>NC_135814.1:95629019-95958892 GCF_964213995.1 Mustelus asterias
AGGGCTTGGTGATGGTGTGGTGGATGCAGGGCAGGGGTTGAGGCCTGGTTATTGTCATAGAGTCATAGAGGTTTACAGCATAGGAACAGGCCCTTCGCCCCAACTTGTCCATGCCGTCCCTTTTTTAACCCCTAAGCTAGTCCCAATTGCCCGTGTTTGGCCCATTTCCCTCTATATCCATCTTACCCATGTAACTGTCTAAACGCCTTTTAAAAGACAAAATTGTACCCGCCTCTACTACTGCCTCTGGCAGCTTGTTCCAGACACTCACCACCCTCTGTGTGAAAAAAGTGCCCCTCTGGACCCTTTTGTATCTCTCTCCTCTCACTTTAAACCTATGGCCTCTGGTTTTAGACTCCCCTATCTTTGGGAAAAGATATTGAGTATCTAGCTGATCTATGCCCCTGATTATTTTATAGACCTCTATAAGATCACCCCAAAGTCTCCTACGCTCCAGAGAAAAAGTCCCAGTCTATCCAGCCTCTCCTTATAACTCAAACCATCAAGTCCCAGTAGCATCCTAGTAAATCTTTTCTGCACTCTTTCTACTTTAATAATATCCTTTCTATAATAGGGTGACCAAAACTGCACACAGTATTCCAAGTGTGGCCTTACCAATGTCTTGTACAACTTCAACATGAATACTCCTGTATTCAATGTTCTGACCAATGAAACCAAGCATGCTGAATGCCTTCTTTACCACTCTGTCCACCTGTGACTCCACTTTCAAGGAGCTATGAACCTATACCCCTAGATCTCTTTGTTCTATAACTCTCCCAATGCCTTACCATTAACTGAGTAAGTCCTGCCCTGGTTTAATCTACCAAAATGCATCACCTCGCATTTATCTAAATTAAATTCAATCTGCCATTTGTCAGTCCACTGGCCCAATTGATCAAGATCCCATTGCAATCCTAGATGACCTTCTTCACTGTCCACTATGCCACCAATCTTGGTGTCATCTGTAAATTCATTTTGTATCCATTTGGCGACCTCACCTTGGATCCCATGAGATTTAACCTTATGTGTTGGGGGATTGGGACCTGGTGGTGGTGTGGGGGGGGGGGGGGGAACGGGGATTGGAGCCTGATGGTGGTGGGAGGGCACTGGGGCCTGGTGCTGGTGTGGGTGGGTGGTGGAGGGGGTGATGTGAGGGGGGGGATTGGGGTCTGGTGGTGATGGTGTGGGTGGGCAATCGGGGGGGGTGATGTGAGGGAGGGGGATTGGGGTCTGGCGGTGATGGTGTGGGTGGGCGGTCGGGGGGGGTGATGTGAGTGGAGGGGATTGGGGTCTGGCAATGATGGTGTGGGTGGGCGGTCAGGGGGGTGATGTGAGGGAGGGGATTGGGGTCTGGCGGTGATGGTGTGGGTGGGCGGTCGGGGGGGGGTGATGTGAGTGGAGGGGATTGGGGTCTGGCAATGATGGTGTGGGTGGGCTGTCAGGGGGGTGATGTGAGGGAGGGGATTGGGGTCTGGCGGTGATGGTGTGGGTGGGCGGTCGGGGGGGTGGGGCCTGGTGATGGTGTATCTGTTATTGTGGGTTTATCTCAGGATTCGTTGATATTTTACTCTGAAGATCCTGCTGGGGGCAATGGTTTCTTGTTCAAACACATTGATTTACAGGCTAACTATTTACAAAGATCAAATTAGACCGAGCTACAGCTGCAACTACTCTCTGAGATGCTTCACACCTATCTCCTCTCACTGAGGGACATCACTGTGACATAGCTCCTTATGCACGTGCCCAGTAACCATCAATGGTGTTAACCCTTTACCCTACATTTGCCCTGTGTCTTCACCCCCACACAACCTCCTTTCACAACCTCTTGTGGCGGTGCTGTCAATCTCCCAGTGTTCTCGGAACTCTTTGAGGATGTACAGTAATTATGTTTTCCAGAATCTTCTCCATTGAAGGCACTTACCGCCCTCCTCAGACAGAGAGTTCTGCTACGGGCCCGCAATATAAACAGGCAAACAGAGATTTTCCTTTTCTCCCCTTTTCAAGCATGGTGGGTTGGCACGATGGCACATGGTTAGCATTGCTGCCTCACAGCACCAGAGACCTGGCTTCGATTCTCGGCTTGGGTCACCGTTGGAGCGTGTGTGTCACATTCACTGTCTCTGCTGGGTTGATGGTTTCCAGATCGTGGCCAGTTGCTGCTTCCCTACGTCCATCCTATCTAAGCCGTTCATTATCTTGTAAGTTTCTATCAGAAACATTGAATCTGAAAGAAGTCACATTCTGTTGGAGCCTCCTCAACTTTCTTCATGAGGAGTGCTGCCCTCGACAGCATGTCCTGTTCCTCCAGCAGGAGGAATTCTTCAGTTGCAAGCAATAAAAAGAACTTACTTCAGTAGGTGAATCAAAGAAGAAGGTTTAATAAAGAAACTTCATTACTCCAACACTTGAGGCCTCACCCTGGGCCATCGAAGCTCTACACAATTCCCAGCTGCTTCTTATTTATACTGGGTCAGCTGATACTCACAGCATGTTACCATTGGTTACATTGTAACAGATCCAATGTTATCATTGGTTACATTCTAACATGTCCGCAGTGTAGATCTGTTTTCCTTGCTTGGTAGGCCTGACATACGAGGAACGTCTGAGGATCGTGGGATTATATTCATTGGAGTTTAGGAGGTTGAGGGGAGATCTGATAGAAACTTACAAGATAATGAACGGCTTAGATAGGATGGACGTAGGGAAGTTGTTTCCATTAACAGGGGAGACTAGGACGCGGGGGCACAGCCTTAGAATAAAAGGGAGTCACTTTAGAACAGAGATGAGGAGAAATTTCTTCAGCCAGAGAGTGGTGGGTCTGTGGAATTCATTGCCACAGAGGGCTGTGGAGGCCGAGACGTTGAGCGTCTTCAAGACAGAAATTGATAAATTCTTGATTTCTCGAGGAATTAAGGGATATGGGGAGAGAGCGGGTAAATGGAGTTGAAATCAACCATGATTGAATGGTGGAGTGGACTCGATGGGCCGAATGGCCTTACTTCCGCTCCTATGTCTTATGGTCTTATGGTCTTATATGTCATGTCTGGATGATATCTTTGAAAACTAATTAACATTTATTGCAGTCACCTTGGAAGGGGTAATAGTGAAAGATGTTTTGAAGGGGCTTGTTGGACTGCACAGTGGGTGGGATTTTACTGCCTTGCTCGACCAGAAAATCCTGCACAAGGTCAACGGACCTTCCCATTGTCCGTGCCTCGCCTGCTCCGATTCCCGTGGTGGGCGGGGCGGTAGCATTCCGGCGTGTATCTTTGGGTGTATTATCAAATTTTTTGGGCTAAGTGTCAACTCAGGTGGGGAAAAGCAGTTTGAATCCCGCCAGGTCTACACTGACTTTGCCGCCATGTTTTATGACACTTGGTCAAAAACATCCTGGAGGTGGGTCCCATGACATCACCACCAGCAGTGTCTGCCTTCTGGAGAAAACACGACAGACATTTAAGAAGGGTAACAAGGATAACCCGGGTAATTACAGGCCAGTGAGCTTGACGTCCGTTGTAGGGAAATTGTTGGAGAAGATTCTTAGAGATAGGATCTATACACATCAAGAACTGAAGAGTCTCATTAGCGACAGACAACATAGTTTTGTACGAGGGAGGTCATGCCGCACAAATTTGGTTGAGTTTTTTGAGGAGGTGACAAAAATGATTGACGAGGGAAGGGCCGTGGATGTTGTTTACATGGATTTTAGTAAAGCATTTGACAAGGTCCCTCATGGAAGGCTGGTGCAAAAGGTTAAATCTACAGGATCAAAGGTGAACTAGCTAGATGGGTACAGAACTGGCTTGGCCATAGAAGACAGAGGGTAGCAGTGGAGGGGTTTTTTCTGATTGGAGGTCTGTGACTAGTGGTGTTCCGCAGGGCTCTGTACTGGGACCTCTGCTGTTTGTGATATATATAAATGATTTGGAAGAAGATGTAGCTGGTCTGATTAGTGAGTTTGCGGACGACACAAAGATTGCTGGAGTTGCGGATAGTGATGAACATTTTCAGAGAATACAGCAGGATATAGATAGGCTGGAAAATTGGGTGGAGAAATGGCAGATGGAATTTAATCCAGATAAATGCGAAGTGATGCATTTTGGTAGATCTAATGCAGGATGGAGCTGCATAGGCATATGGCATGCTTGCCTTTATTGGACGGGGCATAGAGTATAAAAGCTGGCATATGATGTTGCAGTTATATAGAACGTTGGTTAGGCCACACTTGGAATACTGCGTCCAGTTCTGGTCGCCACACCAGAAGGACGTGTAGGCTTTGGAGAGAGTGCAGAAAAGGTTTACCAGGATGGTGCCTGGTATGGAGGGTATTAGCTATGAGGTGAGATTGAGTAAACTAGGGTTGTTCCTATCGTGGAAAGACGGAGGTTGAGGGCCGACCTAATAGAAGTTTATAAAATTATGAAGGGCATAGATAGGGTGAACAGTTGGAAGCTTTTTCCCAGGTCAGAAATGACAAACACAAGGGGTCACAAGTTCAAGGCAAGGTTCAATACGGATATGCGGGGGACGTATTTCACACAGAGGGTGGTGGGGGCCTGGAATGCACTGCCAAGCAAGGTGGTTGAGGCAGACACGCTAGGATCATTTAAGACTTATCTAGATAGCCACATGAACAGACTGGGAATAGAGGGATACAAACGGATGGTCTAGTTAGGAACACATGATCGGTGCAGGCTTGGAGGGCCGAAGGGCCTGTTCCTGTGCTGTATTGTTCTTTGTTCTTTGTTCAGATGCAGTAAAAGAGGCCTCCCAATGCAGATGCACACACACCCCCAGGCAGTCCCCCCCTGCACAGATGTGGGGAACACCCCTCCCAGGAAATCACCCCCCCCCCCAACATGGTCACAGGGAAATCCCCCCATACACATGCCCCCCCCCCCCCCCCCCCACACACACCCTTCCATGGACTTCCACATCGGCAGCCCCCCTCCCCACTGGCACACTGTCCACTGATGCACTACCTGGGCACTGCCCTCTGAAACTGCCCTCTGGCAGTGTACTGTGCCATCATATAGCTTCAGTCTTACGTTCAAGGCCTTCATTTTGGGATCTCCATGTTGCGCCATTTCACATAGATCTGTAAAGCTCATTATGTTCCATGACACGCCAATGTCTATTTGGCACTTCTTGTTTGCCTGATAACCACAGAAGGAGAGTAATAATCATGAACTTTTTCTTCCCTATAAACATGACCAAACCAACCTGTTGTGTGGTATATAGTTCATCATCAGAACCTCTGCTGATATTTCTCCTGTGGCTATTTCAATTCTGGTCACCACACTACCAGACGGATGTAGAGGCTTTGGAGAGGGTACAGAAAAGATTGATCAGGATGTTGCCTGGAATGGAGGGCATTAGTTATGAGGAGAGGTCGGAGAAACTAGGTATGTTCTCACTGAAACAATGGAGGTTGAGGGGCGACCTGATAGAAGTCTACAAGATTGTGAGGGGCATGGACAGAATGGATAGTCAGAAGCTTTTTCCCACAGTGGAAGAGTCAATTACCACGTGGCACAGGTTTAAGGTGCGAGGGGCAAAGTTTAAAGGAGATGTACGAGGCAAGTCTTTTACACAGAGGGTGGTGGGTGCCTGGAACTCGCTGCTAGGGAAGGTAGTGGAAGCAGATACGATAGTTTATAAGGGGCTTCTTGACAAACACATGAATAGGATGAGATGGTCCCTGGAAGGGTAGGGGGTCTTAGTTCACATGGGCAGCATGGTCGGTGCAGGCTTGGAGAGCCGTGGGACCTGTTCCTGTGCTGTCATTTTCTTTGTTCTATAAGCTTGTCTTGCTTTTTTCTCTCCAAACACTCGTGCGTGAAATGCTTCGGCAGTGATAACAATGCGGTATTCTTATCAGCTCAGGCTTATTCAGTCAGTATGTTGCAATCTCATAATTTTGCCATTGTAAGTGGAAAAACTGCCCATTTTGCTGCATATCACCATCCGATGTCACTGGGGATGGGATGGGAATATTTACTGCAGCCATTTTTACTCACTCAATATTTACTTCTCTTTTTGTCCTTTTTTAAGCAGTTTTTTTGACAGCCAGTTGGCCCAGTGATGGCTGCCTTGGGTGTCTATAACTGGTCTCCATTCCTGCCTCCACCAGTTTAAATTGGACAGAAAACCCATCTCCATGAGGACTCATCTTGGGAAATCCCTCATCCCTACGCATCTGCCTCGCCCCCTACCAACTGCCCTGCCTCCTATTCAACTGCCCCACCACCTACCCAACTGCCCCACCAGCTACCCAAGTGCCCCACCCCTACCCAACTGCCCTGCCCCTGACGGAACTGCCCTGCCCCCTACCCAACTGCCCTGCCCCCTACCCAACTGCCCACCCCTACCCAACTGCCCTGCCCCCTACCCAACTGCCCTGCCCCTGACGCAACTGCCCACCCTGACCCAACTGTCCCACCGCCTACCCAACTGCCCCACCCCTACCCAACTGCCCCACCCCTACCCAACTGCTCCACCCCCTACTCAACTGCCCCACCCCCTACCCAACTGCCTCACCCCTACCAACTGCCCTAGCCCTACCCAATTGCCCCACCACCTACCCAACTGCCCCACCCCCTACCCAACTGTGCCACCCCCTACTCAACTGCCCTGCCCCCTACCCAACTACCCCATCCCCTACCCAACTGTCCCACCCCCTACCAACTGTCCAGTCCCTACCCTATTGCCATTGGCTGGCAAACAAGTCCATCATCTCGGTGCACCAACTTCCCACTCCAGCTGGAAAGCAGACAGACTCACTGGGCAGAATAGGGGGAGCTGGGAAAATAGTGGGGCGCCGTGTCCAAATGCCGGTGAGGGTTTCCCTTCCCATTTGAGGGACCCGTCTGCTTGGCCCCTCCAAACAAACCCTCACCCCTCCGAGGGCGCCCCATTTTGAGGCACTGTCACGTTCTCCTATCTGCCTCAGCAGCATCCACCTACCCCAGTGGGGCTACAGAGGTTCCAGAGTTGGCGGCCCTCTGATTGGGCCTGCAGCACTGGAAGCCTGCCCAGCATCCTTAGCGAGCTTGGAGACAGACAATTGGGAGGCTGCCGCTGGGCAAGTAAGACTCCCTGTCTGTTTGCCGGCAAGTGCAGGCTCAGGATCCGAGTTTGGTTTCAACATTGGGTCAGACTGTGGGCTTAATCCTAACCGTATGTAACTGGACTGAAGCACTTGAGAATGGAACACGACAGATGTGTATAGTTTGAACAGAATTGTACTCCCTGTGATGTTTGTAATGTTCTCTCCACTGATTTGAAGTACCTCAGAGTGCATCTTGATCCAGTGATCTCTGGAGAGAAGATGAATATCATTGTACTTTCCTGTCATAGCAATAGGAAATGTTTCGTAATGTTTCTTTGAGATATTTCATGAATAAAGTATATTTTTGCAAAAACAAATGGGGTTCTAATTCCCACAGGAAAATCCTTCCCTTTGTTATCTGTTTCTTGACTATCATAGAATCATAGAAACCCTACAGTACAGGCAGAGGCCATTCGGCCCATTGGGCCCACACTGGTTAGCACTGCTGCCTCACAGCACCAGGGACCCAGGTTTGATTCCCGACTTGGGTCACTGTCTGTGTGGAGTTTGCACGGTTCTCCCCGTGTCTGCGTGGGTTTCCTCCGGGTGCTCCGGTTTCCTCCCACAGTCTGAAAGACGTGCTGGTTAGGTGCATTGGCCGTGCTAAATTCTCCCTCAGTGTACCCGAACAGGCACTGGAATGTGCCGACCAGAGGATTTTCACAGTAACTTCATTGCAGTGTGAATGTAAGCCTACTTGTGATTAATAAATAAACTTACTCACCTATCCCCGTAACCGCACCTTGCTAATCAGCTGTTTGTCCCAATTCCAATATGTTTAGTGACTAATGAACAAAAGTGTTGAAGGGAATAGTAAAAATAACAGATAATTTTGACCTCAATTTGATTTTTCTCCCATTGGTCTCGACAGCGTCCTGGAGATTTCCCTTTAATCTGGGAGATTCCTGAGCAATTCCCCTGTGGAAAATCAGGGCCCCAAGCGTTTTACACGTTGAAGGCTATGTCAATTAAATGGTGAATTTTCCGCTTGTGTTTGGCTGTCGGCCGGGAGTGAGGGATTGAGCTGGATGGGGATCACTGCTACCCAGATGACACATAAATGCAGCATTGATTCAGATTACATGTGGAAGCAAAAAGGCTCTTCCACCCACAGCTGGGGCCCAGGTCGTGACTCACAAGCTGGGATATTAATGTGGGGAGAGTGCAGAACATGTGCTTTTAATAAGCATGATTCAGAGTGACTTAGTTTGTAAAATAAATACAGCGAGACCTGTGCACTTGGTCTCACAATGCACTTCTTATGTGTAGCATCGATATACATTGAGCAAGCCAGAGTTTGCTTCGCTGTTGCTAGGCGGAGAACAACCTGCCACGAGTTTCCCTGTCAGTGAGGGGTGGAATATGTTGTGATGGTGGTTGCGAGACGGTCTCCCAGCACAGTGACCTGACATAAGATGAAAGTCTCATTCTGTCTGTTGGCACAGCAGAAGAATTCCAAAAGTTCCTCAAGTCAAATGGCATTCACCTTGTAAGCATCTTACCCCCCGACCCCCCCAGCCTCAAATAAGCTAGCGGAATGTGGCGGTACCAGCATTCAAATCCTCAGTGAAGAAACAAGTGAATCGGTCCACATATAGCCAGTTTTTGATTAGAATCCCTACAGCACAGAAGGAGGCCATTCGGCCCATCGAGTCTGCACCGACCATTTATTTTATTCCATTTCATTTCATCTCATTCATCCATTTTATCACCCTTCCTTTTCACTTCTATTTTTCCACTTCTCCATTCCATCTCTCCTTCTTTCCACACCCTCCCTCCCCACCCTTCAGTGTAACTGCCACATTCCTCAGGCAGTCCTTCAACAATCTGTACCTCTGTTTTGCCATTCCCGCATTCTGATCACTTAATGGACACTCTTAGCACTTCCTCAGCCTTCTGTATCCTCATTTACATTCCTTTTGTAATGTCTTCAATCAGGCCATTGAGGTGGGCCTATTGGAATATGAACTCCCTGATTAAGGACCCAATTGATGGGCCAATCAGGGAGTCTTTTCCTTGTATTTAACTGGGAGTGTCAGTTCCTCTGGCACTCCCGAAGGTAGACTGCTGACTGATAGCACTCTGTGTACTGCTGCTGGAATTGTAAATAAAGGGATTTTGGTGAAGGGACTTCTGCCTCTGAAGACTTTTTTCAATTCCACACCCCCTCCCTGGCCCTCCCCTCCCCCCACCACAATAGTATGAATCTCTGCTGATTCTCTTTGCTCTTAGCTTTGACGAAGGGTCATCTCGACACAAAACGTTGGCTCTATTCTCTCCCCACAGATGCTGTCAGACCTGCTGAGATTTTCCAGCATTTTCTGTTTTTGTTGCAGGTTCAATTGTGACTTTCTAAGGGGAATTGGATAGGTCACTAAAAAGTAAACGCTTACAGGGCTAAAGAGCTGGACTACAGGATTAGCTGAATTGTTCTAGCAGAGAGCTGACATGGACACAATTTTTGATTTGATTTGGTTTATTATTAGCATACTGTGAAAAGTATTGTTTCTTGCGCGCTATTCAGACAAAGCATACTGTTCATAGAGAAGGAAACGAGAGAGTGCAGAATGTAGTGTTACAGTCATAGCTAGGGTGTAGAGAAAGATCAGCTTAGTGCGAGGTAGGTCCATTCAAAAGTCTGATGGCAGCAAGGAAGAAGCTGTTCTTGAGTCAGTTGGTACGTGACCTCAGACTATTGTATCTTTTCCTGAAGGAACAAGGTAGAAGAGAGAATGTCCGGGGTGCATGGGGTCATTAATTATGCTGGCTGCTTTACCGAGGCAGCGGGAAGTGTAGACAGAGTCAATGGATAGGAGGCTGGTTTGCGTGATGGACTGGGCTACATTCACGACCTTTCATAGTTCCTTGCGGTCTTGGGCAGAGCAGGAGCCATACCAAGCTGTGATACAATCAGAAAGAATGCTTTCTATGGTACATCTATAAAATGGACTAAATGGCTTCTTTCTGTACTGTAACCATCCCATGATTCTCAGCAAAGCAGCTCGGTCCTGCCTAATCCTTTCCTCACTTGATGCCTACAGACTTTTTAACAGAACAATGCTCAGGAGGGGGAACCCTGGCTGATGTTTCACCCACCCACTCCCTATCCTGCCTCAGCCTAGCAGAGGTCAAACCAAAGATGTCCTGTTCTGAATAATTCACGCGGGTCATTCCACAGACTTGAGTGCACTGTCTAGCCTGCCAGTACTATTCCCCATTTTACATTCAGGAAATAACAGATCTCGCCTCTGGGTCAAGAAGGTTGTGGGTTCAAGTCCCACTCCAGAGACTTGAACACATGGTTCCAGTTAACATTCCAAAGCAGCGTTGAGGGAGTGCTGCACTGTTGGTGATGCCATTTTTCAGATGAATGATTAAACGAGAGGCCATCTCAGATGGCCGGGCAAAATTAATCCTGCGGCGCTACTTCAAAGAAGGGCAGGATAATTCCCTCCGGTTCCCTGATCAATAGTTATCCCTCAACCAACATCAGGAAGAACAGATTGGGTGTGAGCTCACCGGCCATTCATGCCCCACTCCCACTGCAGTGAGGACGGAGAACTTGGCGCTCAGCCAAATCTCCACTCATTGCAGCAGGACCGGAAAATCCTGCCGGTGTGAATGGAGGTAAGGTTCGGGCCAGTATCTGGTCCATTGCGCTTTGTGGGATCCTGCTGTGCACAAATTAGCTGCCGCGTTTCTCCATACCTACACTTCAAAAATGTGTCAGCGTCACAGAGCATGTGGAGCATCCTGATGTTGGGAAAGGTGCTCTGGAAGTAAATGGCTGGAATTTTACCGCCCTGCCCGCCACGGGAATTGGAGCGGGTGAGGGGCCGACCATGGAAAGGTCCGTTGGCCTCGGGCGGGATTTTACGGTTTTGGGACAAGCAAAGCCGTAAAATCCCACCTAAAGTCTTCCTTTGCTTTCTCCAGAGGACACTGCATTTAACCCAGGAAATGGGAGAGAACATTTCATTCACATTCAAACTAAAATTTCAATCTTGCCTTCCAGCTTCCAACACTCATGGCTGCTACTGCCTGTCTTTCCGATGCCTGCTTACAGATTTTCTTCCCCTCCTGGGAATGATGCGAGAATCACTCTTTTAAATCACATTTCATTTTCAACAGACACACACTTTGGCTGCCAGCATTGTCTTTGAGCTGAGTGCGATATCGAGCCAGTTTGGAGGCACATGCAGGGGTGGACAGCTTTGGTTCCTCATCTGGTGTTGGTCCAAAAACAAAGGACCTGATGGAGGATCTAATGGAACTGATCCTGATCCCTGTATGCCCTCTTTATTTGTCCCTCCGATAGTGCGATTAGTGGCTGTGTTACACTGACCAGGTAGCCTCTTGGTTTCACCCATGCTCTGTAATGTGGAGGCATGTCCGACAGCTTGTGCTGAGCTTGTCAGTGAGGCCTGAGAACCCAACTATGCATGGTGCTGACTGACACCATGCTAAAAGATAGACCCAGACTAAAGTCTGTCCCATTGGGCATCAGTGGATAGGAAAATAAGGTGGAGAGTTTGAAGAGTTCACATTGATACAGCACCTTTTATGATACCAGATGGCTTCATCTTCAACTAAGATGTCAATCTGTGCAGAACTAGATTGTACATAGGACAATTTGACAAACCGCTTTAGCATTATTGTTTGAGGGGCAACCATGAGCCAGAACTCATCAAAGGCTTCTTTAAATCCATTCAAGAGAGCAGACATGGCCTTAGATTAACATCTCATGCAAAAGCCAGTGAGTATGTCCTAGATTATAGAGGGACAGTATTGTGGCAGTAATGTCACTAGATTAGGAATCCAGAAATTCTGGCAAATGCTTCGGTTCATAGTTCAAAAACCTATCATGGCAACTGGTGGAGTTTAAATTCAATTAATGAATGATTTTTTTTAAAAACTGGAAGTGAAAGCAACTCTCGGTCCCATGTAGCTATCGTTGAGTGCCATTGATTCACTAATGTCCACTAGGGAAACAAATTATGTCTCCCCATGTCATACCTCTAAGACACGAAAGAGATCATAAACTGTTTATATCAGACCTTACCATTTTGCTTATTTAAAATGTGGACTTTGCTGAACCAAAAGATGGCTGCTACAGGTCACATGATCCACAAGTTTGCTACAAAGAAGAGTACAGCACAGGAACAGGCCTTTCGGCCCACCAAGCCTGTGCCAACACATGACACCTTGCTAAACTAAAGACTTTTTGCCTCTACGTGGTCCATATCTCTCTATTCCCTGCCTATTCATATATCTGTCAAGGTGTCTCTTAAACATTGCTTTATATCTGCTTCTACCACTCCCTCTGGCAGCAAACTCCAGGCACTTACCACCCTCTGTGTAAAAAATTTGCCTCTCACACTTCCTTTAAACTTTCCCCCTTTTACCTTGAAGCTATGTCCCCAATTAATTTGTGGTGCTTTTTCTTTTAAGTTATTCATTAAAAAACTCCTCTACTATCTTCTTATTGTGTGTGTGTGTGTGTGTGCATGCGTGCATGCGTGTCTGTGTGTGCGAGTGTGCGTGTGTGTGTATGCGTGCCTGTGTGTATGTGTGTGTGTGCATGCGCGTGTGTGTGTGCATGCGTATGTGTGTATGTGCGTGTGTGTGTGCATGCGTGCCTGTGTGTGTGTGTGCATGCGTGTGTGTGTGTGTGCATGCGTATGTGTGTGTGTGTGTGAAGCTGTGGCCATTCCCTGGGTTTGAATGCATGAATAAACTATACTTCTAATTTAAATAGAGTTTGCTGCAAGTCACTTGAAAAATTGACCTCACAAACAGGGGGTTTGTGGAAACACAGCATAGCCAATTTCAAAAATGAAGACGCTTCTATTTATGGACAGATGGCAAGAAAATAAGGGAATTCAGCTTTGCCTACTGTAAGCGGGGTTTCCCGACAAGGTGGCAATTATACTCAGGAAACCAATATCACAGTATAAAGATAAAACTGTATTAAAAACCAGTGATCAATGGGAGAAATTATCTCGATGGTCTCGAATATAGAATACCCAGACCTCTCAAGTAAGTTCCATGGTTATCAGTAAAAAACAGGACAGTTATACATTTTCTTAGTCTGATTCTCTGCCTTACATTAATATGAAAATAATTGCATTTAATGTCAATATAAATCTTTGTCAGACACTTCAGCCAGTACTTTCCAACATAATGGTTTATTATTTGTCCATTATTAACCGGACATTATTCCCACTCTAGCTCTGGCTATTTCCCTGTTTCCTGAATATGGCAGCCATTACTGTAAGGCCCAAGGTGGAAGTCCCCACTGGCATACCGCCAAGTTTGACTAGACATCTGTCCCCGCGTCCAGGGTTATGTTTAATCTGTGTCTGGGCTGCAAACCAACTATTCATAAAGTTGTAAAATGTGCACCCTTATAATGATCTCCCAGATATGAGTGTACTGACTGAAGGTTCCCAGGCCTATGGCTCTTAAACTATTCAACTTTCCCATTCTGCCTTTCAGTACCTTGCATTGACTGAAAGCATAATCACAGTAAAATACTTTGAAATGCATTTAAACTATCAACTTATATATATTAAAATCATAATTGATTCAATTCCCTTTCTGATTAACACGTGGGTAAGTTATCATTCTTCTTCCTACTGTTCAGTGTCTGTATTCTGTCTAAACTAAAAGAAGTCTAAAATAATTGCTGTCACCTCTCTTCCCTGTCTGTAAGACTTACCTGGTCTGGCCTACCTGTAACTCCAGACCCCAATGTGGTTGATTTTCCTCTGCCCTCTGAAAAGGCCAAGCAAACTACTCAGTTCAAAGGCAATGATGGACAATAGGCCAGTATTACCCAGGTCCCATGAAGGATTGAAATAAATCCCAGGATATTGAACCAACTCCATTCTGATTGACCATAGAGAGTGTTACACACTGAGCCACAGCTGACATCTAAAGTAAAGTTTATTTAATAGTCACAAGTAAGGCTTACATTAACACTGCAATGAAGTTACTGTGAAATTCCTCTAGTTGCCACACTCCTGTTCTGGCCAATGCACCTAACCAGCAGGTCTTTCAGACTGTGGGAGGAAACTGGAGCACCCGAAGAAAACCCAGGCAGACACGGGGAGAATGTGCAAGCTCTGCACAGACAGTGACCCAAGCCGGGAATCGTACCCGGGTCCCTGGCACTGAGAGGCAGCAGTGCCAATGCACACCCTCGGTCCTTTGCCAGCTAGACCCCAATTAATGTTCACAGTTTTGTCCCAGATCTCTTTCAACTTCACTCTGTGCTGTTCCAACACCATTCGTGGAGTATTTGTGTTGTATCCACCTTTTATTTTTGCTGCACAATATGTCAGTATTCAATTCAATCTGCTCACTCAGATTATTGGCTAGAATTTTGTTTTGCGATGAGTACTTCTTATCAAATTCCCCGAGATTAAGTCGAGCTTTGCCATGTTTATTTTAAACAGATTATCACTTCTGTTAAAAAAGCAGAAAAGAACTTGATACAAGGTCAAAATCACTGACAGTCATTTCTAGGGTTTCGTCTACCTCATTTTGCAGATCCTAATTTGACTGCAGATTATTTTTTAGTCTGATGGCAGGTTATGATTCACTCCAGGAACCCCAGTTTCTGTGGCAAAAATTGTACTTTTACAGGCATGTTGTAGACCGGCGCTATGGATAGCGATGGTAGACGTTCCAATGTTCTTTCCATCACATGGATGACCAGCAATCCCTCCTGCTCTTACCACCTATGTAGAATACATAGAATCCCTACAGTACAGAAGGAGGCCATTCGGCCCATTGAGTCTGTACCGACCACAATCCCACCCAGGCCCTATTTCTGTCACCCTCATTTACTCTGCTAATCACCCTGACACGAAAGGGCAATTTAGCATGGCCAATCCATCTAACGCGCACATCTTTGGAGTGTGGGAGGAAACTGGAGCACCCGGAGGAAACCCACGCAGACACGGGGAGAAAGTGCAGACTCCACACAGACAGTGACCAAGGCCAGAATTGAACCTGGGTCCCCGGCGCTGTGAGGCAGCAGTGCTAACCACTGTACCACCGTGCCACCCATTGATGCATGTTGGAATGATTTTTAGGCTGATAATCAACACATTTGGCCATGTTATGAAGGTCTTTTCCATGACCATCAAGTCCTGGGATGGATCTCATACCTAGTGCTTCTGGCTCAAATGCTACCCACTAGGTCACAAGGCCATTAATCTGGTACTGTCTCAATTTGAGCTGTTCGTATTGAGTGTCCGAATCTTGATGTGAAAGTGTGTGATTCCAAGTGCCACCTCTGGGGGATTAAGCGTACCCTTAACTCCAATGTCACTGTCATTATCAGAGGAACATCGGAACAGGAGTGGGGCTATTCAGCCCCTTGTGCCTGTTCTGACATTCAATTAGATTGGAATTGATCTGTGCCTAAACTCCATCCACCCACACAAATTCCTATCTATCCAACTCAGGATTTGAAATTTGCAACTGGTTCCTGGATTTTCAGTTCCAGGTTTCCACTGCCTGTGATGTGAAGAAGTACCCTTCTGGACATGAAGGGAACTTGTAGGGTATTGAAGGAATCCAGGAATATGGGGATAGGTTGGGAAAATGGAGGTTAAGATGGAGGAACTATCATCACATGAATGATGGAGCAGCCTCAAAGGCCCATGTGGCCCACGGTCCTGCTCCTATTCCTTACATTCCTTGACATCACTATTTGAATTTTAAGGTCCTGCCCTTTTGCTCTGGACTCTTCCAGAACCCTATACATCTTATCCGTTTCCTGAACTTTCCTGGGATTCTGCTGCTTTAAGGTGCAAGCGGGTAGCTTTTTATTCAGAAATCTGCCTGAGGCCTCTTGAAATGCTATGTATACCACGTTGCAAAGATTTCTTTCACCATCACTTCCTCAAGAAAGTCTTTCCAAACTAATTGTACTCCTGAGGCTGCTATTTGGAGAACATTATTACCAGATGTACCGTTTATGAAGCAAGGATGAGGAAATAGAAGGATTATTAACTGTGTGCACACTCAACTTATTAAAACATTGTCAAGTTGACCAGTTTGGAAACAGGCACAATGAGCCAAGTCCTTCAGTTTGAATGCAGTGCTAGATCAGGGCAGTAAGATTCCTCCCACATGGTGCCACTTAGGAATTATGATGGAAAATTGTGTCCTTTACCAGCTAAACCCTTGATATTCACAACATATTGCACTCAGAGGTCGGAATTTTACCAGCATCCCATCCCGATTCCGGGGGCAGGCGAGATTCGGAGAACGGTATTCTCCATTGGCATTGGGCGGGATCGGACGAACCTCAGGCGGACATGCCGGTAAAATACCACCCTGAATCATTGATTTGATTTATTATTGTCGTGTATTGGGATACAGTGAAAAGTATTGTTTCTTATGCGGTAGACAAAGGGGAGAAGGAAAGGAGAGGGTGCAGAATGTAGTGTTACAGCCATAGCTCGGGTGTAGAGAGAGGTCAACTTAATATAAGGTAGGTCCATTCAAAAGTCTGATGGCAGCAGGGAAGAAGCTGTTCTTGAGCCGGTTGGTAGGTGATCTCAGATTTTTGTATCTTTTTCTTGATGGAAGAAGGTGGAAGAGAGTATGTCTGGGGGGCGTGGGGTCCTTGATTATGCTGGCTGCTTTTCTGAGGCAGCGGGAAGTGTAGACGGAGTCAATGGATGGGAGGCTGGTTTGTGTGATGGATTGGGCTACATTCACGACCTTTTGTAGTTTCTTGCGGTCTTGGGCAGAGCAGGAGCCAGACCAAGCTGTGATACAACGAGAAAGTGCATGCCAAACTAGCCAAAAATCCAAGGCCTAAATTTTATGTTTGGGCGCACCCGAATTTGGTGGGAGCGAATGTGAATCCTGCGCCCACCTGAGATTGTGTTGATATTACACTAAACGGCCAAGCCTGAACTTTACATGTAAAATCCTAGCCCAAGTCACAGTTCTGGACAAGTTGATGGAATTAACTTGTCTGACTGGTAATCACTTTAAACTCAAACTTTAAAAACTCTCCCACTGTAACTGGTGGCAAGGTGGCACGGTGGTTAGCATGGCTGCCTCACTGCACCAGGGACCCGGGTTCAAGTCCCGGCTTGGGTCACTGTCTGTGTGGAGTCTGCACATTCTCCTCGTGTCTGCGTGGGTTTCCTCCGAGTGCTCCTATTTCCTCCCACAGTCCAAAAGATGCGCTGGTTGGGTGCATTGGCCATGTTAAATTCTCCCTCAGTGTATCCAAAAAGAGTGTGGCGACTAGGGGATTTTCACAGTAACTTCATTGCACTGTTAATGTAAGCCTAATTGTGACACTAATAAATAAACTGTTTGTCTGGTTTGTTGACATTACTATGATATTCGCTCCTTTCCACATGCTTTACTTGCTTCCTAAGCTTCAATATGTCAGTGAAATGAAAGTGTTTCACTTTAGGTTAAAGGGCTGTAGGGCTGGAAGAGATTACAAAGACAGGGAGGGAAGGGGTGGTGAGGTCCATGAATGGATCTGTGAATAAGGATGGGAATTTTAAAATTGAAATGTTGCTTAACTGAGAGCCAGAGGAGGTCAGCAAGCACAGGGGTAATGGACGAGTGGGGTTTGTTGCGAGTTAGGAAATGGATGGCATCGAGTTGATGGAGAGTGGATGGTGGGACACCAGCCAGGATTGCAATAGAATGAGTAGTTTTGAGGCAACAAAGGGGTGGATGAGGATTTCAGCTGCAGATAAGCTGAGATGGAGTGAAGTTGGACAATGTTACAGGGTCGGAAATGGCTTAATGACTGCCTTGGCTCAGTGCTGGATCTTCAGTAAGCCAAGGCCATTTTTTTCAGTCCATATTCCAAACTCCTCCCTTCTTCCTGGCAACTGTCTGAGGCCAAATCACAGCCTTTCAGATTCGACCCCAAGAAGAGCTTCTGACCACGTATCCTCACCCTCACGGGACCAGCTCCTGCGTTCCATGGAACCTTAAAAAAATCCTTTCAACATGAACAACAGGTCAAGAAACAGGATTGTGGCCTTTTGCAGGTTGAATGGATCTTAATCAAAATGAAGAGTTTTATACATTTCAAGGCAGGAAGAGCAATTAAAGAGAAAATTACTTATTGCCCATCTACCTGGACCTGCTAATACTCATAAAAGATTGAAGAGAGTCTTACTTAATGAGTAGGCAGATGACAAGACTGCTTGTCACTCGCTGTGAATGGCAGCATGTGTTGATCTGATGGAGCTGTGATCCGTATTCCTTGCTGGGTCAACCGATCTCCCTTTCCCCATAGGTGCGGTCCCCGTCTCCCCCAGCCAGCTCGGCAACATCCACCTCAAACTGATTGAGGGCTACAATGGCGACCATCCCTCTCTTGGCCCGGGATCTTTCATGTTTGCCCTGGAGGAAGACCAAAGGAAGGAGGGTGATGAAAAGAGATGGAGCAGAGGTTGGTAAAGATGCATGTTCCCCGTGTCTAGTGAGTCCTCCCAGCAGAGAGGACTGGAGGGGGGGTGTGAGCGCCATGATAGATGGGATGGTGGTGATGTGAACGTTTCTGTGGTGTGTGCCTCCCGCTAATGGTTGTGTGAGATCCCTGAAGAGGGTAGCTCGGTGAATACAGGATGCCATAATGAGAGTTTGTTATTGGATGGAGTTGAAGGATGTCTTACCCTGATGGAGTGGATGGGAATATTCATCCTCTTCTTATATTGTGTACAGCCATACTGACCTCCTCTGCTATGGGCTGCTAGGCCAGAGAGGTGAGGCTGGTGTGCTTTCTGGAACTGTCCCTCAGGGACAGCACATCCCTACCTGCCTCAGATCAAGACCTTGAGGACGTCGGGGCAGTAGTGGGGTGCAGCCTTCACCTTTTGGCTTGAAACCTCAATGTCTGGTTGCCAGCTATCTCTGTGGGAGTCCTGAAGACAGATAGGCTGGACAGAGCAAGATGAATGTGCTCGGGTGGCATTTCAATGTGGCACTCGGATCTACAACACCGTCAGTTGACAGTGGGCAGATGGACCAGCTGATGATTCAGGAAGATACTTGCCTGTGCATAACTAGTGAGCTTCCAAGTGCTGAATTGGGCACGATTTGGGTCGATTAAGAGAGGAGATAGTCATCGACTTCAGGAAGCGTAGTGGCGAATATGCCCCTGTCTACATCAACTGGGACAAAGTAGAAAGGGTCAAAAGCTTCAGGTTTTTAGGTGTCCAGATCACCAACAACCTGTCCTGGTCCCCCCATGCCGACACTATAGTTAGGAAAGCCGACCAACACCTCTACTTTCTCAGAAGATGAAGGAAATTTGGCATAACAGCTACAACTCTCACCAACTTTTACAGATGCACCATAGAAAGCATTCTTTCTGGTTGTATCACAGGCTGATATGGCTCCTGCTCTGCCCAAGACTGCAAGAAACTACAAAAGTTCATGAATGTAGCCCAGTCCATCACGCAAACCAGCCTCCCAGCCATTGACTCTGTCTACACTTCCCACTACCTTGGAAAAGCAGCCAGCATAATCAAGGACCCCATGCACCCCGGACATTCTCTCTTCCACCTTCTTCCGTCGAGAAAAGATACAAAAGCCTGAGGTCACGTACCAATCGACTCAAGAACAGCTAACAGCTTCTTCCCTGCTGCCATCAGACTTTTGAATGGACCTACCTCACATTAAGTTGATCTTTCTCTACACCCTAGCTATGACTTTGACTATGGCTTTGTGACTTTTAAGGGGCGTCTTGACAAATACATGAATAGGATGGGAATAGAGGGTTATGGTGCCCGGAAGAATAGGGGGTTTTAGTTCAGTCAGGCAGCATGGTCGGTGCAGGCTTGGAGGGCCGAAGGGCCTGTTCTTGTGCTGTAATGTTCTTTGCTCTTTGACTGTAACACTACATTCTGCACTCCTTTCCTTCTCTATGAATGGTATGCTTTGTCTGTATATTGTGCAAGAAATAATACTTTTCACTGTATCCCAATGCATGTGACAACAATAAATCAAATCAAATCAAAGATCTCCTGCCATTTCAAACAGTGGAACCCACCTGCCCTTAGTTTCAAAAATGGAAATTTCCTTAGTCTGTTAGTGCTCTGAAATAACCTGCACGATCATTGCTGCAATCAATAGCCTGAAGCCTCAGCGAGCTATGAAGACTGTCAAAAATGAGAAGACATGATTGATCAGTTATGGAACTGGAGGGCAGTACCCAATAGGGTGAATAAAAACAGAAAATGCTGGAAAAACTCCACAGGTCTGGCAGCATCTATGGAGAGAGAAACAGAGTTAATGTTTCAAGTCTTCTTCAGAACCCAGTAAGATGTCTCACAACACCAGGTTAAAGTCCAACAGGTTTATTTGGTATCACGAGCTTTTGGAGCGCTGCTCCTTCATCAGGTGAGTGGACGCCCCATCCTCAATGAGTGGACTCATCTGATGAAGGAGCAGCGCTCCGTAAGTTCGTGATACCAAATAAACATGTTGGACTTTAACCTGGTGTTGTGAGACTTCTTACTGTGCTTACCCCAGTCCAACGCCGGCATCTCCACATCTTCAGAACCCAGCATGGTTTGCATGTCCCTTTGCACAATCATGCATTATAAATTCAGCTTCTCTCAACTGCCTGTGACAATATTCAATCCTATAATATTTAAACATGAATTCTGCTACCAAGTGTCAGTAAATGAGGCAGGCAGGGGTAGGTAGCAGCAAGTTGCAAAGTGACATTGATAGATTAAAGACTTGGGAATAAAGCCATGACAGATGGAGTTCACTGTGAGCTAATCCACATCAGACCCAAGAAGATAGGTTCAAAGTGTGAGGAGAATTATTTTCCGACTCAGCAAATGGTTGCAATCCACGATGCAGTGCCTGGGAGGTTGCTGGAAGCAGATTCAATAGTAGCTTTGGGAATCGGATAAATATTTGAAAAGAGAGAAAAAAAACGCAAGGCTATAGGGAAAAGCAGTGAGACTGATTGGATAGCTCTTTCTCAAAAAGCCTTCTGGTAAATCTCATCCTGCTCGGCAGGGCCTTAGGTTAGGCCTTTGCTGGCTAATTAAAAGAGACGTCAAGGCCTTGGAGAGGAAGTAGAATGCATCCATACTGAAAAGGGAAAGGTTTGCAGGTTCTGATGGAAGGTCGTTGACCTACATTCTACCCCATAGAAAGCATCCTTCCCAGATGTATCACGGCTCAGTGTGGCTCCTGCTCTGTCCAAGACCGCAAGAAACTACAGCGGGTTGCGAACGCAGCCCAGTCCACCACGCAAACCAGCCTCCCATCCATTGACTCCATCTACACTTCCCGCTGCCTCAGAAAAGCAGCCAGCATAATTAAGGACCCCACGCACCACGGACATTCTCTCTTCCACCTTCTTCCGTCGGGAAAAAGATGCAAAGTCTGAGGTCACGTACCAACCCACTCAAGAACAGCTTCTTCTCTGCTGCCATCAGACTTTTGAATGGTCCTATCATATATTAAGCTGATCTTTCTCTACAACCTATCTGTGACTGTAACACTATATTCTGCACCCTCCTTTCCTTCTCCTCTAAGTACTCTATGAACGGTGTGTTTGGTCTGTATAACGCACAAGAAACAATACTTTTCACTGTATCCCAATACGTGATAATAATAAATCAAATCAAATCAAATTAAATGAAACTCCGAAAACAGGCGTGTATACTGTATAAACCCTTGTGAGTATTGATGGTTACGAGTCTCTGAGAGACCTCGCTCAATTCCAATTGCAGGTAGGCATGACTGAGGCCCAATTTGGTATATTTTAAGCCTTCAGCTAGCTTTGCATAGAGATCTTCAATTTTAGGAATGGGATATCTGTCTATCTGAGCTCCTCTGTTAACCGTCAATTTATAATCCCTACACATTCTAAGAGTACAATTTGGTCATTCTTTTTGAGTGGGATCTCATAGAAACCTATCAAATTCTCAGAGGATTAGACAGGATAGATGCAGGGAGGATGTTCCCGATGGTGGGGGAGTCCAGAAACGGGGTCACGGCCTGAGGATACGGGATAGACCATTTAGGACAGAGATGAGGAGACATTTCTTCATCCTGACAGTGGTGAGCCTGTGAATTCTCCACCACAGGAAGCAGTTGAGGCCAAAACATTGTGGGTGGAATTTCCCAAAAGGTTTCTCAATGTCATAACAGCATAACTGGGAGTCCTCCGCCCCTGTCTTTTAGGCACTGCAATCCTCCAGCTGGGAGCTTTGCAGTGGTGGGGCGGGGGGGTTGGGGGGGAGCAGAGCCTAACTACACCAGTGGTGGCAGTTGCAGAGCGTTCAGGCGCCATTGCGTAGGGTACCTTGATCTATACGTGCACTGGGAGACCTCCTCCAACACCCACCGCGGACATTCGACCCCCCTCCCATCATCTGCAGTATTGCTGTCCCCGACTCCAACAAGGGTCGCCAGGATTGGAGTATCAGGATTCTCTTAATGAGCTCCCCGGTGGACCCCCAACACACACCCCGCCCCCATCACAACCCCCTCTACGGACCACCCATCATGCATGCCCCCTCCCCCCCACACGACCAACCCCCTGCACGTCCCCAGCCTGCATGCCACTCGCCCTGCCCCCGGTGGAAATTATGTTACAACATCAAGGTAACTCTGTCAGCAAGTCAGACAAGGCCTCATTTGATGTCAGCAGTTTGCGCATTCAGGATAAGAGACTAATCTAACCTTGTGTCAGTTTCATAAACACTGCACCCCCGGCCTTCACCACAGGATGAAACAAAGACAAGTTACCATGACAAATACCAAAAAACAAGATATGTTGACATATTACGCTAATGAAGAAGGCGGTTTTCTATTGGGTAAGAAAGGACAAAAAGCTATGCCATGGTTGGTGGACTATGTATGCAAATGAAGGATTATAAATTCTATACATTTACAGGATACTGCGAGGCCTGGATAGAGTGGACGTGGAGAGGGTGTTTCCACTCATAGAAAAACTAGAACCAGAGGGCACAACCTCAGACTAAAGGGATGATCCTTTAAAACAGAGATGAGGAGGAATTTCTTTAGCCAGAGGGTGGTGAATTTGTGGAACTCTTTGCCGCAGAAGGCTGTGGAGGCCAGGTCATTGAGTGTCTTTAAGACAGAGATAGATAGGTTCTTGATTAATAAGGGGATCAGGGGTTATGGGGAAAAGGCAGGAGAATGGGGATGAGAAAAAAAATCAGCCATGATTGAATGGCGGAGCAGACTCGATGGGCCGAGTGGCCTAATTCTGCTCCTATGTCTTATGGTCTTATTGGTTGAAAGTACACACCAAACTGTAAGGCTGTTTTGACTGGCATGTTCTCTCTCATTGGCTAAAAAGTGCTATCACTGACATGGTTTTGTGGAACTCTGTGAGAACACCATGGTAAAATTCACTGTGTCTGTTCCTCTTGCGAGCAGGTAATCAAAACTTAAAAGATTTGAGTATTCACCATGCATTGTCTGGTTAATCATCAAACTCCCTCCTGCACGACCAATGGACTCGATGGGCCGAATGGCCTTACTTCCGCTCCTATGTCTTATGGTCTTATGCATGCCCCACCCCTGCATGCCCCACCCCTGCATGCCCCACCCCTGCAAGACCCCCCCCTGCATGCCCCACCCCTGCATGCCCCACCCCTGCATGCCCCACCCCTGCATGCCCCACCCCTGCAAGACCCCTCCCCTTGTCGACCACCCCCCTTGGAGTGCGCTCTCCCTGAATAAGCCACCATCATTGTGCATAATCTCCACCCCCTGCTGTCAACCTGGCGTGACTTCCTGCTGGCAAGATTGGAAGGCGGGCACATCATTCAGGTGAGCAGCAGATTCATGAGATGATAGTGAATGCAAATGGCACTCCCACCACCAGTCAGTAAGATAAGTCACGCCCACCACCAGTCAGTCAGTTGGAGGGCCGAAGGGCCTGTTTCTGTGCTGTACTGTTCTTATAACCGAGCCGCCATTAACCCAGGAGAATCGCAAACTGTTTTCACGCCAGCTGGATTCAGATTTTTTGGCTCCTGCTGGATTCTCCACTTGCGCCCACCACGGGCAGGATGGGAAAATTCCATCCAATATTTCAGAGTGATACTCACAGGGGGTTATGTTATCTTTGGGTCTAATGATCAAATGTGAAGCAGCCATCATTAAACGCCCTGCCCGATCTTGGTTTACATTGGAACCGATGAAAGGGAAATCCAACTGGGTATGTACTGAGTGACCAGTTCAATACTGGTCCTTTACCCCACAGAATCATTGAATCCTACAGTGCAGATGGAGGCCATTCGGCCCATCGAGTCTGCACCGACAACAATCCCACCTAGGCCCTATCCCCATAACCCCATGCATTTACCCTAGCTAGTCCCCCTGGCACTAAGGGTCAATTTAGCATGGCCAATCCACCTAATCCGCACATCTTTGGAGTGTGAGAGGAAACCGGAGCACCCAGAGGAAACCCACGCAGACACGGAGAGAATGTGCAAACTCCACACAGACAGTTACCCAAACCGGGAATCGAACCCGGGTCCCTGGTGCTATGAGGCAGCAGTGCTAATCACTGTGTCACCGTGCCGCCCCGAATATCAGCCAAAGATACAAGTACCCCCACAAAGAAAGAGGAAAGAGCTGGGCTGAGAGGTGGCAAATGGAGTTTAATGCGGAAAAGTGTGAGGTGATTCACTTTGGAAGGAGAAACAGGAAGACAGAGTACTGGGCTAATGGTAAGATACTTGGTAGTGTGGATGAACAGAGGGATCTGGGTGTCCATGTGCATAGATCCCTGAAAGTTGGCACCCAGGTTGATAGGGTTGTTAAGAAGGCGTACGGTGTGTTAGCTTTTATTGGTAGAGGGATTGCATTTCGGAGCCAGGAGGTCATGCTGCAACTGTACAAAACTCTGGTGCGGCCGCACTTGGAGTATTGCATACAGTTCTGGTCGCCGCATTATAGGAAAGATGTGGAAGCATTGGAAAGGGTGCAGAGGAGATTTACCAGGATGTTGCCTGGTATGGTGGGAAGTTCGTATGAGGAAAGGCTGAGGGACTTGAGGCTGTTTTCGTTAGAGAGAAGAAGGTTAAGAGGTGACTTAATAGAGGCATACAAGATGATCAGAGGATTAGATAGGGTGGATAGTGAGAGCCTTTTTCCTCAACACTCTAACACGAGGGGACATAGCTTTAAATTGAAGGGTGAGAGATATAGGACAGATGTTAGAGGTAGGTTCTTTACTCAGAGAGTAGTAAGGGCGTGGAATGCCCTGCCTGCAGCAGTAGTGGACTCGTCAACATTACGAGCATTCAAATGGTTATTGGACAAATATATGGATGTTATTGGAATAGTGTAGATTGGAGGGGCTTTAGATGGGTTTCACTGGTCGGCGCAACATCGAGGGCCGAAGGGCCTGTACTACGCTGTAATGTTCTATGTTCTAAATGGGGGGAGAGCAAAAGAGAGATAAAAATGGAGAGAAGGTGGGAGAGAGAAAGAGAGAGAGAGAGAGAAAGGGAACAAATAAGAGAGAAAAAGGGAAGACGCTTCCCAAACAGATGACAATTTTCCTTTGGAAAGGAGAATTATTTTTTCTGAAAGCTTCACTCCAGCACTGCCGATATAGAAATTCCCCAGCCATGTTGTAAGAGAGTTCCCTGGCGGCTTGCTTCCTGACACACTAACTCAAAGGCCACAGCTGTGACTAATTTCCAAAATTCCGGCATTTCTCTCAGGCGTATTCCTGATGGATCGCCCGCGTAATATTTCATTCTGCCAAGCCGGTTGGCACAGGTGTCACAGGGTTCTGTGGTCCAGGTCCTTCACAACATGCCGGGAGGGTGAAGGGCAAAGGTAACTGGACATTGGAAAGTCGCCCCACTGTGTCCCCCTCCCTCTGGGTTAAAAGTCAGCTTCGAGCAGCTGGACAATCAGGAGGCTCACGTCGATGGGAAAGGGAGCGTTGACATGAGCCACTCGGCATTGGGAAAGCAGCCAGTCAGAGACCAACACTGCTGCCTAGTGTTACTGAAAGCTTCTCAATACAGAGAGGCAGGACACGATAGAGGGAGGGGGAGACGTGGCAGAGGGCTAGAGGAGGAGGTGGAGGTGGAGGAGAGGGAGAGGAGGAGGAGGAGGACGAGAGGAGAGGAAGAGGAGGTGGTGGAGGTGGAGGAGAGGAGGAGAGGAGAGGAAGAGGAGGCGGTGGAGGCGGAGAAAAGGGGTGGAGGAGGGGAGGAGGTGGAGGAGAGGAAGGAGTGGAGGAGGGGAGGGGTGGAGGAGGGGAGGGGTGGAGGAGGAGAGGGGGTGGAGGAGGGGAGGGGGTGGAGAAGGGGAGGGGGTGGAGGAGGGGAGGGGTGGAGGAGAGGAAGGGGTGGAGAGGGGAGGGGTGGAGGAGGGAGGGGTGGAGGAGGAGAGGGGGTGGAGGAGGGGAGGGGGTGGAGAAGGGGAGGGGGTGGAGGAGGGGAGGGGGTGGAGAAGGGGAGGGGGTGGAGGAGGGGAGGGGTGGAGGAGAGGAAGGGGTGGAGAGGGGAGGGGTGGAGGAGGGAGGGGTGGAGGAGGAGAGGGGGTGGAGGAGGGGAGGGGGTGGAGGAGGGGAGGGGTGGAGGAGGGGAGGGGTGGAGGAGAGGAAGGGGTGGAGAGGGGAGGGGTGGAGGAGGGAGGGGTGGAGGAGGGTAGGGGTGGAGGAAGGGAGAGGGTGGAGGAGGGGAGGGGATGGAGGAGGGGAGGGGGTGGAGGAGGGGAGGGGGTGGAGGAGGGGCGGGGGTGGAAGGGGGAGGGGTGGAGGAGGGAGGGGTGGAGGAGGGTAGGGGGTGGAGGAAGGGAGAGGGTGGAGGAGGGGAGGGGGTGGAGGAGGGGAGGGGTGAAGGAGGGGAGGGGGTGGAGGAGGGGAGGGGTGAAGGAGGGGAGGGGGTGGAGGAGGGGAGGGATGAAGGAGGGGAGGGGTGGAGGAGGGGAGGGGTGGAGGAGGGGAGGGGTGGAGGAGGGGAGGGGGTGGAGGGGGGAGGGGGTGGAGGAGGGGAGGGGGTGGGGGTGGCAGAGCCCCCAGTACTCGGAGAAACATCTCCTTGAATGGGCCAGCTACACCTGGGCACCCTCACCCTCAGCCACTCTTGATCCCTCGCGCACTCACACTCACTCACTCTCACTCATAGCCCTCGTTCGTGGCCTGCTCCTTGAGGCTGAGGGCAGTCTTCTCCTGCAAACAGAAGAATTGAAACTATTGCCCTCGCCACAAGTTCACAGTCAGTGTTGATGATGGGGGTGCACAAGTGTCGGGGGGTCTGCAACACCAGGCTGGTGCTTCTCAGCCTCTGACAACATGTGTAGCTGCCTGGCCCCAGTGCCAGTGACTGGGTGCTCATTCCATGTGCCCTAACTGCACCCTAGCATATTGCCACCTGCAAGCCCCGAAGGGTAACCATGTATGGAATATGCACTTTGGTGGAGTGAATAAGCACAGTAAGAAGTCTCACAACACCAGGTTAAAGTCCAACAGGTTTATTTGGTAGCAAATACCATAAGCTTTCGGAGCAATGCTCCTTCGTCAGATGGAGTGGTCTCTGCTCTCAAACAGGGCACAGAGACACAGAAATCAAATTACAGAATAATGATTAGAATGCAAATCTCTACAGCCAGCCAGGTCTTAAATGTACAGACAATGTGGGTGGAGGGAGCATTCAACACAGGTTAAAGAGATGTGTATTGTCTCCAGACAGTACAGCTTGTGAAATTGTGCAAGTCCAGGAGGCAAGCTGTGGGGGTTACTGATAATGTGACATAAATCCAACATCCCGGTTTAGACCGTCCTCATGTGTGCGGAACTTGGCTATTAGTTTCTGCTCAGTGACTCTGCGCTGTCGTGTGTCGTGAAGGCCGCCTTGGAGAACGCTTACCTGAAGATCCAAGGCTGAATGCCCGTGACTGCTGAAGTGCTCCCCCACAGGAAGAGAACAGTCTTGCCTGGTGATTGTCGAGCGGTGTTCATTCATCCGTTGTCGTAGCGTCTGCATGGTTTCCCCAATGTACCATGCCTCGGGACATCCTTTCTTGCAGCGTATCAGGTAGACAACGTTGGCCGAGTTGCAAGAGTAGGTACCGTGTACCTGGTAGATGGTGTTCTCACGTGAGATGATGGCATCCGTGTTGATGATCCGGCACGTCTTGCAGAGGTTGCTGTGGCAGGGTTGTGTGGTGTCGTGGTCACTGTTCTCCTGAAGGCTGGGTAGTTTGCTGCGGACAATGGTCTGTTTGAGGTTGCGTGGTTGTTTGAAGGCAAGAAGTGGGGGTGTGGGGATGGCCTTGGCGAGATATTCGTCTTCATCAATGACATGTTGAAGGCTCCGGAGGAGATGCCGTAGCTTCTCCGCTCCGGGGAAGTACTGGACGACGAAGGGTACTCTGTCCACCATGTCCCGTGTTTGTCTTCTGAGGAGGTCGGTGCGGTTTTTCGCTGTGGCGCGTCGGAACTGTTGATCGATGAGTCGAGCGCCATATCCTGTTCTTATGAGGGCATCTTTCAGCGTCTGGAGGTGTCTGTTGCGATCCTCCTCATCCGAGCAGATCCTGTGTATTCGGAGGGCTTGTCTGTAGGGGATGGCTTCTTTTACATGTTTAGGGTGGAAGCTGGAGAAGTGGAGCATCATGAGGTTATCCGTGGGCTTGCGGTACAGTGAGGTGCTGAGGTGACCGTCCTTAATGGAGATGCGTGTGTCCAAGAATGCAACCGATTCCGGAGAGTAGTCCATGGTGAGTCTGATGGTGGGATGGAACTTGTTGATGTCATCATATAGTTGCTTCAGTGAATGTTCACCATGACTCCAAAGTAAGAAAATGTCATCGATGTATCTAGTGTATAGCATCGGTTGAAGGTCCTGTGCGGTGAAGAAGTCTTGTTCGAACCTGTGCATGAAGATGTTGGCATATTGAGGTGCGAATTTTGTCCCCATGGCTGTTCCGTGTGTCTGGATGAAGAACTGGTTGTTGAAGGTGAAGATATTGTGATCCAGGATGAAGCGGATGAGTTGTAAAATTGCATCTGGAAACTGGCAGTTGACGGCATTGAGTACTGAGGCCGTTGCAGCAATGCCATCATCGTGGGGGATGCTGGTGTAGAGTGCCGAGACATCCATTGTGACGAGGAGTGCTCCTGGTTCAACTGCTCCATGTGTGTTGAGTTTCTGTAGGAAGTCCGTAGTGTCGCGACAAAAGCTGGGGGTTCTTTGTACAATGGGTTTCAAGATGCCCTCGACATAGCCGGAGAGGTTCTCGCACAGGGTTTCATTTCCTGAAACGATGGGACGGCCGGGTGTGTTTGCCTTGTGTATTTTTGGGAGGCAGTAGAGATCTCCAACGCGTGGAGTACGTGGGGATGAGAGCACGGAGGGTGCTCTGAAGGTCCGGATCAAAGGTTTTGATCAGAGTGTTGAGTTGACGGGTGTGTTCTTTGGTCAGATCTGCGGGTAACTGTCTGTAGTGTTCCTCATTGTTCAGTTGTCGGTACACTTCTTTGCAGTAATCCGTTCTGTTCAGTATGACGATGGCCCCTCCTTTGTCTGCTGGTTTGATGACAATGTTGCGGTTGGTCTTGAGAGCGTGGATGGCGTTGCATTGTGCTTGGCAAGGCCATTGAGGCCCTGGGTTAATGGCATCCTCTCCAATCTCTGACTGGTTTGGTCGGTCAGGCTGGTCTCCTCGTGCCCCTGGTAATAGACAAGTTCCAACTTGCCTTTGCAGCCTGGAGAACAGCCTCGGGGTCACCTGGGATCTTTCTTCTGCCTTCCTCACTTTTTTAAGACTTTCCTGGCAGTCCCCATTATATAAAATGTTGGCATCCCTTTAAATCTGGTGCCAACACCTGCTGCGGTGTGACCTGCTGCTGCCTTTGCCACCTCTTTGCCCTCTGACCACTCCCTCAGTGGTCAGCCCTGTGGTTCCTGGCTGACAATTGGCTGACTGATGGAAGATTGCTTGCAGCCTGTTATGGTTCAGGTCAGAAACTCCAAAGTTTTTTATGAAGCCCACCTGAGTCATAAGCTTTGCACCTTGAATTTGGCTCGGATAAGCATGAGATGTTCCACTTCAGGTATGATTCAAAAGACCCACCAGGGAGCTTTTATCAAACAAAGTTGAATTAAGAATATAGTTAACATGTATAGTAAGAAAATGGGCAATAACTTCTAGCAATTGCAAACGAAAACAAAACAACCACAATAATGTATAACCTTTAACCGATACATATCAGATGTTCCAATCAAATTAATAACCAACAAACAAAAACAAAAGCCTTTAAGCAGATTTATCACTGCACAGGCTAAAACTCTCATGATACTGGAATCCAGTTCCCTGGGTTGAATGCTGATTTCATATGATCTTGAAAACTCAGAGCAGCTTGTAGTCAGATCATTTCCCCAATACACCAAAGCACAGATTCTTTACTGAAGCATGGCAACAAACCTTTCTTTCAGCTAGCTGGTAAAACTTTCAAAGGAAAACAGTGAAAGAAAGAGACTTCTTTTCCAGCTTGGTTCTAAGACTGCCTCTAACACTGCAGCCAAAGTGAAACTGAAAGCTGAAGAAATGGGGCGGCACGGTAGCACAGTGGTTAGCACTGCCGCTTCACAGCTCCAGGGTCCCAGGTTCGATTCCCGGCTCGGGTCACTGTCTGTGTGGAGTTTGCACATTCTCCTCGTGTCTGCGTGGGTTTCCTCCGGTTGCTCCGGTTTCCTCCCACAGTCCAAAGATGTGCAGGTTAGGTTGATTGGCCAGGTTATAAATTGTCCCTTAGAGTCCTGGGATGCGTAGGTTAGAGGGATTAGCGGGTAAATATGTGGGGGTAGGGCCTGGGTGGGATTGTGGTCGGTGCAGACTCGATGGGCCGAATGGCCTCCTTCTGCACTGTAGGGTTTCTATGATTCTAACTTCTGTCACCTGACCTGCAACACATTTTTTTAACCGCCTTCCGGCAATGACATCACCCAAGGCTGTGACCATGATTTTTAAAAAACCTCTTAAAGGTACACTAACATCACACCGCCCAAGTGGAAGCAGCACCCACCTCCTGTCCCAACAGCAGTACATGTGACCTAGACGCCAACACTTCAGAGCGGTTGTCCTGGATGGTAGTTGTCACAAGTTTTGGAGGGAGTTGGTGCAGTGCAGCTTGGAGATAGCACACTCTCCAACCACAATGCGCTGATGGCGGAGACAGCAAATGTTCAAAGTGGTGGATAAGCTGCTGATCAAGTGCACTTCGAGAACATGAGATAGAGAAACAATGTTTGCCACTTGCCCTGCCCCCAGCACCCACATTCCTTCACCCCTTCACTAAATATCCAAGACAGGGTGGTCTCCTAGAACAGGAAGGAGGGTGGTGGAGGTTAGGGAGCGGTAGGGCTAAATTGTGGAGAAATAAAATATATAAATGTGTGAACTCTCTCATCCTTGGTTTGACTCTACCTGGACCAGTTTTGTAGTCCAGAGGAGAAGATGTGGCCTAGTGGTATTATCGTTAGACTATTGGTCCAGAAGCTCAGCTAATGTTCTGGGGACCCAGGTTCGAATCCCACCACGGCAGATGGTGGAATTTGAATTCAATCTGGAATTAATTATCCACTGATGACCATGAAACCATTGTCGGAAAAACCCATCCGGTTCACTAATGTCCTTTAGGGAAGGAAATCCTCCATCCTTACCTAGTCTGGCCGGCATGTGACTCCAGAGCCACAGCAATGTGGTTGACTCTCAACTGATCTCTGAAATGGCCTCGCAAGCCGCTCAGTTCAAGGGCAGATGTCACGGTGGCACAGTGGTTAGCACTACTGCCTCACAGAGCCAGGGACCCAGGTTCAATTCCGGTCTCAGGTCACTGTCCGTGTGGAGTTTGCACTTTCTCCCTGGGTTTCCTCCGGATGCTCCGGTTTCCTCCCACAGTCCAAAGGTGTGCGAATTAGGTTGATTGGCCATGCTAAATTGACCGTTAGTGTCAGGGGGATTAGTAGGGTAAATGTGTGGGGTTGCGGAAATAGGGCCTGGGTGGCACTGCGGTCGGTACAGACTCAATGGGCCAAATGGCCTCCTTCTGCACTGTAGGGATCCTATGGTTCTATGAGATAGTGACACCCACAACCCATGAATAATAAAATAAAGTTCTGTCCCGCTCTCACTATCTCAAGTGCCAAGTACAGGATATGAAATGCAGGCCTGATTCCTTGCTTTCCTCCGAGAGCATGTGCTGTCATCCTGTTGAACACATTGCTTTGTGAAGCAATACAGATAGCAACATCCAGTGTGAAAGAGAAGGGAATGAGTTTGTGTGCCAGGAGCACTTGTGAGTGAACAGACATTATCCCTGAGATTATATTTTGCCCTCTATCCAAATCTGCAGCAATGGATATAGCAAAGATGGAAAGAGCATTGATCACCCGGGGTCTCCTTTATGATGTGGAGATGCCGGCGTTGGACTGGGGTAAACACAGTAAGAAGTCTAACAACACCAGGTTAAAGGTTTAAACCTGTTGGACTTTAACCTGGTGTTGTTAGACTTCTTACTGTGTCTCCTTTATGTCCAGGATGAATTTCTGCAGTCTGCCCTTTCTCTGACATTGTATTTCACTGGTGACTCTTGGACCTGTTACTTCCTCTTATTCCTTTCCTACCCACAGGAGAAGTATTACTGGGATTTAATTTCAATTAAATACTGCTGGAAATTATGTATTGAAATCAGGAAGCATTTTGTGAACTGATCTCTCAGGCTGCTACTTATCTTTATTCATTTATTTTTATTCATTTACGGGGTGTGGGCATCGCTGGCCATGCCAGCATTGTTGCCCATTCCCAATTGCCGCTTGAGAAGGTGGTGGCGAGCTGCTTTCTTGAATCGCTGCAGTCCCTGAGGGGTAGGTACACCCACAGTGCTGTTAGGGAGGGGTTCCAGGATTTTGACTCAGCGACAATGAAGGAAGAGTGATATATTTCCAAGCCCGGATGGGGAATGGGCTTGGAGGAGAACCTCCAAGTGGTAGTGTTCCCATGTATTCATTGCCCTTGTCCTTCTAGATGGTAGCAAAATCGGTTTGGAGCGTGTTGCCTCAGGGGTCTTCATCGTTTCTCATCCTCCTCTCGGGGTCAATCTTAGCGCTGAATATGATTCCCTGTGCTTTTTCCCAACCATCGAAATCTCCTTCCTCACCCTTTCTTCACCCCTTTCTTCCATCACTATGTGATAACCCCCACAGGATCCATGGGGAAATACTGATTGATCTCCCCGTGGGTCTTGTTGAATATAAATACCCCTGGTATCAGATCTGGGACTACAGTTCAGCAGGCCCAGTCCTGGGCCTGCCCAGCCTGAGCCTTTTATAAGGCAGGCCCAGGACTGGGCCTGCTGAACTGTAGTCCCAGGCAGGGATGAGTGTGTGTACACCACGGTAGTGGTTCTAGTTTGCATTCTGTAATAAACTATGTTTCTTTCCAGTCGGGCTTCCTGAGTCTTTACAGAAAGTATTCAATTAGCTGTAAAGTACTCTAGGATGTCCTGAGGTCATGGAAGGTGTTATATAAATAAGTTATATTCCTTTCTGCTGTTGAAAATATTTGTCTTCCACTTATTATATGTACAATCATGATGTACAACAGTGCCCTTTTCTTTACAAGAATATTTCCAAATCTTGTCCCAATTTATTAGTATGTTGTCACCCAGTCATGGTGTAATTAATGTTCAATATGTGTATAACATGTGAAATGTTCTTCTGGCTCAAATTCACTTTCCTTTAGATCTCCTTATCCAGTTGCAAACTTCCCCATTCCCACATACCCACTCCAATAACTGGTTGCCAAGCCTCGAGGTTGAATCCTTCCATCATCTTGGGTCACACATCATGGAGGGTGCAGAGTCTGCGTCAAATCTGGGCTAGGCTTAACAAGAATCATGGCATTGGGAACTCATTTATAAGAATATGGAGTAGCCACAATGATAATGAAAATCGGCCTTCTGAAAGCCCTTGTGAGGTCGACGACAATCTATGGCTATGAACGTTGGACCACCAAGAAGACTAAAGAGTCTTGAATGAGAGAATTTGAAATGAAAAGATGGATAATGCATGTGTCGTGGAGGACCAAAGGGATAAACGAGTGGGTTATCGAGAAAGCTGGTGTTAAAAGGAACTTGCTTGAGGCAGTGCTATCAAGGAAGCTCCCATATTTTGGACACGAACTTATGAACATACGAATTAGGAGCAGGGATAGACCATTTGGCCCCTCAAACCTGCACCACCATTCTATAAGGTTTTGCTTGATTTGATTGTCTCTTCAACCCCACATTCCTGCCTTCCCTCAATACCCTTTCACCCTCTTGTTTATGGAGAATCTATCTAGCTCACCCTTAAAAATATTCAAAGACTCTGCTTCCACTGCCTTTTGAGGAAGAGAGTTCCAAAGACTCATGACCCTTTGAGAGAAAAAAATTCTCCTCATCCCCGTCTTAAATGGGCAACCCCTCATTTTAAAACCATGACCGCAGAATTCTAGATTCTCCCACATGGGGAAGCATCCTCTCCACCTCCACCCTGTCCACCTCCACCCTGTCAAGACCCCTCAGAATCTTATGCTTCAATCAAGTTGCCTCTTGTGCATCTAAACTCCAGCAGATACAAAGCCAATCTTGTCCAACGTTTCCTTATAAGACAACCCACCCATTCCTGGTATTAGTCAAGTAAATCTTCCTCTGGGTGCTCCGGTTTCCTCCCACAGTCCGAAAGACGTGCTAATTAGGTGCATTGGCCATGCTAAATTCTCCCTCAGTGTACCTGAGCAGGGGCCGGACTGTGGCGACTAGGGGATTTTCACAGTAACTTCATTGCAGTGTTAATGTAAGCCTACTTGTGACACTAATAAATAAACTTCTCTGAACTGCTTTGGATGCATTTACATCCTTCCTTAAATAAGGAGACCAATACTGTACACAGTACTCCAGATGTGGGGCGGGATTTTATGGCATCGCTCGAACGAGACCGGAAAATCCCACCCAAGGTCAACGGGGATATGTCATATGAGAAGAGACTAAGTCGGTTAGGATTATATTCACTGGAGTTTAGAAGACTGAGGGGGGATCTCATAGAAACTTATAAAATTCTAACAGGATTAGACAGGGTAGATTCAGAAACAATGTTCCCCAATGGTGATGGAGTCCAAAACTCGGGGTCATAGTTTGAGGATAAGGGCTAAACCTTTAGGACTGAGGTGAGGAGAAATTTCTTCACCCAGATGGTGGTGAATGTGTGGAATTCACTACTACATTTTCCATTGTCCATCTCTCGCCGCTCCGATTCCGTGGCAGGAGGGGCGGTAGAATTCCGGCGATGGTCTCATCAATGCCCTGTGAAATGTGATGCGAACAGGAGTGAAGCATTTGCAAAAAGAGGTAACGCAAGGCAAAACACCCGGAAAACATGCACAAAGAATGGCACAGATGGATAATATCCGAATATGGACTGGACGCTCTATGGGACAGGCAGTGAGGACTACAGTGAATAGTAATCAGGGGAGAAAGATTGCTGGCGGTGCAGCCATCCCTCAGAAGGAGGATGGGTGAAAGACCGACAGGCAGTGAAAGGCCAACAAGGGCATCACATACAGTTCAACTTTCCGCTACCTGAACTATGGAACACACACTGAAACAGCCAATGAAGCTCGACAGTCCTGCCAAGTGATTGCGAGCGGGGTTAAATGGACAACACGTTTCCATCAACTTTCTTTGTGAAGCACATTCAGAACAACCAAAGCAGAAAAGAAACAAGGCACTCACCTCCCAGTGGAAAGACGACCATGGAGTGTTCGTTACATGACCTTGCCTCTTTCACAAAGACGCGTGGAGATTTCTAACAGACAAGGATTTCATAAACAAAGTATTCCCATTGGGAGGACATTCAATGCTTCTTGACGTCCTACAAGAAACTGCTAGAAGGAATCACAGGCAATGATTTATCGTCTGATGTTATCACATCCCACCATGCCATTTAACGCTGTATCTCACCCTGAGATCTAGCTCACGATTCAAGCTTTAGTCCACTTAAAATGCGCTTTGTCCTTTTTTCAGAACTCCCTTCATCCAAAAAGAATTACGCAATCTCAGCTTGTTTAATGTTATTATCTGAAAGATCATGCAAAAAAAACCAAAAGAAAATCCAGTGAGGTCCTTCTGGAGCCCAAGCTCCTTAACAGCTCTCTTGAATGTCAAGTAAAGTATCAATAGTCCCAGATGAGCAGAGGCTGACTGTTTAACCTAAGGATCGCCACACCTCAAGCCAGGGGCAAGGTTGAGAAGGCGGGGCCTGCAGTTGGACTCTGATGAGACTTGCAAAATGTGCTAGCTGAGAAACTTTATCCAAATATGGATGTGAAATACACACAGAAGGTGGAGTTTTAACTGTGGCGCACCATTTCCAATGGAGGAATGGGAAGAGGGTGATATCTCCACTATCCTTCTTTTTGCTGCTTCCCGAGCTATTCTAATTAAAATGTAAAGTGCCGGTGGAGTGTGTGGGAGAAACGTGCAATCACACAGCAGGGGGAGATCCTCAGTGGTGCAATCCCAACAGTAGGTGATGCAGCAGCTACGGGTGAGCTGTTAGACAAACAGGGAGGCTCTTCGTCACATCCAAAGCCTTCTGCCCAACTCCATTATCATTGATGTGAGTCTCGTTGGGAGCACAAAGGTGGCACAGGGTGTTTTTCAAATTTACATGTCATTTGTAAATATTTCTCATAGAAACATAGAAACTAGAAGCAGGAGGAGGCCATTCGGCCCTTCGAGCCTGCTCCTCCATTCATTTTGATTATGGCTGATCATGAAAAACCATATCCTGATCCCACCATACCCTTGATCCCTTTAGCCCCAAGAGCTATATCTAATTTCTTCTTGAAATCACACAATGTTTTGGCCTCAATTACTTTCTGTGGTAGTGAATTCCACACATTCGCCACCCTCTGGGTGAAGAAATTTCTCTTCATCTTAGTTCTAAAAGGTTTACCCCTTATCCTCAAACTATAACTCCTAGTTCTGGACTCCTCCACCATCGGGAACATTCTTTCTGAATCTAACCCTGTTAGAATTTTTTAAGTTTGTATGAGATCCCCCTCACTCTTCTAAACTCCAGTGAAAATAATCCTAACCGACTTAGTCTCTCCTCATATGACAGACCTGCCATCCCAGGAATCAGCCTGGTAAACCTTCGCTGTTCTCCCTCTGTAGCAAGGACATCCTTCCTCAGAAAAGAACACCAAAACTGCACTCAATACTCCAGGTGTGGCCTCAAACAATGATGAGATGGAGTACAGAGAAGAGATAGAGAATCTGGTGAACTACTGCAAACTAATCTCTCTTTCAATGTCAACAAAACGAAGGAGATAGTCATCAACTTCAGAAAATCTAATGGAGGACATGCCCCTGTCTACATCAACAGAGTCAAAGTGGAAATGGTTGAGAGCTTCAAGTTTCTAGGTGTCCAGATCACCAACAACCTGCCCTGGTCCCTCCAGTGTTAAGAAAGCCCACCACCACCTCTACTTTCTCAGGAGTTTAAGGAAATTTAGTATGTCCGCTATGACTCTCACCAACTTTTACAGATGCACCATAGAAAGCATTCTTTCCGGATGTATCACAGCTTGGTATGGCTCCTGCTCTGCCCAAGACCACAAGAAACTACAAAGGGTCATGAATGAAGCCCAGTCCAACACGCAAACAAGCCTCCCATCCATTGACTCTGTCTACACTTCCCGCTGCCTTGGAAAAGCAGCCGGCATAATCAAGGATCCCACGCACACCGGACATACTCTCTTCCACCTTCTTCTGTCGGGAAAAAGATACAAAAGTCTGAGGTCACATACCAACTGACTCAAGAACAGCTTCTTCCCTGCTGTCGTCAGACATTTGAATGGACTTACCTCATATTAAGTTGATCTTTCTCTACACCATGTCTGTAACACTACATTCTGCACTCTCTCATTTCCTTCTCTATGAACAGTATGCTTTGTCTGTATAGGGCGCAAGAAACAATACTTTTCACTGTTTGCTAATACATGTGACAATAATAAATCAAATCAAATCAATTCAAATGTACTGGCACGCCCTCATGCTTGGTATGCATTGATGGTTATGAGGGAGTTAGGACATTGCTTTATTGGGGAAGGAACAAGGTTGTGTTTGTGAGTTTGCTCTTTATTGTATGTTCACGCTAGTGTCCAGTGTTGTACTCACCACTCTTTGTCAGACAACACCCTGCGATGGACCCAGGTGTGAACACCACTGATACTGCCCTTGAGGCTCCTCATTTTCTTACCTTGATTGACAGTTCCGACCACCACCCTACCCCCCACCTCACCACACTCACGATGCCAGAACCTTCCCTCTTCCATTCCTGTATGCCCCTGACCCCACTCTACATCTTTCTCCACCCCCAATCCACCACTGACTCATCCTTGGAGGACCCGAGTCTCCATCTGAGCTGCCACTCTTCTGCTCCCTTGTATGGCAGAGTTAGAATCATAGAATCCATAGATTCTCTGCAGTGCAGAAGGAGGCCATTCAGCCCATCGAGTCTGCATTGACTCTCTGACAGAGTATCCTACCCAGGCCCTTTCTCCCACCCTATCTCCATCTAACCTACACATCTTTGGACACGAAGGGGCAATTTATCATGGCCAATCCATCTGACCTGCACACCTTTGGAATGTGGGGGGAAACCGGAGCATCCGGAGGAAACCCACGCAGACACAGGGAGAACGTGCAAACTCCACATCGACAGTGACCCAAGGCTGGAATTGAACCCGAGTCCCTGGCTCTGTAAGGCAGCAGTGCTAACCACTGTGCCACCGTGCCACCCTGATGGTTACAAGAGAGTTAAAGTTATACAAGGAAAACCACTCACCTCAGACATTACCGTACAAAGCTGACAGTCGCATGCCACCTTTAAACGAACCGGGTGCCGTGAGATTCTTGTGCACCACTGACAGTTTCTTGAAGGTAGGACATAATTTAAAATATTTTACGCTGCCCACTATTCATGGCATGGAAATGTGTGACAACTGAGAACCTGTCATCGGACAACGTTAGGCCTGAAATGCCACAAACATGCTGCTGCCTTAATCTGCATATCAACCGCCGATGGGAAACCAAATATTCAGCTCCATCCTGATTCACATTTTCCATTCCTGCAGGCTTCATAAATCCAGTGCACGCCCCCCACCCCCACCCCACTCCCCCCACACACACATCCCCTGCCACACATCCCCATCACAGTCCATGCACATGTGTTCTAAGATCCATAAACCATGTGCACAGGGCCACTTACATCAGAAGCAAGGTTGACTGATGTATGCTTATCAAAGGCTTGTAGATTTCCCATGGCACTGCATCTAAATGGAGTTTTAATAGGTATCAGTTGTGGCCCCATTGGAAACACTCTCACCTCTCAGTCAAGAAAGTGATGTGATTCCAGACCCAATCCAGAGACAGGAGCATATAATCCAGACAAGAGAATTGCAGCACTGCACAGCTGGAAGTGCCACTTTCAGATGAGACATTAAACTGAGATCTCCCTCATTGATTTGATTTGATTTATTATTGTCACATGTATCAGCAAACAGTGAAAAGTATTGTTTCTTGCACGCTATACAGACAAAGCATACTGTTCATAGAGAAGGAAAGGGAGGGTGCAGAATGTAGTGCTACAGTCATAGCCAGGGTGTAGAGAAAGATCAACTTAGTGCGAGGTAGGTCCATTCAAAAGTCTGATGGCAGCAGGGAGGAAGCTGGTTTTGAGTCGGTTGGGACGTGACCTCAGGCTTTCGTATCTTTTTCCCGACAGAAGAAGATGGAGGCCGGAATTCTACCGCCTCGCCTGCCCCAGGCTCACAGAACGGCATTCGCCGTTGGTCTTAGGCAGAATCTTACGAGCCTCGGGTGGGCAGGGCGGTAAAATTCCAACAAGTACGTCCGGGGTGCATGGGTTTCTGCCCTTTTAAGTGCATCCCACGAAACTATTTCAAACCTTTCAGGAGTTATCTTCCAACCGCCATCACTAAAACAGATGCTTGTGGCATCTGGCTGCAAATTTGGGGTAATTTTTCCAACACTTCAAACAAGTATTTTGTTTGCGATAAAGTGCCGTGCAAAGTCCTGGCGGTGTCTGCTAAGTCCTACAATGGTATGCTTAGAAATTTCTTGCTTGAATGTTTTTAAGATTTGCTCTTAGAAATCAGTGGAGTGACATCACCTGGAGGAGAGAGGGCACCTCTCCCTCTTTCACTGAATGGACATTTTGTACGCATGGGTGGGGCAGGCTGTGGTTGGTCCATTCACAGAGCCAGCAACACAAGGGGCTGTGTTGGGGAGTAGCCATACCAGCTTTTCCTACCTCAAGCCTGATTGCTCATCGAGCGCTCCTGCCAAGATCAGTTGAGACTCAGCTTGTAAAGGCCAACCCGCTTGAGTGCCAGTTGATCCTGAAACTGTGACTCATAAGGGTCTGGTCGCTTGGTGAATTTTCCACAGAAATTATTTTTAGCAATTGCCAACGTAAGAAGTGTAGTGTTACTTCTCCCCTGAATTTCCCTCATAGTCCCTTCTGAAACCGCAGCATCATTTTTAAGTAGCGAGACTCCACCCGAGTAACCGTTCTTCATGTGTGAGTTGGCCAATAATTGTTGACAGCCTATTCCATGATAGAGGGCATTCAGGCTGACTTTCTCTGCACCTTCCTCTCAGCCTCTGAGTTCTGGCTCCTCGTCCACCCGCATGTACATCCTCCACCCCACCATTAACAGCCATGTCTTCAGCTGCCAAGTAAGGTTTACATTAACACTGCAATGAAGTTACTGCGAAATTCCCCTAGTTGCCACAGTCCGGCGCCTGTTCGGGTCAATGCACCTATCCAGCACGACTTTCAGACTGTGGGAGGAAACCGGAGCACCCGGAGGAAACCCACTCAGACACAGGGAGAATGTGCAAACTCCACACAGACAGTGACCCAAGCCAGGAATCGAAGCCCGGTTTCTGGCTCTGTGAGGCAGCAGTGCTAACCACTGTGCCACCGTGCAGATTTCCACCCTAAACCTCTGCCTCTCCACATCTTGCTACTCGCTTTATGACAGTGGTTAAAAGCCTCCTCTTTGACCAAACCTTCTGGTCTCCTCTCCTTACTTTTTTTTATTTGATGTGATTTAATTTATTATTGTCACATGTATCAGTATACAGTGAAAAGTATTGTTTCTTGAGCGCTGTACAGACAAAACATACCGTTCATAGAGAAAGAAAGGAGAGTGTGCAGAATGTAGTGTTACAGTCACAGCTAGGGTGTAGAGAAAGATCAACTTAATGCAAGGTAAGTCCATTCAAAAGTCTGACAGCAGCAGGGAAGAAGCTGTTCTTGAGTTGGTTGGTACGTGACCTCAGACTTTTGGCTCCCAACAGAAGAAGGTGGAAGAGAGTATGTCTGAGGTGCGTAGGTTTTAGACTCAATGTCAGTTCATGTCTAATATTTTGGGATGTTTTACTCTGTCAAAAGTGTAATACGAACGCAAGTTTTGTTCTTGTCCCCGTTATCCTTGTAGAAACCCTTATCTAAGTCACTGGGTAGCCAATCAGGAATGGAAGCCCCTATTCCAGAGACACTAAAAGAAAGTGCAGGGGTGGAACAGGGCAGGGTGTCAGGTTCAGACTGAAAACCGGCCTGTACACCTCTCCAGCTGCACAGCCCAGTTTTCTGGCACCCAGTGAGAGAGTCTGGCGGGGTGGGGTCTGATAGAGATCATGTTTAAAGAGTGCCCCAATCTTCACTCAGATTAAATTCTTCCCAGCCCCCCACGACCACAGAGGACACTTGCACACGCATCAGCGCAATATCCTCCCCTTCCCTCCCACAACCACGCCAGCTTTGAAAACCAGCAGTGATTCATGCAGACGTCATGTCACTCCAGCTGAGCTGGACGATACGGTGAGGGCTGAAGGAGTGACATTAAGCCCTGTAATTAGATTCAAATTTATTGTAAAATATGCAAATCAGGCTCATGCCCTACCTGGGCAAGAATCTGATTTCGTCATGGGAGTGGGGAGGGATCCCAAACCAAAATCACCAGAAGCAGAAAGGGGAAGAATACATTGGTGAGATTGATTATCGGGTCAGTAATTGGAATGCTGGGCAGTATATACATCAGGGTGGCACAGTGGTTAGCACTGCTGATTCACAGTGCCAGGAACCCGGGTTCGATTCCTGGCTTGGGTCACTGTCTGTGTGGAGTTTGCACGTTCTCCCTGTGTCTGCATGGGTTTCCTCCGGGTGCTCCGGTTTCCTCCCACACTCCAAAGATGTGCGGGTTAGGTGGATTGGCCATGGTAAATTGCCTCTTAGTGTCGGGGGACTAGCTAGGGTAAATGCATGGGGATAGGGCCTGGGTGGGATTGTGGTCGGTGCAGACTCGATGGGCCGAATGGCCTCCTTTTGCACTGTAGGATTCTATAATTCGAGGAACTTAGAGGCACTGGAAAAGGATTATCATGGGGAATGTTAATCTTCATGTAGACTGGACAAACCAAGTTTGCAGTAATAGTGTGGAAGTTATACGTGGGAATTTTCGAGATCAGTATTTCAATGAACTGACCAGGGCACAGGCTTTTTGGATTTAGTATTGTGCAATGAGCAAGGACTAATTAATAATCCTTGTAGTAAACAGTCCCCTGGGGTAATTATCATAATATTGAGTTTGAAAGTGATTTAATTAAGTCCAAAACTAGATTTAAACCTCAACAAGCAATCGACGTAGGTATGAGGAGTGAGATGGTTAAGAGATTGGGAAATGACATTTAGAGATGTGATCATAGAATCCCGATGGTGCAGAAGGAGGCCATTCGGGCCATCACGCCGAACGTCTGCAGTGGGCAAGCTGTTAGAAGGTATTCTGAGAGACAGAATCTACAGGCATTAGGAGAGGCAAGGACTGATCAGCATGACTTTGTGAGTGGAAAATCATGTCTCAAAAATTTGATTGAGTTTTTTGAAGGGGTAACCAAGAAGGTAGATGAGGGCAGTGCAGTTGATGGTGTCTACATGGACTTTAGCAAGGCTTTTGACAAGGTACCGCATGGTAGGTTGTTGCATAAGGTTAAATCTCACGGGATTCAAAGACTACTTCCTCGGGTGGATGGAGCTATTACAAGGGGGCATAACTATAGGGTTCGTGGTGGGAGATATGGGAAGGATATCAGAGGTAGGTTCTTTACGCAGAGAGTGGTTGGGGTGTGGAATGGACTTCCTGCAGTGATAGTGGAGTCAGACACTTTAGGAACATTTAAGCGGTTATTGGATAGGCACATGGAGCACACCAGGATGATAGGGAATGGGATAGCTTGATCTTGATTTCAGATAAAGCTCGGCACAACATCGTGGGCCGAAGGGCCTGTTCTGTGCTGCACTGTTCTATGTTCTATGTTCTATGATCCAGGGTGAGGTCGCCAGCTGGACACAAAATTGGCTTGACGACAGGAGCCATGATGTGGAGATGCTGACGTTGGACTGGGGTAAGCACAGTAAGAAGTCTCACAACACCAGGTTAAAGTCCAACAGGTTTATTTGGTAGCACAAGCCACAAGCTTTCGAAGCGTTGCCCCTTCATCAGGTGAGTGAGAGTTCTGTTCACAGACAGGGCATATAAAGACACAAACTCAATTTACAAGACATGACAGAAAAATTGGCCCAACTATGGCTAACAAGATGAGTTGAGGGTAATATTAGATTCAAGGTTTTTAATGTTACCAAAAAGTGTCGCAAGCCTAAAGTTTTTAAAATTCAGCAAAGAAGGACCAAGGAAATCACTAAAGAATGGGAAAAGAGAATATGAGAGCAGATTGGCAAAGACATAAAAACAGATTGTAAATGTTTCTGCAGGTATATAAGTACTTAAATGGGTCCTAAGTGATTTGGGAGTACAAATTACAAATAAATGGCTCAAATAAATAAGGCTATTAAGCAAAACAAATCAAGCACTGGGGACGATTTCTATTATTTCTAGAGGTTAGAACTGAAACGTAGAGAGGTTATACTGGGGTGGCATGGGGCGCAGTGGTTAGCGCTGCTGCTACACAGTTCCAGGGACCCATGTCCGATTCCAGCCCCAGGTGTCTGTGTTTGCCTGTTCTCTCCATGTCCGCGTGGGCTTTCATAGAATCCCAACAGTACAGAAGGAGGCCATTTGGCCCATTGATTCTGTACCGACCACAATCCCACCCAGTTCCTATTCCCGTAACCCTCATTTACCTTGCTAATCCCCCTGATATTAGGGGCAATTTAGCATGGCCAATGCACCTAATCGGCACGTCTTTCGGACTGTGGGAGGAAACCGGAGTACTGGGAGGAAACCCATGCAGACACGGGGAGGACGTGCAAACTGCACACAGACAGTGACCCGAGGATAGAATTGAACCCGGGTCCCTGACGCTGTGAGGCAGCAGTGCTGACCGCTGTGAGGCAGCAGTGCTGACCACTGTGCCACCGTGCCGCCCTTCATCAGGCTTCCTTCCAAACACATGCAGGTTAGGTGGGTTGGCCATGGTAAATTGCCCCTCTGGTTGTCTGTGAGTGTGTGCTCTCTGATGGACTGGCAGGCCACCCTGGGTGTATCTCACCTAATTCCCAGAGTCTGTCAGGGTAGGCCCCAGCGCCCTGCAACCCTGGAGTAAGTGGTGAGGTGAAGATGTTATGCTAAACGTTGTTATAAATGTGAGGTTTTATATGATGATTGTGTTTTGGGACTAACTTCAAGATAAAAGGCGAGGAATGAAGACGGTCATGTGATCTATTTCAAATTCTGCCCAGCAACAAGCTTGGTTTCCATGGTGACGGGGGTCTCCAGATTGGGGCTTAATAGCTGCACAGGACAAACTGCTCACACCAGAAAAAAAAGCAAGGGCCACTAGGATAACTGCGGACAGTCCATGTGCGAGTTCTTGGACAGATAAAGGGAGCGGCCTCACTGAGAGACTAAGGCTTGCAGTTCAGGTGATCAGTAGAGAGCAGAGAGAAGCGAGTTCTCTACGAGCTACCAGGCAGAATGTGGTGAAAGATATGTACTACATGGTGATCCGAAGACTCTGGCTCGGTCAGGAGGATGTTAGCGCGAGTGGGCGAACACGACCACTTCGGACTCAGAGTCAGGTTCAACAGCGGTACAACTTTATTAACATCGATGGAGCTGCAATCAGGACATACAAACAGCACTGTCCCGAAAGCACTCTGAAAGCCTGCCGCAATGGGCTACAGTTATACTCGAACTTTGATACTTTGTATGATTCAAATGTTAATGTTTTGTTTACAGTATTTGACTCTGACCATTCTGTGGTTGATGTGTTAAGTCTGGTGATTGCCCAGTCTAGGGAGGTGATAATTGTTTGAGATCTCCGGAGTTTCTTATACAATAGGTGTTTAATTGGATATCAGGAAGTCTTCCAAGTCTCGGAGGCCTTCTGAAGTGTTTGATAAGGGCTTCCTGATATCCTTGGAGCCAATTTAATGAAATGGAAGGCTATGCTAATGTGAGTTCCTGACTCCCTTTGTCTGCCTTGTTTCTGCATTTTAAAATACCTGCTTGCCTGTTCACACTTTGTGCCTGGGTGCTGCTTTGTCCTGTTTCATTTATTTGATTTTATTCTAAGAAATATTTAATCTAAGGAATCACAGAAATTTGTGTCCGCTTACAAAGAGAAATTGCCAGAGTGGATCTTAATGCTGGTAGATGGTTTGGAAATTTTCCTTATACTGAGGGAAATAAATTTGGATGGCTAGTCAAATTTGTGACTCAGCGAGACAAGGAGACATTAACTCATGGAAAGCTGGGAGTGACTGTTATAAAGACTACAATCCTGTGGCGAGCCTGTTTGTGATATTTGTGCACTATAAGCTTATTGGTCATGTTAAAACATTCATAAGAGTTAACTTTTCTGTAATTTAGAAACATGAATTGCTGACTGCATAATATGTAATAAATGTTGCGTTTAGATCAATCGTGACAATAAGGTTGGAATTCTACGGCTGTTCACATTGGTTGGTCCCTCCAACAGCCATGGGTTACCCAGCGCGAGGGGTGCAGTCACTGGGAAATCACATTGACAGCGGCGGGACCAGAAGACCCCGCTACCGGCGAACGGCACACTGCCTCCCTCCACGGTGAGGCCAGAGAATTCCCCCAACCTTGTCATGCAATTCCTTTAATTCGGTCTCTGGGAATTCAGATCTCTCACTGAGGGGATCATTCGCAACTTGTGTTGAACTTTGGTTGGATTTTTTTTATTATTTGTGGGACATGGGTGTCGCTGGCTGGCCAGCATTTATCGCCCTTCCCTAGTTGCCCTTGTTTAGAGAGCAGTTGAGAGTCAACCACATTGGTGTGGCTCTGGAGTCACATGTAGGCCAGACCAGGTAAGGACGGCAGATTTCCTTCTCCAAAGAACATTAGTGAACCAGATGGGTTTTTCTGACAATGGTGTCATGGTCATTAGTAGTTTCTTAATTTCTGATATTTTTTATTGAATTCAAATTCCACCATCTGCTGTGGTGGGATTCGAACCCGGGTCCCCAGAACATTAGCTGAGTTTCTGGATTAATAGTCTAGCAATAATACCACTAGGCCACCGTCTCCCCCATAAAACTCAGAATCCCATGTGTTGGTCACCATGTTATGAAAAGGATATCAAGGCAGTAGAGAGGGTGCAAAAGGAGATTTACAAGGATGATACCATAAATGCATCGGTATACTCAGGAGGGGCTGACCAGGCTGGGTCGCTCTGCAAACAGAAGGCTGAGGTGCAATCTAATCTAAATCTTTAAAATTCAGAAAAAGGTTTTGATAGAGAAGACAGAGAGAATGGGTTCGATTTTAGGTACCCCTGCTGGGCATGTTTGAGTGGGGGGGGGGGGGGGGGGGGGGGGGGGGTGGAGCACATATCGCACGAGGAGTGGCAAGCCCACCACCTTCTTGCCTGCCCTCATCTGTCTCCCATTATATGGCAGGCGGGTGGATGCCAAAATTGGCAGCCTGCCCGCCATCTTTAAATAAATAATTAACCATCAATTAAGCTTGTTACCGAGTCAACTGACTGGAATGTTGTGCTGCGGCAAGGTTGATGTGGGCAGGCAGGAGGGAGAGGGCAGGCGGTTTTTGAAACACAAGTAGCTAAATGGCAGGAAGGAAGAGACAGCCTGGTCATCCCCTCCTGAGTGTGCCCATGTATTTATGGTATCAACCTTGTAAATCTCCACTGCCTCGATATCCCTTTTTATAACACGGTGACAGCACACGGGATTCTGAGTTTTATGGGGGAGGCGATGGCTTAGTGGTATTGTCGCCAGACTATTAATCCAGAAACTCAGCTACTGTTCTGAGGACCCGTGTTCGAATCCCGCCACGGCAGATGGTGGAATTTGAATTCAATAAAGAATATCTGGAATTAAGAATCTATTAAGAAACCATTGCAGGGAGGGAGTGCCCTTAGTGCACCAGAGTCAGTCACCCCTGCCTTTGTACCACCCCACCTGGCCTCTGAAGTCCGACCTCACCAGTCACTCTCCGCCTCACCACCACCCCCGCCAAACCTCCCACCTCACCCCTCCTCTCTCTAAAAGCAAGCGATGTATCTGGCTCCCAGTAAGTTGTGTGTGGTCCTGCTTGCAGTTCCTGCAGTGTCCACTACTACGTCCTGGCACTGCTGGGCCTGCTGGAGCTCCCAGCCAATCAGATTGGCCCACAGCTCCCGAAGGCAGGTCCAGGTGAAGGGTCCATTCTCAGCCTCTTCCGCCCACCGCAATGCGCTATGTCTGGAGGGTGGGCTATTTTTAGCTGTTTTGGCTGCCGGCTGACCCTTACAAGAGGGCTGGGGTGATAAGGTGAGCAATACGCACCCCCTCCCCCTCTGTGAAATCCTACCCAATGTTTCCACTTGAGGGAAAGAGCCAAGCTAGTGATCAACGATATAAGATAGTTAGCTAGAAATCCCATCAGGAATTCAGAAAATTCTTCACTGAGAAAGTGGTGAGAATGTGGTACTCGCCATGACACGGAGGAGTTGAGGAAAGTTTCATCCTTCGTTTTCCCATTCCAATTTCCAATTCTTTTCCCGCACCAACTGGCGCACTAAAGCAGACTTTTGTCTGTTTCCATAGCTAGTAATTCCTGAACAGGTCGTTAGCCTGTTGCTAGGGGCTTATAGCTTGAGGGGCGCCACTCCACATCAAGCACGGCTGACCATGAGACTCTCCCGCTCTTACTGACAACCATTGGCGTGTTTGGAAGGATTTGCAGGTTGGCACTCAACCTGTTTGACTGCGTTAGGATCGCACCTTCCTTTGCCATCAAGTCCTGGTGTGGGACTCGAACCTGGATCTTCTGGCTCGGAGACAGTTTAAAGTTTATTTATTATTGTCACAAGTAGTCATACATTAACACTGCAACGAAGTTACTGTAAAAATCTCCTAGTCGCCACACTCCGGTGCCTGTTCGGGTACACTGATGGAGAATTTAGCATGCCCAATGCACCTAACCAGCACATCTTTCGGACTCTGGGAGGAAACCGGAGCACCCGGAGGAAACCCACACAGACATGAGGAGAACATGCAAACTCCGCACAGACAGTGACCCAAGCCGGGAATCGAACCCAGATCCCTGATGCTGTGAGGCAGCAGTGCTAACCGCTGTGAGGCAGCAGTGCTAACCACTGTGCCACCGTGCCGCCCAACAGGGACATGATCTGAATGAATGGCGGAGTAGGCTCGAAGGGTTGAATTGCCTACTTCTGCTCCTAATTCCTATGTTCCTATGATGCTGCCCATTGCACCACAGAGGCCTCCTGTTCTTGCGCTTTAGGGGAAGTGAAATAAGCATATAGGGAGAAGGGGATAGAGGGTGATGCTGATGGTGTTAGATGAGGCATGATGGCGGAGGCTCGAGTGGAGCATAAATATTAGATTGAGTGGCCAGATACTGTGCTGAATGCACAATCCCATATCACTGCAACAAGAGAAGTTGTCAACCGTGTAGTATCAGCTCAGAGTCTCCGAGATACTCCTATCACCACCCAGGGAGAGAAATCAGAGGGACATCAAACAAAATCTCACAGGTGGGATTCTCCGGCCGTGCTCACCTCCAAACTGGAGAATTCTGCCCAAAGTCAATGGGCGGCACGGTGGCACAATGGTTAGCACTGCTGCCTTATAGCGCCAGGGCCCCGGGTTCAATTCCCGGTTTGGGTCACTGCCTGTGCGGAGTCTGCACATTCTCCCCGTGTTTGCGTGGGTTTCCTCCGGGTGCTCCGGCTTCCTCCTACAATCCAAAGATGTGCGGGTTAGGTGGATTGGCCATGCTAAATTGCAGTTTAGCATGCAAAACAGGGGGCCAGCTAGGGCAAATGCATGGGATTATGGGGATAGGGACTGGGTGGGATTGTGGTCAGTGCAGACTCGATGGGCCAAATGGCCCATTCTATAATTCTATAACATCAATCTTTGCATGGTCCGCTCCCCCCCCCCCCGCTCCTTACCCCACAACCCGCTATGATTCCTGTGGCGCGCAGGACGGGAAAACTCCCCCCCATATTTTTTTTCATTTTCTTTAAATATTTTTGTGTACAAGTTATAAAAATAAAGGGGATGGGGTAAAGAAGGATGTTGACTGAGAGTCAAGAATCCAGAGGTGAGGGGTTTGTCATATGAAAAGAGATTGAACAGCTTAGGCTGATACTCTCTGGAATTTAGAAGAATGAGGGGAGATCAAATTGAGGTATTCAAGATGATAAAAGGTACGGATAAGTAGACGTGGGGTGGACGCTTCCACTGGTGAGGCATTCTAGGATGAGAGGTCATAGTCTTTAGGATAAGGGGTAGCAAATTTAAAACAGAAACTACTTCTCCCAAAGGATTGTGAATCTGTAGAATTCGCTACCCCGGCGGATGCTGGGACAGTGAGTAAATTTAAGGAGGAGTTAAGACAGATTTTTAATTGGGAATGGGTTGAAGGGTTCTGGGGAGAAGGCAGGAAAATGGGGATGAGGAGCATATCAGCCACGATCGAATGGCGGAGCGGACTTGATGGGCCGAATGGCCTAATTCTGTTCCTATATCTTATGAACTTATGAATCATTTATTCAGTGTCCAATTGGTGTGGGAATGTGGCGTATGATTACAAGATTAATTAATTAATTACTGGATTACAGGGTCAAAAGTAGGGTTCTGAAGAATGTGGAGGAACAGAGAGATCTTGGGGTTCATATCCATAGATTTCTGAAGGTTGCCACTCAAGTGGATAGAGCCGTAAAGAAGGCCTATAGTGTATTGGCGTTCATTAACAGGGGGTTTGAGTTTAAGAGCTGTGGGGTTATGCTGCAACTGTACAGGACCTTGGTGAGACCACATTTGGAATATTGTGTGCAGTTCTGGTCACCTCACTATAAGAAGGATGTGGAGACACTGGAAAGAGTGCAAAGGAGATTTACCAGGATGCTGCCTGGTTTGGAGGGTAGGTCTTATGACGAAAGGTTGAGGGAACTTGGGCTTTTCTCTTTGGAGCGGAGGAGGTTGAGAGGAGACTTGATAGAGGTTTATAAGATGATGAGGGGGATAGATAGAGTGAACGTTCAAAGACTATTTCCTCGGGTGAATGGAGTGGTAACTGGGGGGCATAACTATAGGGTTCATGGTGGGAGATATAGGAAGGATGTCCGAGGTAGGTTTTTCACTCAGAGAGTGGTTGGGGTGTGGAATGGACTGCCTGCAATGATAGTGGAGTCAGAAACTTTAGGAACATTTAAGAAGCTATTGGATAGGCACATGGAGTACTTCGGGATGATAGGGAGGAAATAGCTTGATCTGGGTTTCAGACAAAGCTCGGCACAACAACGTGGGCCAAAGGGCCTGTTCTGTGCTGTACTGTTCTATGTTCTATGTTCTATGATGAGGTGGGACCTATCAGGAGGCCAATCTAGGGGAAGGGAGATGGGAGGGGTGGGGGGGGGGGGGGGGGTGTGGAATGGGTCAGGGCATCATATGACCAAATCTCCTGGAATGTTGTCCTTGCTGAGTTGGCAACCCCACAGCGAGTGAATGAGTCCAGGTAAAACAGTGCTGTCCGCCCTGTAGCTACAAGTACGGAAACTGCGCCACATGCAACATTTTTGTGCTTCATCTCGTGCCAGGACAGCTCACATTGTTGACACACGTCCGCGCACCTCAGCTGAAGCTTTGTCTGAATAAATCCCAGCCCGGTCTCAGCTGTTAAACCCACGGGCCGGAGGAAAGGGATGCAGCGTTCCGAAAAAATGTCTCTCACTGTCCAACAGCAGAGTCACTCGTGAGGTAATGCCACATCTGTTTCCAGCAACGACAATGTTAAACCCGCAGCCGGCCTGTGAAATAACTCTAGGCAGGCTGGAACCGGGGCCCACTGGGGATAGATTTATCATTGCACAGAGCAGGTGGCCAGCAATTCTGTTTTCATTACGGTTGTAAGCCGATAGCCTACAGGCAAGGGAACACAGACATCTCCAATTAAGCAAATATTTCGGGTAGGTGAAAACGGAAAGAAAAACATGCCTTCCGGACCATTTTCTGCATCAACTTAATTCTCTCAGTGGGAGTGTCTTTTCACATGTTTATGACCCACCTTTTTGTGTAACGCACAACATGGTAGCCTATCGACTCATCACAACTCAGGTAACAATGTATACATTTGCAAACCTTTAGCACAAAGGCTTGTGTAATAAACGGGCCTGGATAATATTTGACTGCAAAGCTTCCATCCGCACTCTTCACAGTCACAGAAACCTGACAGGCCCCAGAGTCTTTCCAGTTATAGGGGCTTCTGCTAGTGGGAGTTGGTTGTTGCTCCTCTCATTTTCCCCACTCCTTGCCTCTTAACCATAGGCGATTACAGTCCCACATGTAGTTGTCACACCCTCCAGGACCATCCTTCATGTGTGAGTCTAGACAGTGACTGTCAGCAGCGTATTCAACCAAGGGGGGAATGTGTTGGAGTGGTTAACACAGTGCATGCACTATCTCACAAGGGATGAGTGGAGACCAGTCAGGAATGGGAAACTTGTCTGAATTCTGTCCCCTGGCTGGAAGAAAATTATAGCTCCAACTAAAGTTGCCCCAGCTGACTAAATTACACATGCAACATGGCAGTTCCTAGGAGTCCACACCAGTTTTCCATATGTGCTGCTCTTCCAAACATGCTACGGATGGGATTTTCCATGCATCCCGCCGCACGTTTCACAGCAGCTAAGGTGGCCTTCCATTGGCTGGTGGCGGGATTTTCTGGTCCCACCATCGTTGAGAAACCTGTGGTTTTCCCTCAGTGGAAGCGGAGGCTCTCCCCCACTGCCCCCGCCCCACCGCCACCCCACCCTCCCCCGCCAACACCCAGTGGGAATGGCTAGAAAGTTCTGACCAATGATTGGGCTTTTCGGCCCATCGCCTGCAGCGGATCAGCCTAAAGTCCATTGATTGTAGCGGGACCGAAAGATTCTGGTACAAGCGGAACCGGCAAATCATGGTCCTCTTGTCCATTTACTCACCCTCAACACTTCCCCTGAAATATTTAGCACCATGTCACTGTCCAATTTGAAAGACTTCATTCTTTGCCCCTTATCCTAGCTTCCATTAGCTTCCCTTTCCTCTCTATGGACCATGAATAGCTACTGCCACTCAATGCCATGCCCACTGCTCCCTATTTGAGTCCCCGTAATTTGACTTCTGCCCTCTCCACACTGCTGTTCAAGGATCAATTCTCAGTATATGAGCATCAATGGCAGGGAGGGCATTTATTGCCCATCTCTAGTAGCCCCTGAGAAGGTGGTGGCAAGTCTTCCCAAACAGCTTCTGGCCGTATTGTCGACTCTATCCCCACCAAACTGCTGACCACCCAGTTTGATATTGGTGGTTGTTGTCTCCCTTCAGGTACTGACTCCCCCCCCCCCCCCCTCCTTCAAATCTACCCTCATCATGCCTCTTCTCAAAAAAAATAACCCTTGACCCTTCTGTCCTTGCAAATTACCATCCCCCCTATAACCTTTGTCTCTCCAAAGTCTTTAAATATGCAAACACCTCCCAAATGTGTGCCATCTTTCATAGAGCTCCATCTTTAAATCTCTCCAATTGGGTTCCCACCTGCCATATTACTGCAACATCTCTTAATTAAGTCACTGTAGGTCCATTCATTCCTTTGACTGGACGAGGACAGTACTGGTACGGAGTTTAAATAAATTTCTTTCATTGAACAAAACTTAAAATTAAATCATTACAAAAGCGAAAAGAAAGAGAAATGCTTGAGACTGGCTGCGAAGCCAATCCCTGTGCTGTACTGGACGGGATCTCGGAAATAAAAACTGCCCGCTGAGCACACAGTTCCAAACTATATGTTAATTCTTATCTTGTTATTGTGAGTGTCAGTGTAGTCTGTCTCTGTCTGGCAAACTCAGGTTTTGCAGCCATGTTATCAAAGATTGTTTTGCTTGCTATGTACTTGTCAGGAATGCGGTCAATGTTTAGCTAACCCAGCATGCCCTCTGAGTTTTAAAATGTAGTCAGGTGTTAGTTAATTTTTTAAGCTTAGCAGAGTGGGCAGAAATATCTTCAAATGAAGTCTTTGCATAGGCTGAAGAAAACAGAGCCAAGCATACATAGGATCCCTGTCACAAATGATATACTTTGTGACTGTGACAAAGATAAACTCTGGTCTGCTCCTGCTTCTGTTTCTCACGTTCTTACGCTATCCCTGCTCCTTGACCTGTCTGGAGCCTTTGACACTGTTGATGACGCCATCTTCCTCCAATGCGTCGCCACCACAGTGGTTAGCACTGCTACCTCACAGCACCAGGGACCCGGGTTCGAATCCCACTTGGGTCACTGTCTATGTGGAGTTTACACGTTCTCCCCGTGTCTGCGTGGGTTTCCTCCGGGCACTCGGTTTCCTCGCAAAGTCCAAAGACGTGCTGGTTAGAATTGGCCATGCTAAATTCTCCCTCAGTGTACCCGATTGAGTGTGGCGACTGGGGGATTTTCACAGTAACTTCATTGCAGTGTGAATGTAAGCCTACTTGCGACTAATAAATAAACTTTACTTTACCATTGTCCAGCTGGTGGGACTGCACTAGCCTGATTCCATTATTATCTATTTAAGTGTAGCCAGAGAATTAGCATTTCTCTTTCCACTCCCATATCGTAACTCCCAAGTAATTCCCAAGGATCTATCCGTGGAACGCCCCCTCTATTTCTCATCAGTGTACTGACCCTCAGTCAGAGCATCAGAAAATGGGATAATTTTTCAGTCGTCCTGCTGACGGCACAGATCTCACCACCTCCACCTCCTCACTCAAACTCTCCACTGACACAAAATTGTTAGACTGCATCCAGGACTGGATGATTCAAAATTTCTCCTGGCTAAGTAATGGGACGACCAAAGCCATTGTATCTGGTTCCAGCCACTAACTCTATCTCTCTCTCCCTGGCAAAACCTGGTGTCGGGCTTTTAAGGGGCAACTAGACAAATACATGAATAGATGTCATAGAATAGAATGTCATAGAATCCCTACAGTACAGAAAGAGGCCATTCGGCCCATCGAGTCTGCACCGACCACAATCCCACCCAGGCCCTACGCCCATATCCCGACATATTTTACCCACTAATCCCTCTAATCTACGCATCTCAGGACACTAAGGGCAATTTTTTTTTTTTAGCATGGCCAATCAACCTAACCTGACATCTTTGGACTGTGGGAGGAAACCGGAGCACCCGGAGGAAACCCACGCAGACACGAGGAGAATGTGCAAACTCCACACAGACAGTGACCCAAGCCAGGAATTGAACCCAGGTCCCTGGAGCTGTGAAGCAGCAGTGCTAACCACTGTGCTACCGTGCCGCCCCGATGAGATTGGAAGGGTACAGATTCCGTAAGTACATACAGTTTTAGTTTAGGCAGGCGTCATGGTCAGCACAGGCTTGGAGGGCCATAGGGCCTGTTCCTGTGCTGTCCTGTTCTTTGTTCTTTGAGATTCTTGAGTGTCTTTTGGAGCTGCCTTTATCCAGGCAAGTGGAGAGTATCCCATTCCACTCTTAACTTGTGCCTTGTAGATAATGGACAGGCTTTGGGGAGACAGGAGGTGAGTTACTGTCCACAGGATTCTCTGGCCTGCTTTTGTAGTCACGGTATTTATATGGCTGCTCCAATTAAAATTCTGGACAAAGGTGATCCCAGGATGCTAATGGTGAAAGATTCAGCAATGGGATTGTCATTGAATATCATGGCTATGGAGTTAGCCTCTCTTTGTTGGCAATCACCATTTCCAAGAAGAGAAACTCTGACCATCAGAAGTTGGGTATCCTCAGGTGAGAACAAATCTCCCGACTCCCCAAAGCCTGTCCACCATCTACAAGGCACAAGTCAGGAGTGTGATGGGATACTCTCCGCTAGCCTGGATGGTGAAGCTCCAACAACACTCAGGAAGCTCGGCACCATTGGGCGGCACGGTGGCACAGTGGTTAGCACTGCTGCTTCACAGCTCCAGGGACCTGGATGCTCCGGTTTCCTCCCATGGTCCAAAGGTGTGCAGGTTAGGTTGATTGGCCATGCTAAAAATTGCCCTTAATGTCCTGAGATGCGTAGGTTAGAGGGATTAGTGGGTAAAATATGTAGGGATATGGGGGTAGGGCCTGGGTGGGATTGTGGTCGGTGCAGACCCGATGGGCCGAATGGCCTCTTTCTGTACTGTAGGGTTCCTATGATCCAGGAACAAGCAGCCCCGCTTGATGGCACCCCTTTCACAGACATTCACTCCCTCCACCACTGACACACAGTGGTAGCCATGTGTAGCATCCACAAGATGCACTGCAGGAACTCACCAAGGACTCCTTCAACAGCACCTTCCAAACCCACAACTTCTACCAACTGGAGGGACAAGGGCAGCAGACGCATGGAAACACCACCACCACCCCTCCCAGCCACATACCATCCTGACTTGGAACTATTTCACTGTTCCTTCGCTGTCCCTGCGTTAAAATCCTGGAGCCCTACCTCTCGGCACTGTGGGTGTACCTACACCACATGGACAGTCGCGATTCAAGAAGGTGGCTCAACATCACCTTCTCGAGGGCAATTAGGGGTGGGCAATAAATGCTGGCCTAGCCAGCAATGCCCACATCCCATAAATGATTAAAACGAATCTCTGGGCCTGAACTGAGTGACGGGATTTCAGAAAAAGCAACATTTGAAACATTATTCTCCTACGTAATTAGAGGCGGCACGGTGGCACAGTGGTTGGCACTGCTGCCTCACAGCGCCAGGGACCCGGGTTCAATTCCTGTCTTGGGTCACTGTCTGGGTGGAGTTTGCACTTTCTCCCCGTGTCTGTGTGGGTTTCCTCCGGGTGCTCCGGTTTCCTCCCACAGTCCAAAGATGTGCAGGTTAGGTGTATTGGCCGTGCTAAATTCTCCCTCAGTGTACCCCAACAGGCGCCGGAGTGTGGCGACACTTATGCCTGTTCTCATTCAGAAACTGAGCTCCAGGACATTGTTGCCTCCTTCTCCGTAGCATATCAAAAAATATGGGTCTCTCACGAAACAACTGGAAGACTAAGGTCTTCTTCCAACCAGCTCCCACAGGGGATTTTCACAGTAACTTCATTGCAGTGTTAATGTAAGCCTACTTGTGACTGATAAATAAACTTTACTTTGCTTTTACTTTTTTTTATTTAAATCCTCATCCCGCAGAGAGGGTGCCTCATATCAGTTCTAAAGTAGGCACTGGCATGTTTCCAGACAACATATTCATTCAATGCCTCCTGCTTCAACTTTAGTGAAAAATGACCAGCTATATAAAAATTCATCTCCAGATTAAGTATGTTGATTGTTGACTGTAACTATGATAGCAAATGAGAACATCAAGGATCCAGCATCAAAGGAGTTACTAAATGTGAGGCAGCTAAATGAATGCTTGCTGGCCCCATCACTGAAGCGCCCCAAGGTTATTGACAATATCTCTGCCGATGTTATTCAGTTTTATTCATTCATTCATTCATTCTCAGGAAGTACGTGCAACCGCAAAGGCCAGGGATTGATTATCTGTCCCCAGCTACTCAATCCCCAGGCTTTGTCTTCGTCAAATAGGTAGTTTGTTAAGTCACTTCTGCAAGGAGTTAAAGGGTTAACCTTTCTGGTGTGAGACTGGAGTCACATGTAGGCTGGACACGGTAAGGACGGCAGATTTCTTTCCCAGAAGGACATTGTCGAGTCACTCAGCTCCATGGTCCCTTTTACTAGTGCCAGCCTTTTAATTTCGGGCTTTATTTTAAAAAGTTGAATTCAAACTCTCAGCTTGCCACAGTAAAATGTTTAGTCACATTCTCGAGATTATTGGTCCAGGAACATAGCCACTGCACCACCATGTCCACACATGAGAGTGTTATCCTCTTTTTTGGGCAGCACGGTGGCACAGTGGTTAGCACTGCTGCCTCACAGCGCCAGGGACCCAGGTTCAATTCCGGCCCCAGGTCACTGTCTATTCTCCCCGCGTTCTCCCCGTGTCTGTGTGGGTTTCCTCCGGGTGCTCCAGTTTCCTCCCACAGTCCAATGATGTGAGGGTTAGGTTGATTGGCTGTGCTAAATTGCCCCTTAGTGTCAGAGGGATTAGCAGGGTAAATAAGTGAGGTTACGAGAATAGGGCCTGGGTAGGATTGTTGTCAGTGCAGGCGTGATGGGCCGAATGGCCTCCTTCTGCACTGTAGGGATTCTATGATTCTATCTCTTTCTAACTAAAATACTAATGAGAAAAACACAAAAAGGATTTAAAAATGTGATTCACATTTACAGGGTGGCATGGTGGCACAGTGATCAGCACTGCTACCTCACAGTGCCAGGCACCCGGGTTCAATTCTCAGCTTGGGTCACTGTCTGTGTGGAGTTTGCACATTCTCCCCGTGTCTGTGTGGGTTTCCTCCGGGTGCTCTGGATTCCTCCCAGAGTCCAAAGATGTGCGGGTTAGGTGCACTGGCCATCCTAAATTCTCCCTCAGTGTGCCCGGACAGGCGCCGGAGTGTGGCGACTAGGTGATTTTCACAGTAACTTCATTGCAGTGTTAATGTAAGCCTACTTGCGACTAATAAATAAAATTTAACTTTTCAGTGTCTATAGAGCCTTTCTCTCTTTGAACTGACATTCAGAACAATAGGCCAGTGTAAATCTCAACTGTATTTTATATTTAATGTTCAATAATCCCATTTGAAGCTTTTAATGTTCGTGGCATTTTTCCTTCTTGCAATGCGTTTCTTTTGAAACTTAAGCAGATCCGAGGCCAGCGGTAACTCCACACGTGATGCAGCTTTGAATCCATTTGATCTGCACACAGAGGAAATATGAGCTTTTAATAGCTCCATCTGGGCGCCATTAAGAGAGAGAAAAAGGGAGCGCGAGTACAGAAAAGAAAAACCATTCCAAGTGAATGGGGGCCCTCTCCTGATGCCAAGACGCAAACCATGTGTTGCATTTCTGACCTGGAGCAAATATAGAAACCCTTGACGGATTTGCAAACAGCCCTGACTGTCTCCAAAGCCACAAGAAGTTCGGGGCACGCTGCAGGAATTTTGATAGCTTCTTCTCTCTCTGGTAAAAGGACTACAGAGGTGCAGCACCCACAAACTCTCAGCCCCTCCCACACAATACCAAACAGCTGCAAAGTTTTAACTGTTGCAGTGCCGTCAGTTGCTTTTCATTTTGTGTCAGTTGTGCCTCAGTGGATAGCACTCTTATTGCCTCTGAATTAGATATGATGTGGAGACGCTGGCGTTGGACTGGGAGGGGCACGGTAAGAAGTCTCACAACACCAGGTTAAAGTCCAATTTATTTGGAATCATGAGCTTTCGGAGCGCTGCTCCTTCATCAGGTGAGGACTCTGTGAGGACTGAGGACTGTGTGGACTCATCTGAGGAAGGAGCAGCACTCCGAAAGCTCGTGATTCTAAATAAACCTGCTAGACTTTAACCTGCAGTTGTGAGACTTCTTGCTCTGGATTAGAAGGTTGTGGGTTAAAACCCTACTTCATGACACTTCAATACATAATCCAGACACTCCAGGAAATGCCTGCTGAAGTATTTCCCTGTCGAAGGTACCAATGTTCAGATGAGACATTAAACCAGTCCAACCTTCTCAATGCACTTATAAGATATAAGTGCAGGGGGCAGGGATTCAGGTTCGGGTGGCACTTGAATCCCAGGGGGACCAATATCCTGGCGGGAAGGTTGGCTAAGGCTACTGGGGAGAGTTTAAACTAGATAGGTTGGGGGGAGGGGATCGAGACGAGGTGACTGGGAGCGAGGAAGTTAGCTCGCAACAGAGAAGGGTTATAGACAGTGCAAGAGGGCGGATGCACGGGGGATAGAGAAGGAGAGAGCTCAGACCAAAGGACTGAGATGCGTTTACTTTAATGCCAGGAGTATAGTGAATAAAGGGAATGAGCTCAGAGCGTGGATCGATGCCTGGAAGTGTGATGTGGTGGCCATTACGGAGACTTGGATGTCTCAGGGACAGGACTGGATACTCCAGGTGCCGGGATTCAGATGTTTCAGGAAGGACAGGGAAGGAGGCAAGAGAGGGGGTGGAGTGGCACTGCTGATCAGGGATAGTGTCACAGCTGTAGAGAAGGTGTATGCTGTGGAGGGATTGTCCACAGAGTCTCTGTGGGTGGAAGTTCGGAGTGGGAAGGGGTCGATCACTTTGCTGGGAGTTTTCTATAGGCCGTCCAATAGTGACAGGGAGGTGGAGGAGCTGATAGGGAAACAGATCCTGGAGAGTTGCAATAATAGCAGAGTTGTTGTGATGGGAGACTTTAATTTCCCAAACATAGATTGGAATATCCCTAGGGTAAGGGGATTGGATGGGGAGGAGTTCATTAGGTGTGTTCAGGAGGGTTTCCTGACACAGCATGTGGACAAGCCTACAAGAGGAGAGGCTGTACTTGATCTGATACTGACCAATGAACCTGGACAAGTGTCAGATCTCTCAGTGGGAGAGCATCTTGGGGATAGCGATCATAACCCTATCTCCTTTATGCTTGCATTGGAAAAAGAGAGGATCAGGCAAGCTAGGAAAGTGTTTATATGGAGTAAGGGGAAATATGAAGACATAAGGCAGCAAATTAGAGGAGTAAATTGTAAAGAGGTATTCTCGGGGAAATGTACTGAAGAGAGGTGGCAGTTTATCAAGGAATGTCTGTCTAGAGTTCTACAGGACAACGTTCCAAGCAGACAGGGAGGAGTTGGTAGGTTAAAGGAACCGTGGTGCATGAAAGCTGTGCGGGACCTATTCGAGAAGAAAAGGAAAGCATACAAGAGCTTGGCGAAGATAGGGATCTAGATGAGTATACGCCTTGTAGGAAGGGACTAAAGAAGGAAATTAGGAGAGCCAGAAGGGGTCATGAGAAGGCCTTGGCAGGTAGGATTAAGGAAAACCCTAAGGCGTTCTATAAATATGTGAAGAGTAAAAGGATGAGACGTGAAGGAATAGGGCCTATAAAAGGTGAAGGCGGGAAAATCTGTACGGAACCAGTAGAGATGGCAGAGGTGCTTAATGAATATTTTGCCTCGGTTTTCACAGAGGAGAAGGACCTGGGTGGATGTACTGCGGACTTGTGGTGGACTGAAAAGATTGAGTATGTGGACTTTAACAAAGAGGTTGTGCTGGAATCTTTGAATGGCATCAAGATAGATAAGTCGCCGGGTATGAATGGGATGTACCCCAGGTTACTGTGGGAAGCGAGGGAAGAGATTGCAGGGCCTCTGGTGATGATCTTTGCGTCGTCGATGGAGACGGGAGAGGTGCAGGAGGATTGGAGGATTGCGGATATGGTTCCTATTTTCAAGAAGGGGAATAGGGATAGCCCAGGAAATTACCGATCGGTGAGTCTAACCTCAGTGGTTGGTAAGCTGATGGAGAAGATCCTCAGGGACAGGATTTATGAGCATTTAGAGAGGTTTAGTATGCTCAAGAATACTCAGCATGACTTTGTCAAAGGCAGATTGTGCCTTACGAGCCTGGTGGAGTTCTTCGAAAATGTGACTAAACACATTGACGAAGGGAAAGCGGTGATGTGGTTTATATGGATTTTAGCAAGGCGTTCGATAAGGTCCCCCATGCAAGGCTTCTAGAAAAAGTGAGAGGGCATGGGATCCAAGGGGCTGCTGCCCTGTGGCTTGCCCAAAGGAGGCAGAGGGTGGGTATAGATGGGTCTTTTTCTAAATGGAGGTCGGTCACCAGTGGTGTGCCCCAGGGATCTGTTCTGGGACCCTTGCTGTTTGTCATTTTCATAAATGACCTGGATGAGGAAGTGGAGGATGGGTTGGTAAGTTTGTCGACAACACAAAGGTTGGTGGGCTTGTGGATAGTCTGGAGGGATGTCAGAAGTTACAGAGGGACATAGATAGGATGCAAGACTGGGTGGAGAAGTGGCAGATGGACTTCAACCCAGATAAATGCGTAGTGATCCAATTCGGCAGGTCAAATGGGATGAAGGAGTACAATATAAAGGGAAAGACTCTTAGTACTGTAGAGGATCAGAAGGACCTGGGGTCCGGGTCCATAGGACTCTAAAATCGGCCCCGCAGGTGGAGGAGGTGGTTAAGAAGGCGTATGGTGTGCTGGCCTTTATCAATCGAGGGATTGAGTTTAGGAGTCCGGGGATGATGATGCAGCTATATAAGACCCTCGTCAGACCCCACTTGGAGTACTGTGCTCAGTTCTGGTCGCCTCATTACAGGAAGGATGTGGAAAAGATTGAAAGGGTGCAGAGGAGATTTACAAGGATGTTGCCTGGATTGAGTGGCATGCCTTACGAGGATAGGCTGAGGGAGCTCGGTCTTTTCTCCTTGGAGAGACGTAGGATGAGAGGAGACCTAATAGAGGTATATAAGATGTTGAGAGGCATAGATCGGGTGGACTCTCAGAGGTTTTTTCCCAGGGTGGAAATGGCTGCTACGAAGGACACAGGTTTAAGGTGCTGGGGGGTAGGTACAGGGGAGATGTTAGGGGGAAGTTTTTCACACAGAGGGTGGTGGATGAGTGGAATTGGCTGCCATCAGTGATGGTGGAGGCAAACTCAATAGGGTATTTTAAGAGACTCCTGGATGAGTACATGGGACTTAATAGGATGGAGGGTTATAGGTAGGCCTAAAAGGTAGGGATATGTTCGGCACAACTTGTGGGGCCGAAGGGCCTGTTTTGTGCTGTAGTTTTTCTATGTTTCTATATCACAAGATGTAGAAGCAGAAGAAGACCATTTGGTCCATCGAGTCTGCTCCGCCATTCAATGAGATCATTACGGATCTGATATATAGAATCATAGAACCATAGAATCCCTACAGTGCAGAAGGAGGCCATTCAACCCATCGAGTCTGCACCGACCACAATCCCACCTAGGCCCTATCCCCATACCCCCATGCATTTACCCTAGTTAGTCCCCCTGACACTAAGGGGCAATTTAACATGGCCAATCCACCTAACCTGCACATCTTTGGACTGTGGGAGGAAACCGGAGCACCCGGAGGAAACCCACGCAGACATGGGGAGAAGGTGCAAACTCCACACAGACAGTGACCCAAGCCAGGAATCCTGGCGCTGTGAGGCAGCAGTGCTAATCACTGCGCCATCGTGCCGGTACCATTTCGTAGAAGATATGATGGTACTATTTTGAAGAGGAGCAAGGGAGTTAACCATGGTGCCTTTGCCTACATTTATCCCACATCGTGCACCATTAAAAATGTTGTCCGGAACTTTCTGGCCCTTCAAATCGGTGGAATCTTCCAGAAGATCCCGCTGTCAGCCAATAGCGAACCACCTCCACCGCGTAACACACAGCTTGGGTCGTGCTGACAATCCCACCCATTATCACAACACTATTTGTGGGATCTTCCAAAGACATGTTGGCTAGGTGCACTGACTATGGTAAATTCTCCCTCAATTACCTGAACAGGCGCCAGAGTGTGACAACTAGGGGATTTTCACAGTAACTCCATTGCAGTGTGACCAATAAAATAAACTTTTACTTTACTTATTTTGCTTTGCACAGACTTAGTGGCCAACCTTCCTACGTTTCCAACAGCATGTACACTTCAAGCTAGCGAACTGACTGTAAAACATTTTGGAATGTTCTAAGATGACGGAAGGCAGAATGGAAGGGCAAATTTTTTTGTGCAAAGATCAGTTTTAATTACAAAAGCACTGCTTGAGCCAGTAAAAACCAATGGAGTGAAGAGGATCAAGCAACAAGACAAGACAATTAGGGTGGCACGGTGGCACAGTGGTTAGCACTGCTGCCTCATAGTGCCAAGGATCCGGGTTCGATTCCCGGCTTGGGTCACTGTCTGTGCGGAGTCTGCACCTTCTCCCCGTGTCTGCATGGGTTTCCTCCGGGTCCTCCGGTTTCCTCCCACAGTCCAAAGATGCGCAGGTTAGGTGGATTGGCCATGCTAAATTGCCCCTTTAATGTCAGGGGGACATGCTAGGATAAATGCATGCAGTTGTAGGGATAGGACCTGGGTGGGATTGTGGTCGGTGCAAACCCGATGGGCCGAATGGCCTCCTTCTGCACCGTAGGGATTCTATGAATACTTTTGTGGAGAGAAGTGATTGAAGGAAATGAGTTCCAAATAAAAAGGACAATAAACTTTTGGATCTATTATCCTTTTTCCTCATCTGAAAACAATTACACAAAGTAGATTTGTGGAAATTGAATTCATAACATTTCCACAATGTACCTACTGTCAGGCCCATCGGGTGAACTTTATGCTTTTTTGTCTAAGTGCAGGCTCAGGCGAGAGAAGCGGGTATGGAGCATGCCATATGCACAGTTGGCTTTCCTCGCCATATTTTCCAGCAGTTAGGAAAATAATGCTGGAGGCAGGTTCCACACAATCATATGGCTCCAGCTCTGCCCAAGACTGCAAGAAACTACAAAAGGTCGTGAATGTAGCCCAATCCATCACGCAAACCAGCCTCCCATCCATTGACTCGGTCTACACTTCCCGCTGCCTCGGGAAAGCAGCCAGCATCATCAAGGACCCCACGCATCCCGGACATTCTCTCTTCCACCTTCTTCCGTCGGGAAAAAGATGCAAAAGTCTGAGGTCACGTACCAACCAACTCAAGAACAGCTTCTTCCCTGCTGCCATCAGACTTTTGAATGGACCTACCATATATTAAGTTGATCTTTCTCTACACCATAGCTATGACTGTAACAGTACATTCTGCACTCTCTCCTTTCCTTCTCTATGAACAGTATGTTTTGGCTGTATAATGTGCAAGAAACAATAGTTTTCACTAATACATGTGGCAATAATAAATTAAATCAAACCAAATCAACAGGCTGGTGGAGTTTGAAAGAGCCCACCCAGCCGGCAATGTTGGTTTTCAAGAGATTGGGGTGCCCAAGGACACAGGGAACATGCCCCCCCCCCCCTTCCCCACGGTCACGGAGAATCTCCCCTCGTGGAACTGGAGAACCCCACCCACACACATGGGGAAATCTGGGTGGGGCTCCCCAGGGGATGTCCCCCAGCATTGCCCCTTGGCACTGCACCCTGGCATCCAGACATGGGCTCACCAACACCTTGTATAGCTTCAGCATAACCTCCCTACTTTTACATTCTAATCCTCTTGCAATGAACACTAACATCCCATTTACCTTTGTTAACACTTGCTGTACCTGCATTTACTGCCTTTTTTGTGATTCATGCACCAGGACATCTAGATCCCTCTGTTCTGCAGAGTTATGCAATCTCTTTCCATTTAAGTAATGCGCTGCTTTTCTATTATTCCTGCCAATGTGGATGAGTTCACATTTTACTCCATTGGCCAAATTTTTGTCCATACACTTAACCTATCTACATCACTTTGCAGACTTATATCCTCTTCACAACTTACTCTCCTGTCTATCTGTGTCATCGGCAAATTTAGCAATCATATATTTGGTATCTTCCTCCTGACATAGATTGTAAATGGTTGATGCCCCTTTGTCATTCCGCTTGTTATATTTTGCCATCCCAGAAGTGACCTATTTATCCCTACTCTCTGTTCCCGTTAGGTAACCAAACCTCTATCCATGCTAATCTGTTACCCCCAACATTATGAGGCCTTCTTTTGAGTTGTAATCTTTGAGGCCTTCTGGAAATCCAAGTACATCACATCTAAGGGTTCCTCTTTATCCACGGTTGTTACTTCTTCAGGGAACTGCGATAACTTCGTCAAACACGATTTACTTTTCACAAAACCATGTTGATCCTGCCTGGTTGCATTAAGGTTTTCTCAGTGCTCTGATATAACCTACTTAATAATGGATTCGAGCATTTTCCCAATGACAGATGTTAAACTAACTGGCCTGGAGTTTTGCACTTTCTGTCTTCCTCCTTTCTTGAATGGAGGAGTCACATTTTCCAATCTGATCCAGAATCGAGGGAATTTGGTAAAATTACAACCAGTGCATCGAGTATCTCCGCAGCCATTTCTTTTCCGACCCGAGGTTGAAGCCAACCAGAACCTGAGACTTATTAGCCTTCAGTTCTAATAATTTTCTCAGTACCCTCTCCCTGATTGCTTTAGGTTCCTTTCACCTCTTGATTTAAGATAATTCCTGGAATGTTATTTGTGTCTTCTACCGTGAAGGCAGGCACAGTGGATGGGATTTTCCAGCCGCGCTTGCCCTAAGGCTGGAAATTCCCGCTCGCGGTCACAGAATCACAGAATACTACAATGCAGAAGAGACCCTTCGGCCCATCGAGTCTGCACCAATGCATGAAAGGCCCTGACCTGTCCGCCTAATCCCACGTGCAGCAGTTGGCCCATAGCCTTGAATGTTACGGCGTGCCAAGTACTCATTCAGGTACTTTTTAAAGGATGTGAGGCATCCCGCCTCCACCACCCTCCCAGGCAGCGCATTCCAGACCGTCACAACTCCGGGTAAAAAATATTTTCCTCAAATCCCCCCTAAACCTCCCATCCCTCACTTTTAACTTGTGTCCCCTTGTGACTGACCCTTCAACTAAGGGAAACAGCTGCTCCCTATCCACCCTGTCCATGCCCCTCATAATCTTGAACACCTCAATCAGGTCACCTCTCAGTCTTCTCTGCTCCAGAGAAAACAACCCAACCTCTCTTCATTGTTCAAATGTTCCATCCCAGGCAACATTCTCTGCTCCCCTTCCAACGTGATCACATCCTTCCGATAATGTGACGACCAGAACTACACACAGTACTCCAGCTGTGGCCTCACCAAAGTTCTATACAAATCCATCATGACCTCTCTGCTTTTGTAATCTATATCCTGTTTAGAACATAGAACAGTACAGCACAGAACAGGCCCTTCGGCCCACAATGCTGTGCCGAGCTTTATCGGAAACCAAGATCAAGCTATCCCACTCCCTATCATCCTGGTGTGCTCCATGTGCCTATCCAATAACCGCTTAAATTTTCCTAAAGTGTCTGACTCCACTATCACTGCAGGCAGTCCATTCCACACCCCAACCACTCTCTGTGTAAAGAACCTACCTCTGATATCCTTCCTATATCTCCCACCATGAACCCTATAGTTATGCCCCCTTGTAATAGCCCCATCCACCCGAGGAAATAGTCTTTGTTTGGTAACAAAAGCGGGTCAACGGACCTTTGCATAATCTGCCCCCACCCGCTTAGGTAGCAAGTGGGTGGGACGGGAAAATTCCACCCAATATCTGTTCAACCCCCCCGCGCCCCCCCCCCCCCCCCCCCCCCCCCCGCCCCCCGCTATTTCTTTATTTCCCATTATTTAGGGGAGATTATGGGGTCGTGGTAATGTCTCTGGGCAAGTAATCCAGAGTATATTCTGGGGACATGGGTTCAAATCTCACCATGCCAGCTGAATTTCGATTCAATTAATTAATCTGGAATTGAAAGCTACGTTCAGTAATCGCGACCATGAAACTATTAGCAATAGTAAAAACCCACCTGGCTCACTAATGTCCTTCAAGAAAGGGAATCTGCCATCGTTACCTGGTCTGGCCTACATGTGACTCCAGATCCACAGCAAAGGGGTTGATGCTTAACTGCCTCAGTTAAGGGCAATTAGGTTTGAACAACAAATGTTGGCCTTGCCAATAACACCCACATCCCAAGAATAAATATTTAAAAATGAGGGCGGCATGATGGCACAGTGGTTAGCACTGCTGCCTCACAGCACCAGTGACCAGGGTCCAATTCTGGCCTCGGGTCACTGTCTGTGTGCAGTTTGCACATTCTCCCCATGTCTGTGTGGTTTTCCTCCGGGTGCTCCGGTTTTCTCCCATAGTCCAAAGGTGTCTGGGTTAGGTTGATAGGCCATGCTAAATTGCCCCTTACTGTCAGGGAGATTAGTGGGGTAAATAGGTGGGGTTATGGGTATAGGGCCTGGGTGGGGTTGTTGTCAGTGCAAGCTCAATGAGCTGAATGGCCTCTTTCTGCACTGTACGGATTCTATTATTTCCCCAGACTCACTCTCTAGAGAACCTCTAGTTGTGGGTTCCTTCAAAGTTGTAGGCTCAGGTCCCACTTCACAGACTTGCCAACATAAACCTGGGCTGACTCTCCATTGCGGAATTGAAGGAGCAATGCATGGTGTCTTGCAGTTTGGACATTAAACTGGGCCCTGTCTCTCCTCTGAGAAAGGCAATAGGATGGTGGAGAGTTCTACCTGGCCCACACCAAGATCTGGCACATTGTGTGTAATTAACTGTTGTGTTTCGTATATTAGCAACACTTTAAAAGTATATTATTGGTTGTAAAGTGCACTTAAGAATGTCCTAAGGTTGTGAAAGGTTCTAAATAAAATGCAAGTCTTTCTTTCAGTGTCACAGTGATAGATTTGGGAAGTAAGAGGGAGAAATGCACATGGGCTGCACGGTGGCACAGTGGTTAGCACTGCTGCCTCACAGCGCCAGAGACCCAGGTTCAATTCCAGCCTTGGGACACTGTCTCTTTAGAGTTTGCACATTCTCCCTGCGTCTGCATGGGTTTCTTCCGGGTGCCCAGTTTCCTCCCACTCTCCAAAGATATGTGAGTTAGGTGGATTGGCCATGCTAAATTGACCCTAGTGTCAGGGGGATTAGCAGGGTAAATATGTGGTGTTATGGGGATAGGGCCTGGATGGGATTGTGGTTGGTGCAGGCTCGATGGGCTGAATGGCCTCTTTGTGCACTGTAGGGATTCTATGATCTGACTGGAAAACGAGTAGAGCTCTGGAGGCAAAGCCTCCCTTCAATTGTTTAGATTCGAACATGAATCATCATCTTTAGTGGGAGAGGGGGGGGGAAGGGTGATTCAGCAGGGATGATGTGGAATCATTGAGACAGCAAGGGACCATGATGCAATCAAAACTGAGAGAGATGATGAGTGAATTGGAAGGCTTGCCTTGATATTAAAATTGAATATGTACAAGAACATCAAAGAATATCCTGAATGCTTACATATTTCTATGTGGAAACCAAAAACAAATTAACCCCACCCGTCGCCATTTTGATGGTACACAGTGTGATCCACTGCATATCGTCTGAAATCTGCACCGGATATTCAACACCCAAAGGAATAAACTATGCCTCTGATGTTTAAAACCCCTCAGCTGCTTTTCATTAGCTTTGTGTATAGTTTAATCAGTGGAATCAGTTTGGTCTGATGGATTTCCTTTCCTAAACTGTTTATATTGCTTGGCAGCCACGCCTACTCCTTGCTGGTGCAGCATCAAATGCACAGTTCGCAGTACAGCTAATGGTGGACTGTTTGCCCAAAGTGGAATGAGATTGTGAGCCAGTTACCGTAATATGAAGACGAGGAGCCCCTCCCACACTGCGGCCGAGGCACGTGAGTTAGTTCGGGGTCTAGGGTTGCCAGCTCTGTTCAGGGGTGTCCCTGGGAGGCTCCATCACACCATGCGCCATCTCTGATCACCCCGCCCCTTTCCCCAAGGCTCTTGCCGATAATCACCTGGCAAGTCCCCCCTCATGGCACCCTGCCTTCTCACCTCCATACAAACAGGCTCTTAATCACCCAATTGAATGCGACTACATTGTCAAACAAGCCTTTTATCCCATCTGTAATACGTTTGTAACTAATAAATGGTCAAAGAAAATGTAATTATAGCACACTTTTAATATCTCTACGCTTTTTTCTCCTTGAATGCCTCATAGCATTGATTTGGAGGTTGATATTTAATTCCCTATCCGCACTATATCAGAGGCGCTGTCTTTCAGATGAGACATTAAGTGGAGGCCCTGTTTATCCTTCCCGATAAATGTAAAAGATCATAGAATCCTACAGTGCAGAAGAAGGCCATTCGGTCCATCGAGTCTGCACCGACAACAATCCCACCTAGGCCCTATCCCCGTAACCCCATATATTTACCTCATTAATCCCGCTAATCTACGCATCCCAGGACACTAAGGATCAATCTAGCACGGCCAATGCACCTAACCCATGCATCTTTGGACTGTGGGAGAAAATCAGTGCACCCAGAGGAAACCCACGCAGACACGGGAAGAACATGCAGACTCCACACAGACAGTGACCCAAGCTGGGAATTGAACCCAGGTCCCTGGTGCTGTGAGACGGCAGTGCTAACCACTGTGCCACAGTGCCGCCCCCATGGCATTACTTAAAGACAAACAGAGGAGTTCTATTCAGTGTCCTGGCCAATATTTCACCCTTTACCATGCTCACAAAAAAAACCAGATTATCTGTTCATTATCATGGTTCTGATTTGTGGGGTCTTGCTCTGCACAAATTGGCTACTGCGTTTGCTACAACACAGCAGTGACAGCACTGCTGAAGTACTTCATTGGCTGTAAAGCGGTTTGGGACATCCTGAGATGGTGAAAGGTGCTATAGAAATGCAAATCATTCTTTTACTCAAATGATCTCAAAATGAATGGCGTAGCAGGCTCAAAGGGCCGAATGGCCTCCTTCTGCTTCTACTTTCTATGTTTCTGTGATCCTACTGCCTACAAGTGCTGCATAAACCCAATCCCTTGCTTATAATATTTAGCAGTAATAAAGGTTGGATGGCAGAGGATATTAGAAACTCTAATGACACCTGCCAAATCCATTTTCATCCAAGTTGGTACAGGCTCCAAAGTTTGCGAAAGTGTTCTACAATCCTTAGATCGACTTGCACTCAGATGCCATGTGGCCAGCGAAGATAGCTGTGGCTTTAAGTGATTTGAGCACAGAATTTGTGGCTGAAAAAGATGTGTAGACGGCATTGTGGAAAGTTTGTGAAGGAATCCAAATTTGGGATGCAAACATCTGGAAAGCTGAATTTGAAATCTGATCTAAATTTGGAAGAAATGCCACCTCTAGATCAGATCCCCCGTGTCCATCAGTCAGAACTGCCTTGTCCTGAATTGACCACATTCCTCCATCCAAAGTATTATCCTACTTTGTACAACAAATTAACCTCTACTGCTTTACCTAACCCTATAAGTCAATTCCTTGGGCACAATGGTTAGCACTGCTGCCTCTCGGCGCCAGAGACCCGGGTTTGATTCCCGGCTTGGGTCACTGTCTGTGCAGAGTTTGCACCTTCTCCCTGTGTCTGTGTGGATTTCCTCTGGATGCTCCAGTTTCCTCCCACAGTCTGAAAGACGTGCTGGTTAGGTGCATTGGCCATGCTAAATTCTCCCTCAGTGTACCCGGACAGGCGTCAGAGTGTGGCGACTAGGGGATTTTCACAGTAACTTCATTGCAGTGTTAATGTAAGCCTGCTTGTGATGAATAAATAAACTTTTCTTTACTTTTGTATTTTTTAAACTGTGACTGAACACTTAGCTAATATAACTAATATATAGCACAGTGGTTAGCACTGCTGCTTCACAGCTCCAGGGTCCCGGGTTCGATTCCCGACTCGGGTCACTGTCTGTGTGGAGTTTGCACATTCTCCTCGTGTCTGCGTGGGTTTCCTCCGGGTGCTCCGGTTTCCTCCCACAGTCCAAAGATGTGCGGGTTAGGTTGATTGGCCAGGTTAAAAATTGCCCCTTAGAGTCCTGAGATGCGTAGGTTAGAGGGATTAGCGGGTAGAATATGTGGGGGTAGGGCCTGGGTGGGATTGTGGTCGGTGCAGACTCGATGGGCCGAATGGCCTCCTTCTGCACTGTAGGGATTCTATGATTCTATGATTCTATAACTCCGAGCTCTCCTTCACACAATCTGGTGTACTTTCTTCCACCAGCAGGTGGGAACTGTGTGGTCAGACTGTTAAGATGCCAAGGGAGTTTGCATCTCATTTCTAGCACGTTCACACTTCCCTCACAGTTTTCTCCTCCAAGTCCTGTGCTCCAAGACGCCATTGGCAACTGAGACTTCCATTGGATTGGTCCGTGATTATGCTTGGTAAAGTACTGCAGTGGTGTGCCATCACTTTCTGCTGACGAGGAAACTCTACTGCTCTTACAGCAGGCCATCAGGCACATTGGAAAGATTTACAAGCCAATAATCAATCAATCTGTACATTACACATTACACCTTCCATGGCCATCAAGTGGGACTTGGACCCAGAGCTTCTGGCCAAGAGTTAGGGATGCTACCACTAAGCTACAAGACCGAGCCCTCAGCCTAAATTACCTGAAATTAGGTATGGAAAAGCTGCCCACCCCAAAAGTGGGGTGGCATCTCAATTATGTCACCGGCACTTGTGTGCTATTTTAACTCCAGGCTGGCGGCATGGTAGCATAGTGGTTAGCACTGCTGCTTCACAGCTCCAGGGACCTGGGTTCGATTCCCGGCTTGGGTCGCTGTCTGTGTGGAGTTTGCACATTCTCCTCGTGTCTGCGTGGGTTTCCTCCGGGTGCTCCGGTTTCCTCCCACAGTCCAAAGATGTGCGGGTTAGGTTGATTGGCCATGCTAAAATTGCCCTTAGTGTCCTGGGATGCGTAGGTTAGAGGGATTAGTGGGTAAATATGTAGGGATATGGGGGTAGGGCCTGGGTGGGATTGTGGTTGGTGCAGATTCGATGGGCCGAATGGCCTCTTTCCGTGCTGTAGGGTTTCTAAGATTCTAAGGGTGCCATAATATTGCCATATCAAATTCTTAACTGAAAGTAGCCAAAGTCTTGGCCACAAAAAGCCCAGATCTATGCCATTTTTTCCGAAGTTCTTTGTGAAGGAACTGGGATGTTCATTCTGGTGTCACAGCGATACTTTAACTGTCCATCACCCGATCGTAATCTTTCCTGGTCATGCTTACCTCCCTCATTTACCTTGTTTGGGGATTGTGCTGCTGGGTCCTGAAGGCAGCGTGACCTTGCTCCTACACACCGCCCAACTCTCCAGCAGATTTTCACTCCCATCCACCATCATTGATGCTATTCCTGCCCACTACAGACAGGCACCATCATCGGGCCAATCAAATGAGGTCAAATCACACGACCCTCTGCCCCAACCCCAATTGAAATAGTGGCTTGTGTTATAATCTCCATGGTGAGTCATAAACTAAATGAACTAAATCCACTGATTTCAGATACCTGAAATAAAGAAATGAATTAACAGACAAATCACTATTACTACCAACTATAAATTACACATGGACTAGCAGATACAACAAAGGCTATTTCACAGCATTAGGCAGCCCTCCCCCCATCCAAGTATCTCCCAGTTTTAGCCACACAGTCACAGAATCATAGAATCCCTACAGTGCAGAAGGAGGTCATTCGGCTCATTGAGTCTGCACCGACCACAATCCCACCCAGCCCCCGCTCCCGTAACCCCACATATTTACTCTGTTAATCACCCTGACACTAGGGTCAATTTAACATGACCAATCAACCTAATCCGCACATCTTTGGACTGTGGGAGGAAACCGGAGCACCCGGAGGAAACCCACGCGGATACAGGGAGAATGTGCAGACACAGACAATGATCCCAGGCCGGAATTGAACCCGGGTCCCTGGCGCTGTGAGGCAGCAGTGCTAACCACTGTGCCACCGTGCCACACCCTGCCAGTCCTTCCAAGCAGACTTTCAGTCCCTTTTCTTCAAGGACTTAGCCAATTCTCTGGAGGCAGCAGCCAGGTTAAAGTTTATTTATTAGTCACAAGTAAGGCTCACATTAACACTGCAATGAAGTTACGTGAAATTCTCCTAGTCGCCACAGCCTGGCGCCTTTTCGGGTCAATGCACCCAACCAGCACGTCTTTCAGAATGTGGGAGGAAACCGGAGCACCCGGAGGAAACCCATGCAGATACAGGAAAACATGCAAACTCCAAGCAGGGAATTGAATCCAGGTCCCTGGTGCTGTGAAGCAGCAGTGTTAACTACTGTGCTACCGTGCCGCCCCATCTGTCTGTCCTCTTGGTGTCTCTGTTCTTCTGTATGTTTGCCACATGGCCTCTGTATTTTAACTTCCTACCTGTTCGTACTACTTCCAGGTCAAGTGTCACTAGGTCACATAGACCAGTATTTCTCATTATCCAAAAATTATAACTGAACTATTCATAGTTAGTACAAACTCTTCAGAGTCTTTTGGAAAGATCTTTAAAACCAATTACTGAAGGGTGGGATGGAGGGGTTGGTCTCAATACTCTTTTTCTGCCTATTATTTTGACATGTTCTTATCATTTATAGAGCGCTGCATTAACAGAGGTGCCATACTTTGTACAGGGGACACACAGTGGGGAGCTGCCCTGCCTCTGAACCAGATGCTCCAGGTTCAAGTCCCACCTCAGCACTTGATGGCCAAGGAAGATGTTTTCATAATAAGAACATAAGAACTAGGAGCAGGAGTGGGCCATCTGGCCCCTTGAGCCTGCCCCGCCATTCAATAAGATCATGGCTGATCTTTTTGTGGACTCAGCTCCACTTACCCGCCCGCTCACCGTAACCCTTAATTCCTTTACTGTTCAAAAATGTATGAATCTTTGCCTGAGAAACATTCAGTGAGGTAGCCTCAACTGCTTCACTGCACCTTTCATCACTGCAGAATGTCCCAAACAAACATTGCAGTCATTTACATGCTTTTGAAGTGTGGTCACTGTTGTAATGTAAGACACACAGTAGCAAGGTTCCACAAACTGCAATGTGATAATGACCAGGTCTGACTGAGGGATAAATATTTGCCAGAACATCAAAGTTAGCTGCTCATTATTGCGACCGTACCATGGGTTCTTTTACCCCTCCCGAGAGGCCGGGGTGAACAAAGAACAAAGAACAATACAGCACAGGAACAGTCCCTTCGGCCCTCCAAGCCCGCGCCGCTCCCTGGTCCAAACTAGGCCATTCTTTTGTATCCCTCCATATAGAAGGGGGGAGGCCACAATTTAATTCCTCATCTGAAAGCTGGCACTTCCAACAGTGTAGTTGAACAACGAGTTAAAACCAGTTCCAGGGCTTTGTAAGTTGTGCCTATAAAAAACAGTGCCTCACAGTGCTGCTCTGACTGCACCGTGAGTGCTGCCTGACTGTGAGGAGTGCTTTTGGAGTTGGGTGAAAACAGGGGGTTGGGTGAAACAGGCAGCAGAGGCTACAAGTGAGAGTGCTGATTGGTCAGTAAGGGAGAGTGCTGATTGGTAAGTAAGGGAGAGTGCTGAAAGGTCAGTAAGGGAGAGTGCTGATTGGTCAGTAAGGGAGAGTGCTGAAAGGTCAGTAAGGGAGAGTGCTGATTGGTCAGTAAGGGAGAGCGCTGATTGGTCAGTGCGGGAGAGTGCTGATTGGTAAGTAAGGGAGAGTGCTGATTGGTCAGTAAGGGAGAGTGCTGATTGGTCAGTAAGGAGAGTGCTGATTGGTAAGTAAGGGAGAGTGCTGATTGGTCAGTAAGGGAGAGTGCTGATTGGTCAGTTAGGGAGAGTGCTGATTGGTCAGTGAGGGAGAGTGCTGATTGGTCAGTAAGGGAGAGTGCTAATTGGTCAGTAAGAGAGAGTGCTAATTGGTCAGTGAGGGAGAGTGCTGATTGGTCAATAAGGGAGAGTGCTGATTGGTCAGAAAGGGAGAGTGCTAATTGGTAAGTAAGGGAGAGTGCTGATTGGTCAGTAAGGGAGAGTGCTGATTGGTAAGTAAGGGAGAGTGCTGATTGGTCAGTAAGGGAGAGTGCTGATTGGTCAGAAAGGGAGAGTGCTGATTGGTCAGTAAGGGAGAGCGCTGATTGGTCAGTGAGGGAGAGTGCTGATTGGTAAGTAAGGGAGAGTGCTGATTGGTCAGTAAGGGAGAGTGCTGATTGGTCAGTAAGGGAGAGTGCTGATTGGTCAGTAAGGGAGAGTGCTGATTGGTCAGTTAGGGAGAGTGCTGATTGGTCAGTGAGGGAGAGTGCTGATTGGTCAGTAAGGGAGAGTGCTAATTGGTCAGTAAGAGAGAGTGCTAATTGGTCAGTTGGGGAGAGTGCTGATTGGTCAATAAGGGAGAGTGCTGATTGGTCAGAAAGGGAGAGTGCTGATTGGTAAGTAAGGGAGAGTGCTGATTGGTCAGTAAGGGAGAGTGCTGATTGGTAAGTAAGGGAGAGTGCTGATTGGTCAGTAAGGGAGAGTGCTGATTGGTAAGTAAGGGAGAGTGCTGATTGGTCAGTAAGGGAGAGTGCTGATTGGTCAGAAAGGGAGAGTGCTGATTGGTCAGTAAGGGAGAGTGCTGAGTGGTCAGTAATGGAGAGCGCTGATTGGTCAGTGAGGGAGAGTGCTGATTGGTAAGTAAGGGAGAGTGCTGATTGGTAAGTAAGGGAGAGTGCTGATTGGTCAGTAAGGAGAGTGCTGATTGGTCAGTAAGGGAGAGTGCTGATTTGTCAGTAAGGGAGAGTGCTGATTGGTCAGTTAGGGAGAGTGCTGATTGGTCAGTGAGGGAGAGTGCTGATTGGTCAGTAAGGGAGAGTGCTAATTGGTCAGTAAGAGAGAGTGCTAATTGGTCAGTGAGGGAGAGTGCTGATTGGTCAGAAAGGGAGAGTGCTGATTGGTAAGTAAGGGAGAGTGCTGATTGGTCAGTAACGGAGAGTGCTGATTGGTCAGAAAGGGAGAGTGCTGATTGGTCAGTAAGGGAGAGTGCTGATTGGTCAGTAAGGGAGAGTGCTGATTGGTCAGTAAGGGAGAGTGCTGATTGGTCAGTAAAGGAGCATGCTGATTGGTCAGTAAGGGAGAGTGCTGATTGGTCAGTGAGGGAGAGTGCTGATTGGTCAGAAAGGGAGAGTGCTGATTGGTCAGTAAGGGAGAGTGCTGATTGGTCAGTGAGGGAGAGTGCTGATTGGTCAGTGAGGGAGAGTGCTGATTGGTCAGTAAAGGAGAGTGCTGATTGGTCAGTAAAGGAGAGTGCTGATTGGTCAGTAAGGGAGAGTGCTGATTGGTCAGTAAAGGAGAGTGCTGATTGGTCAGTAAGGGAGAGTGCTGATTGGTCAGTAAAGGAGAGTGCTGATTGGTCAGTAAGGGAGAGTGCTGATTGGTCAGTAAGGGAGAGTGCTGATTGGTAAGTAAGGGAGAGTGCTGATCGGTCAGTGAGGGAGAGTGCTGATTGGTAAGTAAGGGAGAGTGCTGATTGGTTAGTAAGGGAGAGTCATGATTGGTCAGTAAGGGAGAGCGCTGATTGGTCAGTAAGGGAGAGCGCTGATTGGTCAGTAAGGGAGCGTGCTGATTGGTCAGTAAGGGAGAGTGCTGATTGGTCAGTAAGGGAGAGTGCTGATCGGTCAGTAAGGGAGAGTGCCGATTGGTCAGTAAAGGAGAGTGCTGATTGGTCAGTAAGGGAGAGTGCTGATTGGTCAGTAAGGGAGAGCGCTGATTGGTCAGTAAGGGAGCGTGCTGATTGGTCAGTAAGGGAGAGTGCTGATTGGTCAGTAAGGGAGAGTGCTGATTGGTCAGTAAGGGATACTCTTGATTCTCTGAAACTGACAGTGAGTTCGGAATTAAAAAAATTAAAAGTGACATCTCAGGAGGGCTGTGATTTGATTGGCTAACAGGGAGCTGTACTAAATTTGAAAATACATTTAAATTACTGACATTGTGTTGAGACTGAGGTAATAAAGAGATATATAATTTTTAAAAAATTTTAAATAAAAAAAATTTTAATCCCAAATTAAGAACAAATTAAATAAAAATAGAGCTGGAGGATCAGGTGATGTGTTGTTCCTGCATGATGTGGGAGCTGGTGGACCCCATTGTGGTTCCCAGTGAGCACCTCTGTCGTAAGTGTTGATTGTTTGAGGAATTCGGGTTCCGAGTGGATGAGCTGGATTCTGAGCTTTGGACGCTGTGACACATCAGGGAGGGGGAGCGATACCTGGACGCTGTGTTCCAGGAGGCAGTCACACCCCTTTGATTAAATACCCTGAATTCAGCCAGTGGACAGGGACAGGAGGGTGTGGCTGCAAGTGAGGCAGGTAGAGGGATCCAGGAGGTAGGGTTGCAGTAGCCTCAGTCCCTGAACTTATCCAACAGGTTTGAGATTCTTGCTCCCTGTGTAGACGGGAACGGGGACTGCAAGGAGGACGAGCAAACTGCCCACGGCACTGTGGTACAGGGAGCTGTTCAAGTGGGGGGAGAAAAAATAAATGTAGTCGTAATTAGCGATAGTACAGTTAGGGGCCTTGACATTGTTCTCTGTGACCAGGATCGAGAATCCCGAAGGTTGTGTTGCCTGCCTGGTGCTCGGGTTCGGGATATCTCATCTGGGCTGCAGAGGAACTTGGAGTGGGAGGGTAAAGATCCAGTTGTCGTGGTCCATGTAGGTACCAATGGCATAGGTAGAACAGGAACAAAGGTTCTGCTAAGGGAGTATGAACAGCTAGGAGCTAACATAAAAAGCAGAACCAAAAAGGCAATAATCTCTGGATTACTACCTGAGCCACGGGCTAATTGGCAAAGGGTCAATAAGATTAAGAAGGTAAGTGCGTGGTTCAAATATTGGTGTGGGAGGAATGGGTTTGAATTTATGGGACATACATTGGCATCAGAATTGGGGAAGAGGAGGCCTGTTCCGATGGGACGGTCTTCATCTGAATCGTGCTGGGACCAGAGTCCTGGCGAATCGTATAACTAGGGCTGTAGATAGGGCTTTAAACTAAACATTAGAGGGGTAGGGTTCAGTTGTATGGAAAATTAGAAAATCAAAGTTAAAGGAGAGGGTAGAAGTGAGGGTAATGGAGCTGAAGGCTCAGGCGAGGTTAGTAAAGTTTCCAGACCACGTAATAAAACAGAAAGTATAGAAGGTGGCAGGAATCTAACCTCAGACAGAGCAAAAAAGGTGACAAGTATGAGAAGAGAGGTGGTCACTGCAGAACTCAGGGTGTTGTACCTAAATGCGCACAGTATACGGAACAAGGGAAATGAACTTGTTGTGCACATTGAAATTGGCCGGTACGATGTTGTGGGCATCACAGAGACGTGGCTGCAAGGGGATCAGGGCTGGGATCTAAATATCCAAGGATATGTGTCCTATGGAAAGGACAGGCAGATGGGCAAAGGGGCAGGGTTGCATTGTTAGTAAGGAATGAAGTTAAATCAACAGCAAGAAGTGATATAGGATCAGAAGGCATAGTAATCTCTGTGGGTCGAGTTGAGGAATCGCAAAGGTAAAAAGACCTTGATGGGAGCTATGTGCAGGCCCCCTAGCAGTAGTCAGGATGTGGGGCAGAAAATAAATCAGGAGATGGAAAAGGCAATGTTACAATAATCATGGGGGGCTTCAATATGCAGGTGGACTGGAAAAACCAGGTAGGGAGTGGATCCCAAGAAAAGGAATTTGTGGAATGTCTAAGAGGTGGGTTTTTTTGGAGCAGCTTGCGACAGAGCCTACTAGGGAACAGGCAATTCTGGATTTGGTGATGTGTAATGAGGCAGACTTGATTAGGAAACTTAAGGTGAAGGAACCCTCAAGGAGCAGTGACCACAATATGATAGAATGTACCCTGCAGTTTGAGAGGGAGAAGCTGGAATCAGATGTAACGGTATCACAATTAAATAAAGGTAACTACAAAGACATGAGGGAGGAGCTGGCCAGAGTTGATTGGAAAGGGAGCCTAGCAGGGAAGACAATGAAACAGCAAAGGCAGGAGTTTTTGAGAGTTATTCACAACAGAAATTCATCCCAAAGAGGAGGAAACATGCTGAGGGGAGGATGAGGCATCCATGGCTGACGAGGGAAGTCAAGTACATAAAAGCAAAAGAAAAAGCACACAAAGAGGCAAGGATTAGTGGGAAGCCAGAGGATTGGGAAGCCTTTAAAAGCGAGCTGAGGACAACTAAAAAAGCAATAAGGGAGGGGCAAAGATGAAATATGAGTGTAAGCTAGCTAGTAATTTAAAAGAAGATAGGAAGAGTTGTTTTGAATATATAAAAGGTAAGAGAGGCAAAAATAGCTATTGGACCACTGGAAAATGAGGCTGGAAAAGTAATAATAGGAAACAAAGGAATGGCAGAGGAACTGAATAGTTACTTTGCATCAGTCTTCATGGTGGAAGACACCAGTGGGATGCCAGAGCTCCAGGAAAGTCAGGGGACATAGGCGAGTGTAGTGGCCATCACTCAGGAGAAGGTTCTGGGGAAACTGAAAGGTCTGAAGGTGGATAAATTACCTGGACCGGATGGACTACACCCCAGGATTCTAAAAGAGATAGCTGAGAAAATTGTGGAGGCATTGGTGGTGATCTTTCAGGAATCACTGGAGGCAGGGAGGGTAAACACAGTAAGAGTTTTAACAACACCAGGTTAAAGTCCAACAGGTTTATTTGGTAGCAAATGCCATTAGCTTTCGGAGCGCTGCTCCTTCGTCAGATGGAGTGGATATCTGCTCTCAAACAAGGCATTCAGAGACACAAAATCAAGTTTCAGAATACTGATTAGAATGCGAATCTTTACAGCTAATCAAATCTTAAAGATACAGACAATGTGAGTGGAAGGAGTATTAGGCACAGGTTAAAGAAATGTGTATTGTCTCCAGACAGGACAGCCAATGAGATTCTGCAATACACATTTCTTTAACCTGTGCCTAATACTCCCTCCACTCACATTGTCTGTACCTTTAAGACTTGATTAGCTGTAAAGATTCGCATTCTGATCAGTATTCTGTAACTTGATTTTGTGTCTCTGTGTGCCTTGTTTGTGAGTCGATTTCCACTCCATCTGACGAAGGAGCAGCGCTCCGAAAGCTAATGGCATTTGCTACCAAATAAACCTGTTGGACTTTAACCTGGTGTTGTTAAAACTCTTACTGTGTTCACCCCAGTCCAACGCCGGCGTCTCCACATCATGGCAAGGAGGGTCCCAGAGGACTGGAAAGTAGCGAATGTAACACTGCTGTTTAAGAAGGGAGGGAGGCAGCAGACGGGAAATTATAGGTCGGTTAGACTGACTTCGGTCATTGGCAAGATTTTAGAGTCCATTATGAAAGATGAGATCATAGAGTACTTGGAAGTGCATGATAAATTAGGACTGAGTCAGCATGGCTTTGTCAAGGGGAGGTCATGTCTGACAAATCTGTTAGAGTTCTTTGAGGAGGTAACAGGAAGTTAGATAAAGGAGAACCAGTGGACGTGATTTATATAGATTTCCAGAAGGCCTTTGACAAAGTGCTGCATAGGAGACTGTTAAATAAGTTAAGTGCCCCTGGTGTTAAGGTAAGATCCTGGCATGGATAGAGGATTGGCTGACTGGCAGAAGGCAGAGAGTGGGGATAAAGGAGTCTTTTTCAGGATGGCAGCCGGTGACTAGTGGTGTGCCTCAGGGGTCAGTGCTGGGACCACAACTTTTCACAATATACATTAACGATTTGGAGGAAGGAACTGGAGGCACTGTTGATAAGTTTGCAGATGATACAAAGATATGTAGAGGGACAGGTAATATTGAGGAAGAAGTGGGGCTGCAGAAGGACTTGGACAGGTTAGGAGAGTGGGCAAAGAAGTGGCAGATGGGATACAATGTGGAAAAGTGTGAGGTTATGCACATTGGAAGGAGGAATGGAGGCATAGACTATTTTCTAATGGGGAAATGCTTCGGAAATCAGAAACACAAAGGGACTTGGGAGTCCTTATTCAAGATTCTCTTAAAGTTAATGTACAGGTTCAGTCGGCAGTTAGGAAGGCCAATGCAATGTTAGCATTCATGTCGCGAGGACTAGAATACAAGAGCAGGAATGTACTTCTGAGGCTGTATAATGTCTGGCCAGACTCCATTTGGAGTATTGTGAGCAGTTTTGGACCTCGTATCTAAGGAAGGATGTGCTGGCCTTGGAAAAGGTCCAGAGGAGGTTCACAAGAATGATCCCTGGAATGAAGAGCTTGTTATATGAGGAACAGTTGAGGACTCTGGGTCTGTACTCGTTGGAGTTTAGAAGGATGAGGAGGGATCTTATTGAAACTTACAGAATACTGCGAGGCCTGGATAGAGCGGACATGGAGAGGATGTTTCCACGAGTAGGAAAAACTAGAACCAGAGGGCACAACCTCAGGCTAAAAGGACGATCCTTTAAAACAGAGATGAGGAGGAATTTCTTCAGCCAGAGAGTGGTGAATCTGTGGAACGTTTTGCCGCAGAGGGCTGTGGAGGCCAGGTCATTAAGTGTCTTTAAGACAGAGATAGATAGGTTCTTGATTAATAAGGGGATCAGGGGTTATGGGGAAAAGGCAGGGGAATGGGGATGAGAAAAATATCAGCCATGATTGAAGGGTGGAGCAGACGCGATGGGCCGAGTGGCCTAATTCTGCTCCTATGTCTTATGGTCTTATGGTAGTGCTCCCTCAGTACTGCACTGGCAGTCACCTTAGATTATGTACTCAAGTCTCTGGGGTGGGACTTTAACCTATAACCTTCTCATTCTGAGGTGAGAATGTGATGCACCGAGCTACAGTTGATGTGTCTTCCACAAAGTTTAAAGTTTATTTATGAGTCACAAGTAGGCTTACATTCACACTGCAATGAAGTTACTGTGAGAATCCCCTAGTCGCCACACTGCGGTGTCTGTTCGGGTACACTGAGAGAAAATTCAGCATGGCCGATGCACCTAACCAGCACGTCTTTTGGACTGTGGGAGGAAATCGGAGCACCCAGAGGAAACCCACCTAGACACGGGGAGAACATGCAAACTCTGCACAGACAGTGGCCTGAGCCAGGAATCAAACCAGGGTCCCTGGTGCTGTGAGGCAGCAGTGCCAACCACTGTGCCACCGTGCCACATGAACAATGGTGAAATGTCACAGAAATATATAAATGTACAGACCGGAAGAGAGCGCTGTATTCTTTCTGGCAAATCCTGTACATTATTAAGGGCACTCTTTAAAAGGGGTAATGGTCAGTAATGGACTTTCCACATACCTCCGAGAAACTAGAGTGAATCATCTTGGTAAGTTAACTCAATTATGTTTTTCATAAAACTTACTTGCTGACAAATAAGTAACTTTGAAAACATTTTTTCCAGTCTAGTTCAAAACTCTTTGTCAAGAAGTAATTACATGCTAGACTATCCAAAATTAAACAGGAAGATTTAATTGGCTTCTCAAAAACAGTTTCATCTGAAATGTGTCATCTGATTAAATTAAAAAGCTTCACAAAATATGGAACTGCTTTGGTTAACCCCATTTCACTTTTTATCAAGAATTAGGAATGGGAGCAAGAATGTACTGATTGATATACAGACTCTGAGTAATTTTTTCCCAGTTCCTTCTCCTTCTCTCTGCAGTGACTCACACTTGGATGTCAGGGAATCATGGAATCATTAAAGTGCAGAAGGAGGCCCATCGAGTCTGCACCAACCACAATCCCACCCAGGCTCCTGTCCCGTAACCCCACATATTTGCCCTGCTAATCCCCCTGACACTAGGGTCAATTCGGCATGGCCAATCCACCTAACCCGCACATCTTTGGAGTGTGGGAGGAAACCGGAGCACCCGGAGGAAACCCACGCGGCAACGGGGAGAATGTGCAAACTCCACACAGACAGTGACCCGAGGCCGGAATTGAACGCGGTTCGCTGGTGCTGTGAGGCAGCAGTGCTAACCACTGTGCCGCCCTATGTGATGCCTTCGGTACTGGTAGTTGCCCGGTGCCTCGCCCAAGTGAGAACTGAGGCAGCAAATGTTGGCAGGCCTTCTGGTTCTGGAAGACATCACAGTTCTGAGCCCAAGTCTGTCATCGCATGGATGTATTTTCCAGCAGGTTTCACGAACTGGGATAAGGAATGGTTCTCCCCTCTCTGGCACTCTTTTCCCCTTTCAACCTCTCCATTAAATATTCCCTCACCCTGCGCTAAAGAAAACAATCTCCACATTCTCTCCACATAACGAAGTCCCTCATCGCTGCTACCATTGTGATAAACCTTCCCGACGCCCTCTCCATCTGAAGGTGATACTTAAGGCATGTCATCACAGGCATATAATAATTCACGCTGACAATGGTTGCAGTTAAAAACCACCAACACTGGTGGGCATGATCAGGGAAAAGAGAGCGAGAGAGAGAGAAAAAGAGAGAGATTGAGAGAGAGAGAGGATCATAGAAATCATCATAGAAATCATAGAAACCCTACAGTACAGAAAGAGGCCATTTGGCCCATCGAGTCTGCACCGACCACAATCCCACCCAGGCCCTACCCCCATATCCCTACATATTTTACCCACTAATCCCTCTAATCTACGCATCCCAGGACACTAAGGGGCAATTTTAGCCTGGCCAATCAACCTAACCCGCACACCTTTGGACTGTGGGGAGGAAACCGGAGCACCCGGAGGAAACCCACGCAGACACGAGGAGAATGTGCAAACTCCACACAGACACCGGATAGACACCAGAATTCTACCACCCTGCCCGCCACAGAATTGGAGCGGGGGAGGGGTGGGCAACAGAAATATCCATTGACCTTGGGCAGGAATTTCCGTTCTAGCTTGAACGAGGCCATAAAATCCCGTCCTGAGAGTGAGATAAAGAGTGAGGCTGAGATAGAGAATGAGGGTTAGAGAGAGAGTGAGATAGAGAGAGTGAGAGAGAGAGGTATTTCACAGTACAGGAGAATGAGGGCTGTAGTAAACTTTGAAGAAGGAACAAAGCTTGTCACGAGTTTTAGGGATCCCATTTGATTTCTCTGTCTTGGGTCTTAATAGGCTTCTAGGCATAGTACTGACTTTAACACCAACTTATTAACTGACTCTAAGACCCCAAGATTAATGGAGAGATGGAAGGAAGCATGATGCAGTCCCATAGGAGCCAGGGGACAGTTTTGTTGTCAGCAATCCTGGAAGAAAGGGTTCCCTTCAGATTCTGGCAAATTTAATGACCAGTTCTGGGGCTCCATTACCTGGGCTCAGTCAGGAATATTGAATGGTTGGTTAGATGTCCGGTGGGTAAGCCTTTGGCACCAGGCCGCAGCTGAGGAGTATAGAGGAAACTGGGGGTCGGGGCAACATCAGTGAGGGGGGTTGAGGGAGATCAGGAAGAACATTGTGGAAAGGGCCAGAGCGGTCGGATAGGAACGGAGAAAATTATGGGGAGGGGCAAGCCTGTCCAGGGGGAGGGAGGGAGTGTGGGGGGACGCGGTAAGGTTATCAGAGGCCTATAGCTGACATGGGGTCTGGATTCTGAGACTCTATTTGTTCCCATTGGTGGAAGGATTGGGAACAATAGAGTGCAGATTTAAGGTAATTGGCAAAAGAAAATGGCAACATGAACAAAGAAGCTCGACAGCGAGTGCTTAGGATGCAAAATATACTGTAGTGGAGGTAGGTTCAATCGAGGCTTTCAAAAGGAAATTGGATCGGATAATGGGGAGAAGGGAGAGCGCCACGTGATAAATTACTCCATGGAGAGCTGATGCCAAAAGGGCACGGTGAATGGCCTCTTTCTGTAGTATTATGTGATTCTGGAATGGATCACTCATAATGGCAAAAGATAGGTGTGGATAAAGATGACCGTTGGCCAACATAATCTAATCTTTGGAGACTATCAACCCTACCATCTCGCCACTTAGCTGTCACTTGGATGAAACGAGTATCTGAGCTTCTTGGCAACCCATTCCAGAAAATTGGAAGAAGAGTTGGGTCCAACCAGGATCTAACAATACTCCATTTTTCTGCTGGTTCTCACTGCACAGGAAGCAAAATGAAACCGCATTAGAGATTTTCACTGCTTCTGTGGAAGTAATGGGAGATGTCATTCCTTCAGCATTATATCGGAAACCTGGCAAGTACAATGCTGATTCCAGCCAACCTCACCATGAATCCAAACAAAATATGCCATTGCATTAAGTCAATATCATGGACAAGTTTTTTTTAAATTGAATTTCAGTTGGGCATTTAGACTAGAGCATAACAAGAGCCAAGTTGTTTTTGAACAATATTCATTCCACCCTCATTGATTGACCAAGAAAATGGCAGCCAGAAAGTGGTGTGCGGTGTTAACTGGAATCAGGCCCGCCAACCCCACAAACAATTTAGAGGCAGCCACAGGGGTTGCTGAAGTGGGCTGGGTCAAAGGCCTACCCTGATGCTTTGGGATTTTGTCCCAGTTATTTTATTTAATACTAGGACCTCTAGCCCTCACCCCTCACCTTCCCTCACCCCCACAACTCCCCATGCCCCATCCATACCAATACATGTCCCTCTATCTGCCCAACCCCATGGTCCCTCATGCCCTCAGTGCTAATGTATGTGCCTCTTCCCATGCCAACCCATGGCACTTCCCTGCCCATTCACCCAGTATGCAGATTGTTCAGAACCAATTAAGGGCAGCACAGTGGCACAAAAGGTGGCATGGTGGTACAGTGGTTAGAACTGCTGCCTCACAGCACCAGTGACCCGGGTTCAATTCCGGCCTCGGGTCACTGTCTGTGTGGAGTTTGCACATTCTCCCCGTGTCTGCATGGGCTTTCTCCGGGTGCTCCGGTTTCCTCCCACAGTCTAAAGATGTGCCGGTTAGGTTGATTGGCCATGCTAAATTGACCTTAGTATCAGGGGGATTAGCAGGGTAAATGTGTGGGGTTACAAGAATAGGGCCTGGGTGGAATTGTGGTCAGTATAGATTTGATGGGCTGAATGGCCTCCTTCTGCACTGTAGGGATTCTATGATGATTCTATTCTATGAATGAACCCTGTAGTAACAATGACATGTACGGAAAAGCTTTTTTTTAGCAAAAACATTCATAATTATTTTTAAAATCTGATTTTACTTCAGCCCAATGAAGTGTCAATCATCTAGATTTAAAATATCAATATTAGAAACTACAAGCACTTGACACCTCTTTATCTTGTGTAAATAAACATTGTGCAATTAATTATGGCAGTCCTGCCACATCCAGCCATGAATAGTGGTGGACAATTAAACAGTTCACTGGAGGAGGAGGCTCCACAAATATCCCCATCCTGGAGGAGTCCAGCACATCTGTGCAAAAGATAAGGCTGAAGCATTCGCAACCAGGCGTCAGCCGGAAATGTTGAGCGGATGATCCATCTCAGTTCTCCTCCAGAGGTCCCCAGCATCACAACTGCCAGTCTTTAGCCAATTCGATGCACCCCACATGATGTTAAGAAGCGGCTGAAGGCACTGGATGCTGCATAGACTATGGGCCCTGACAATATTCCAGCAGCAGTACTGAACATTTGTGCTCCAGAATTTGCCGTGCCCCTAGCCAAGCTGTTCCAGTACAGCGACAACGCGGGAATCTACTCGGTTATGTGGAAAATTGCCTGGGTATACTCTGTACACCAGAAACCGGACAAATCCAACCCAGCTAATTACTGCCCCATCAGTCTACTCTTAATCATTAGTAAAGTGATGGAAGGGGTCATCAACAGTGCTATCAAGCAGCACTTACTCAGCAATATAGTCAGATGCTCTTTCCTAGGCTGGAAATCAAGTATTAGGGGACATAAATTTAAGGTGCGTGGGGAAAAGTTTAGAGGAGATGTGCGAGGCAAGTTTTTTACACAGAGGGTGGTGAATGTCTGAAACGCGCTGCCCGGGGAGGTGGTGGGAGCAGGTACGAAAGCGGCATTTAAGGGGGAACTAGATGAATACAGAATAGGACAGGAAAGGAAGAATACCGACTCCGTAAGTGCATACGGTTTTAGTTTAGGCAGGCATCATGATCGGTGCAGGTTTGGAAGGCCAAAGGGCCTGTTCCTGTGCTTTGTTCTTTGTTTTTTGTTGTGATAACCTGCTCAGTGACGCCCAGTTTGGGTCCCATTAGGGTCATTCAGCTTTTGACCTCATTACAGCCTTGGTTCAAACATGGACAAAAGAGCTGAATTTCAGAGATGAGGTGAGAGTGACAGCCATTGACAGCAAGCCGGCATTTAACCAAGTATGGCATCAAGGAGCCCTAGCAAGACTGGAATCAATGGAAATTGGGGAAAACCTTCCGGAAATTGAAGTCATAATTGTCACAAAGGAGAATGATTGGAGGTCAATCATCGAAGTTCTAGGACATCACTGCAAGAGTTTCTCAGGGGAGCGTGCTAAGGCCGAACCATCTTCAGCTGCTTCATTAAAGAGTTTTCATCACTATCTGTATGGAAAACATTTGAACTTGTTCACAGGCCACAGGTCTTTAACAACCATCTTTAATTCTTACAAAGGAATACTGTCTCTAGCTGCGAGCCATTTGCAGAGATGGTCTCTCATCAGTGTATAATTACGAGATTAAATACAGTATATCGGACAATATGCGAATGTTGTGCTTTGTCACACCTACAAATTCAGGACAAAACTAAATCACAGGAGAACTATGCGAACATCTTGTACTTTTCCCAGATTAAGTATGAAGCTATCACAAGTGCAAAGGCACACCAGATCGGATCTGTTGATAGGGAAGGTCATGGACATGATCTTGAAAGGAATACCACTGGATAAACAGAGGAGAAATCTGGAATTCAAGCCGTACCGGAAAAGGGAATTTGAGTTAACGGTGCAAAACAGAGTACGGTGGCCGAGCATTAGAATGATCATTCCTCCATGCTTGCGGAGTCGTACACCACAAGCATGGAGGGAACACCGATGAGGGCAACATTGCAACACCCGTGCTGCTGGAAAGCAGGCCAAGGTCCAGGGCCCCCCAGGGCGCACACCAAGATCATCTCAGGCAACAGGCTGTGGAAGTCAGCAGACCTCCTCAACCTCAACTGCGGATCCTGGGGAAGCACCTAGATGTAGTGGGAGGGTGAGGAAGAGTAAGAAATGATAGGCACCTAGTTGGCACAGGTGAAAGTAGGCACAAGGGTAGGGAGGTCACCGCTGTGTATAGTTACAAATAATAACTCATTCCGTTCACTCCGTTCCGTTCACAGAGCCCCCACCCTGTCATTTCATGCTGCCTAGCTCAGTGAACCCACGCACACACAGCCAGCACTTCACCCCTGCGGAGTGTGAGGACGCCTGTGCTGTGTCTCTCCCACATTGAGAATAGAGTAAAGAAGCCCGGCTGCGGGCAACTCTACCCCCTCCCCTGCCCCACCTCCCCCACCCCTCTCTGATACCCCAACACTGCCCTTGCTGCCTGGCCTCTCTCAAAGCAGGACCCCAGGACCTTATAGTCGCCCCCAGTACTGCCCCTAGTGGTGACCTCCTCCCACCCAGTTTGCAGCTCTATTTGAACACAGACCCAGCATGGAGGAGCCGGGGAGCGATGCTGCGTTTGTGTTCACCTCTGATATCCCCCCTCAGAGATGAAGGTATCAGGTTTTCGCTTCGGTCGGCCCATTGTATCTGGCGTGACATCACGCTAACGCCTGCTGAATATTTAGTGTGGCCTCAATATCCGGAGTGAGTGCTTGCTAATGATATGTTGATGCATTCAAATTCGGTTCCCGCCTTCCCCCTTCCCCAGCGTGTTCCTCATCACTCCACCGGCAAGGTTGGTCCAAAATTGGGAAACGAGTTCCCGCCAGCGAGACTCATTTGTTTTCAAACTCTCTCCATTTTGACCCTGCACAGCCATTCCTGCAGACAGACAGTCTGGGCTCTATCAGGGTGGTGATGGCCTGGTGTTATTATCGCTAGACTATTAATCCAGAAACTCAGCGAATGTTCTGGAGACCCAGGTTCAAATCCCACTATGGCAAATGGTGGAATTTGAATTCAATTTTTAAAAAATCTGGAATTAAGAATCTACTGATGACCATGAAACTATTGTGGATTGTAGCCAACGACCATACTAGTCTGAAAGAAAAACACCCGATCTCATCTGATCTCGGAAGCTAAGCAGACTCAGGCCTGGTTAGTAATTGGATGGGAGACGGCCTGGGAAGTAGGTGCAGTAGGCTTAGGGAGGCATGGCGCCACAGTGGTTAGCACTGCTGCCTCACAGCGCCAGGGACCTGGGTTCAATTCAGGCCACTGTCTGTGTGGAGTTTGCATATTCTCCCTCTGTCTGCGTGGGTTTCCTCCGGGTGCTCCGGTTTTCTCCCATAGTCCAAAGATGTGCGGGTTAGGTTGATTGGCCATGCTAAATTGGCCCTGGTGTCAGGGGGATTAGCAGAGTAAATGTGTGGGGATATGGGAATAGGACCTGGGTGGGATTGTGGTCGGTGCAGACTCGATGGGCCGAATGGCCTCCTTCTACAGTGTAGGGATTCTATGGATTCTAAGATTCCACTCAAAAGAAGAAGTTGAGAACCAAATTTGATTTACTCTTACCATCTTACACTTCTACATAGTAGAGCAACAACAACAAAACCACGTTACTCGCTGTGAATATGCATCAAAACCAAAAAAAATTACTTTTCAAGTGAGAAGTAGGTGCCTGCCACAATACTCGCAAAGACAGGAGATCAAATCTTCACATCAAAAAGAGAATTTGAAGGGTCGGTATCTGAAAGGCCAACATCTGACATTCAAGGTTTGGATCTAGCTAACTTACACATCTTTGGACAATAAAGGACAATTTAGCATGGCCAAACCACCTAACCTGCACATCTTTGGAATGTGGGAGGAAGCCAGAGCACCCGGAGGAAACCCACACAGGCACAGGGAGAGTCACCCAAGGCCGGAATTGAACCCGGGTCCCTGGCGCTGTGAAGGCATGTAAAATTGCCGGCTCCAATACACCCCTCCTTGATGAGCTCAATGCATTCTATGCCCGTTTTGAGCAAGAGATCAGCGAGAGCATGCCCCTCCACTCTGGAAGCCCTGGATGAACCTGTATCTGGGGTCACCATTGCAGGTGTCAGAGCAGCTTTCTCGAAGGTCAACCCACGGAAAGCGACTGGCCCGGATGGGGTACCCGGACGAGCACTCAGATCCTGTGCGGATCAGCTGGCGGGGGTATTCACAGACATTTTCAACCTCTCTTTACAACAATCTGAGGTCCCTATCTGCTTTAAGAAGATGATCCCGGTACCTAAGAAAAACCAAGCAGCGTGCCTTAATGACTATCGGCCGGTGACACTGACATCCATCATTATGAAGTGCTTCGATAGGTTAGTCATGGCACTAATCAATTCCAGCCTCCCGGACTACCTGGATCCACTACAGTTTGCCTACCGCCGCAACAGGTCCACAGCAGATGCCATTTCCCTGGCCCTGCACTCAACCCTGGAATACCTAGATAACAAGGACACTTATGTCAGACTCCTATTTATTGACTGCAGCTCAGCCTTCAACACTATTATTCCCATGAAACTCATCTCCAAACTCCGTGGCTTGGGCCTCGGCAACTCGATCCAGAACTTCCTAACTCACAGACCACAATCAGTAAGGATAGGCAACAACACCTCCTCCACGATCATCCTCAACACCGGTGCCCCACAAGGCTGTGTTCTCAGCCCCCTACTATACTCCTTATACACCTATGACTGTGTGGCCAAATTCCCCTCCAATTTGATTTTCAAGTTTGCTGATGACATCACCATAGTGGGTCGGATCTCAAACAATGACGAGACAGAGTACAGGAATGAGATAGAGAATCTGGTGAACTGGTGCGGCAACAATAATCTTCCCTCAATTTCAACAAAACGAAGGAGATTGTCATCGACTTCAGGAAGTGTAAAGGAAAACATGCCCCTGTCTACATCAACAGGGATGAAGTAGAAAGGGTCGAGAGCTTCAAGTTTTTAGGCGTCCAGATCACCAACAACCTGTCCTGGTCCCCCCATGCCGACACTACAGTTAAGAAAGCCCACCAATGCCTCTACTTTCTCAGAAGACTAAGAAAATTTAGCATGACTCTCACCAACTTTTACAGATGCACCATAGAAAGCATTCTTTCTGGTTGTATCACGGCTTGGTATGGCTCCTGCTCTGCCCAAGACCGCAAGGAACTACAAAAGCTCGTGAATGTAGCCGAATCCATTACGCAAACCAGCCTCCCATCCATTGACTCTGTCTACATTTCCCGCTGCCTCGGCAAAGCAGTCAGCATAATTAAGGACCTCACGCACCCCGGACATTCTCTCTTCCACCTTTTTCCGTCAGCAAAAAGATACAAAAGTCTGAGGTCACGTACCAACCGACTCAAGAACAGCTTCTTCCCTGCTGCTGTCAGACTTTTGAATGGACTTACCTTGCATTAAGTTGATCTTTCTCTACACCCTAGCTATGACTGTAACACTACATTCTGCACTCTCTCCTTTCCTTCTCTATGAACGGTATGCTTTGTCTGTATAGCGCGCAAGAAACAATACTTTTCACTGTATGTTAATACATGTGATAATAATGAATCAAATCTAATCAAATCAAATCAAACAACAGGTAAGGAAAGCAATATTTCCTTTCCTGATGCAGCTTGGTGAGGTTTTTATAACAATCTGATAGTTTCAAAGTCCAAATAAATGGTGTCAGCTTTTTATTTCCGGGTCTATCTAATTAACTGAATTTAAATTTCCCAACTGTTCTGGTGGGATTCTGACCCCAGGCCTCCGCATCACGCGTCCAGTAACATTGTGGTATAGTGGTTAGCACTGCAGCCTCACAGCGCCAGGGACCCGGGTTCGATTCCAGCCTTGGGTCACTGATTGCGTGGAGGGAGTTTTCACTTTCTCCCCGTGTCTGCATGGGTTTCCTCCGGGTGCTCCGGTTTCCTCCCACACTCCAAAGATGTGCAGGTTAGGTGGATTGGCCATGCTAAATTGACCCTGGTGTCAGGGGGATATGTGGGGTTACGGGAATTGGGCCTGGGTGGGATTGTGGTCAGTACAGACCCGATGGGCCAAATGGCCTCCTTCTGTTCTATAACCACTCAGCTATCACATGGGACAGAATTTTACACTGCCCTGGGCATGCACGTAACCAACCCAGAAACGTGTGAAGTCGCACGGGCATCCTGATGTCATCGTGCACTCGTGATATTTTGGTCCATGGATACAAGTGCGGATCCATAGCTCGCCCACCGACAATTATGGAGCTACTTGAAAGGTTTAAATCTCCAACTGACCAGAATATTACATTGCCCGTGTGAATTTCAGGTCAGTGTGTGGGCAACATGGGCAGGCAGCCAATCCGCTTTTGCAGTTTGCTCATCGTAGTGTACTTAATGGAGGAGTTTATTGAACTGCAACATTGCATTGAATCACATCCATGCATCGAACTGCAGGGGTGCATTGAACTGTAAACTGCTGTTAAACCACAAGCATGCATCAAATATGTTCACACATTGAACGCACGTGTTACAACTAGGTGAGAAGGAATGAGCTGGCTCCCCTCTACAGAAAAGATTTAACAGGATGTTGCCTGGTATGAAGGGCATTAGCTATGAGGAGAGGTTGGAGAAACTTGGTTTGTTTTCAGTGGAATGATGGAGGTTGAAGGGCGATCTGATAGAAGTCAGCAAGATTATGAGGGGCATGGACAGAGTGGATAGTCAGAAGCTTTTTCCCATGAGTCAATTACTAGGGGGCATAGGTTTAAGGTGCGAGGGGCAAGGTTTAAAGGAGATGTACAAGGCAAGTTTTTTTACACAGAGGGTGGTGGGTGCCTGGAAGTCGCTGCTGGGGGAGGTAGTGGAAGCGAATATGATAGTGACTTTTAAGGGGTGTCTTGACAAATACATGAATAGGATGGGATTAGAGAGATAAGGTCCCAAAAGGGTAGGGGTTTTAATTCAGTAGAGCAGCATGGTCAGTACAAGCTTGGAGGGCCAAAGGGCCTTTTCCTGTGCTGTAATTTTCTTTGTTCTTTGGTTATATTCAGCCTCCTCAGGTGGGCACAAGGTTTAAAGTCTTTTTACTGTGAAGGATATGCCTCTTTCACAGAGTAATAAGGAACCAATCAAACAAGGTATTCCTCAGCTAACACACACACTCACACACACACACCAGAATGAAGGGGAGTTAGAGTCTAGTAGAAAAGAATTAAAAGAATGTACGGTTAGTTTAAAGTTTATTTATTAGTGTCACAAGTAAGCTTACATTAATACCGCAATGAAGCCATTGTGAAAGTGTCCTGTGGGTGCGGTCAGATGTAGAAGATGTTACAAATATGAGGTCTCAGTTTGCAAGTAATTTTCTAGTCACATTGTCTCCTGAACTGGTTAGTGTGCTTGAAGAGGGAGAGAGAGAGAGAGAGAGAGCTTTCAGCATGGTTCAGTTTCCTATCGCTCTGCCACCTTCCAGCCTTCTCAGTTGGTTGGGGTGTGACTAGGAGAGGATTTCCTTTGGAACGGGGTTTTGTGGATAAGCTTATAAACATGAGCTAAAGTTGTTGCCTGCCTGGCCCCTGTTATCCAATCTTCCTCTATGTGAGTCCTTAATGGGAAGAGTACAGAGTTTTTGAATTCCGAGGAGAATTATTTCACAAAGTTAGGTGGCCTCAATTTTAAGCACCCAGATCCACCACGTAAAAGTGAGCTGCGTGTGAGGATAGAGTCCAATGAAACAAGTTAAAAGAATATATGGTTAAATGTCCTTTGATTGTCTCTGAGGTGTAGATATTTGAATGTTGTAGCCAAATGTGGTCAAATGGAGGAGATGAAATTATAAGGTCTCAGTTTGCTGGTAGATTCCTCGTAACGTTGGCTTCTGAATCAGGTAATACACTTGCTCCAAAATAGAGAAAGAGCGGGAGTTCAACCTGTCTCTTCTACTGAAGTCTTTTTTGCAGACTTCTCTTACAATGGCTACAGCCTGACCCGTTATACTTCACCCATTGTGTATTTCCAAGGGGCTTCGGGTAGGTCTGTCCGTGGCAGCCATTATCTCAATATCCAGCACTTTGCATTTCAATGTCTCTTCCTCAGACAGTGAGGAGTTTTGATGGGTTTCTGAATCGTAGGAAATGTTCCTCTCTCTCTCTCATTACACTCCCCTTGGTTGTTTTTTTCACCTGCAGCTTGGAAGATGGCCTTACATTTTTAAGTAGCCTCATTTCAAATTGCAAAATTTCCAATCAGCTGAAAGTTGAAAAGTCATCTTTTCAAAAGGGAAGCGTTATAGCCTCATGACAGAAGGCACACATTGAGTTCAGGCATGTAGTGAACTTGGGCATACTGACTAAGGCACACATTGAACCAGGAGGCATGCATTGAACAAGAAAACTGCTTTCTCCATTCATTATATTCAAGGACCAGTCTGACATGGGCCTTCTCCTGTAAAAGCTACAGAACATCGAATAAGTGGAGGTATATTAAGCACAGTGATACCCGAGGAATTGACAAACAATACATAGAAAATAGAATAATGGAAAAGAAAGGCTAACATCTAAGAATCACTCAAAACACTCCTGTGGGAGAGAGCCGAAACACAGTAAACTGCCTCTTCTGCTAGAGTATCTGACCAGGCTGAATCACTCCATTTTTGATCCTGACAATGGCCCATTGCAATCTGTGGACAGCTGCTGAACATGTAGGTCACATATCACAAAAACCCCTCAGCTCACAGTACGAAACATCCATGTTGGCAGATCAGCAACAGTATTTTTGCAATGCATTCAACATAAAAAAAGGTCCATAAACCATATCAGCCAAAGATCAATCACTGGGCCTAATAAAGAAAGACCAGCAGTGCAGTCATTCAGTGTATCGCCAGTTTCCCATCACCAACATCCTTGTTGTGTACCAAAGCAAAGGGCCACGCCTGCAGTTTATAGTCACGTAGTCTTCGTCTCGGGACCCACAACGGTTCAGGTAAAATTACAGGCTTAATGAGCCCCGCTGACTGCTTCCCAGTGGGTGAGCCTCCATCTGCTCAATAAGGCGTACTCCATGAAGCCCACTGGAGATCTATTGATGATCCCGTGTGACCTTCGTGGCCTCACAACATCTCCCCCGCTAATGTCCACTTCTCTCCCCGCACCCCCACTTGGCTCTCAATTGGAGGTCTACTGAAGGACAGGCAGTATAAACAATACAGGGGACCTCCTTTTTCGGAGGGAGCGTCTCAGAGTTACTGCATCTCAGAGTAACTATAAAAAACCATTGACCACAGACATTTTGATGGAGCCTCTTCACACCAAGTATGAACACCAACCCTTCCCTCTTAATTAGAGAACACCTTCGCTCCACATCCGAAAGGGTCCAGGAGGCATACATGATGGGTTTTTTCTTGTCCTTCCAGCAAAGTGACTGCACCGCACCAACCCCCATATGGGGAAGCATCACAAGTTAATGCAAGTTCTTTCTTCGGGTCGTAAGTTAGATGACAGTGACTGGCATTTAACTTTAGAAAAGGCCTCTACCAGCAGAGCTACCCAGGAACACCTCTGGTATTTGCGTGGTAGGACATGCAAGGGGGTCAGCATGAAGCCAAATTCGGGATAAATTTTCCATAGTAATTGACTAATCCCAGGAAGGATTTTAACTCTGCAGTGTTCCTTGGGGTTGGTGCTTCCTTGATGGCCTCTACCTTATCCTCTACTGGATATAACTCCTTACCATCTACTTGGTAGCCTGAATAGGCTACTTCGGCTGTTTGGAAAACACATTTCTCCCTCTTCAAGCAAACTCCCACTCTGGAAAACCTCTGCAAGACTTCTTTTAGGTTGGTCAGGTGTTCCTGTTCTGAAGCCCCCCCATGACCAACACATCATAGAATCATAGAATCCCTACAGTGCAGGAGAAGACCATTCGGCCCATCAAGTCTGTACCGACCACAATCCCACCCAGGTCCTATCCCCGACTCGTGACATCACTGTCATCTAACCTACTGGCCCATTTCAACCCGAAGAAAGAACTTGCATTAACTTGTGATGCTTCCCCATATGGGGGTTGGTGCGGTATTTACCCTTCTAATCCCCTGGCACTAAGGGGCAATTTAGCATAGCCAATCCACCTAACCTGCACATCTTTGGAGTGTGGGAGGAAACCGGAGCACCCGGAGGAAACCCACACAGACACGGGGAGAACGTGCAAACTCCACATAGTCACCCGAGGCCGGAATTGAACCCGGGTCCCTGGCGCTGTCAGGCAGCAGTGCTAACCACTGTGCCACCGTGCCACCCCTCATCTAAGTACACTGCTACCTTGGGTAGTCCTTGAAGGATGCTCTCCATAACTCTTGGCACCTGCTGACGTTGCTGTGAACAAACATAGGAGCATTAAAGACAACCTTGTGTTTGGTTTAATTCCCCTTGAACACTTTGGTTATTAGCTGGAAAAGTATTGAGGAAGGGAATAAAGGTCTGGTTGATTGGACGGGGTGATTGGGTGTGGGAGTTCGCGTGACGAAACCTCCAGGAAAGCATCCAGGCAGAGTTGGTAACCCTCGTTCTACGCTGTGTTTATTCACCAGGCCATTGGATATTAGAAATACTTGAAATGAGTCACTGCAGATTTGCAAAAATCTCTTTCTAAATAATGTTCACAATGTTATCCCTTCCATCCGCATTTCTTAGAACTCTGCAGCTGGGAGCCTGTCAACTGTCAAACATACATTCCTTCGATTAACATAATCAGTCCATTGAAATATTTAAACAATTTCTTTGTATTGTATATGCTCCTTACGAGACTACATATTGATCATGTATGGGTAGAGAGGCATCAATAATACATTAACTTTATCTACTCCAAATGGAGATTTTAATTGATGCTTCTTGGCTGCCACTTGCTGGAAATTCCCAGTAATCGGTTTCCTTCAGACTAGTGTCTGGTTTTTCATGTGGAAAAACTTTCTGCTCCTGCTTTTGCTTTCTTCAAAGCCAAGTCAACAGTTTAATCCATCAGAGCGCTGTTTATTTGTTCAGCTGATCTTACTGGTGGGCTATGTTCCGATAAGTCACGTCGTTTATTAGGGGTCCCAGCAAATCAGAGTCCCGCAATGATTCTGGGAAGGTCGGATTACTCTCCTTCCCTGCGTTGGCACCATTTCTGTCTACTGCTTGGCTCCCACATCTGTCTGCCCAAACAATGACTGTACTCGAAGCGACACTATCAGCCCCACTCATAAATCCTCTGCCGACTCGCTAAAATAGCTTTCTCCAGCTTTTCTGGAAATGAGTGTTTGTAGATAGGTTGCAGGAAACTATTTCAGCAAATAAGCAAAACACTGGTTACTAGGGTAATGTGGCTCCATTGCCCAGTGCAATATGCTATACGGATGTTATACAATTTTAACAGAAGGCTTTTATTCAAATGTTGCTGATTATAACAAACATTCAGATACGACTGGATGACATTACATCATGAAAGAAAGAACATTTTACATTTATGCAGCACCTTCCAAAGCACTTTGCAGCCAAAGAAGTACTTTCCAAATATTGTCACCCTTTCAATGTGGACAGCAAGATCCCATAAACAGTCACGTGGCAATGATCAGATGATCTGTTTTCATGATGTTGGCTGATGATGAAGAGCGCAGGGCTTTAAAGTTTGTTACAGGGGTTGAAGACAATGGCTTTGGACTTCTTAAACTGGTAGAACGTCTGATTCAGGGACCCCAAACAGTCTGACACCATCGAGGCAATGGAGGGGTAATGAAAAGTGGTACTGGACACCTAATCACAACATACTGCACATTCATTTCCTATAAGTTCTTAAGATATAGGAGCAGAATTAGTCCATTCGGTCCGTCGAGTCCACTCCGCCATTCCATCATGGCTGATATGCTCCTCATCCCCATTTTCCTGCCTTCTCCCCATAACCTTTCAACCCATTTCCAATTAAAAATCTGTCTAACTCCTCCTTGAATTTACTCACTGTTCCAACATCCACCGCACTTTGGGGCAGTGAATTCCACAGATCCACAACCCTTTGGGAGAAGTAGTTTCTCCTCAACTCTGTTTAAAATTTGCTATCCCAAAACTATGACCTCTCATCCTAGAATGCCCCACCAGTGGAAGCATCCGCTCCACGTCTACTCTATCCATACCTTTTATCATCTTGAATACCTCAATTTGATCTCTCCTCATTCTTCTAAATTCGAGAGAGTATCGGTCTAAACTGTTCAATCTCTCTTCATACGACAAACCCCTCATCTCTGGAATCAATCTAGTGAACTTCCTCTGAACTGCCTCCAATGCCAGTACATCTTTTCTCAAATACGGGAACCAAAACGGTGCACAATACGCCAGGTGCGGTCTCACCAATGTCTTGTATAGTTGCAACAACACTTCCTTACCTTCCTGTGTCATATTTCTTGTCTTATACTTTGGCATCATACTTCATACTTTCCCACAAACATTGGATTGACTTAAACTTCAAGGTCCCAATCAATTAATTCAAAGTATTATATATTTTTTTAAGTTCTGACCACAGTGACTCAGAACATACGATGGGCCTAGCCGGGTATTTCATGGCATTAATTAGACTGCATCTTGCACTCCTTGGGCAGAATCTTATGCCTTCCTTCATGGACAGTTTGGTGGCAGGGCAGGCAGGAGGTGACAGGTGGGGTGTCCACCAACTCCCTACCTCCACCCCGATTAAGTCTGGGGTAGAAAGGCCCATGGACTGCCCCGCCCACCAATTAAGTCCCGTAAATGGGCAATTAGTGTTCATTTCACTGATTCCTAGGATGAATGGGTTTCCTTGTAAGGAAAGGTAAGATGGGTTAGGCCTATACTTATTGGGGTTTAGAAGATTGAGATGCGATCTTACTGAAACTGTAAGACCCTGAGGCTACTTAACAGGGTGGCTGATAAGAAGTGTGTCCTCTTGTGGGTAGTCTAGAATTAAGGGACACAGATTAAAAATTAAGCACCTCGCATTTAAGACGGAGAACTCTCCCCCCCTATAAAGGGTCATCAGAATGTGGAATTCTCTTCCCCAGAGAGCTGTGGAAGCCGAGTCATTGAACTTATTCAAAGCAGAGTTAGACAGAATACTAATAGTTAGCGGTTAGGGAGATAGACAGAAAAATGGAGTTGAGACCGCAATCAGATCAGATCTGACTTTATTGAATGGTGGGACAGGTTCGGAAGGCCACATAACCTACTCCTGTTCCTAATTATGTGTTCTTGCATTCTTAGCCAATGAGATTTGTTATGAATTCATTAATAAAATGTGTATGTGTTAAATTCGCAGTCTATGAACATTGTAACATTTATAGATACGGGATGTTCCAATATTCTTAGTGGTTTCTGCTCAGTAACTCTCTCCGGTCATGTTTTAATAGGTTCCCAGAGCAATCCAATGGTCAACAAGCAACATTTCTTCAGCGAGTGAGTTTGATCAGCCTGAAAGTATCACAGACACAGAAAGAAATAGAAACAGATCGCTGTTAAAGTAAGCCAAACAAAAGGGCTGTGGGGAACAGACTTGAAATATTGAGGGCCTTTGGGCAAAGGTACTCCTCTGGACGGAGGTTTTCTGTTTGGCTATGACCATAAGCTCTGAAAGTGTAAGCTAGTGTTGAGTCACTTTGGAATCCAGGAAGAAGGAATCTCAGAAGGAGAGACTGTTACCCTGCAAGGTGGGTCATTTTTAAAGCCATCGAAATGAGTGACACATTTGGAGAGAATTCCAAGGCAGGATCTTCAAAGATGAAGATTGGAAACCCTCATGAGAAAGATGAAGTTTCAGTGAGAATAGGTGACTCCCAGTGGGACGGATGTCTCCATGATCTCTTGAGAAATCTATGGACTTGGTTGCATCTGTCATTTCCACTGTAGGATGCTGTGACCACACTTTGTTAATTCACAGGTACCTCATACTTACCCCACCACCACCATCACCTTCCAGGTCTGGCTAAGGGTCGTAACAGAGTTAAGAATGGAGCAGAGGAATGATGAAGCAATAAATAGGGTGAATTAGAGTCAAAACAAGTCAGGAAAAATAAATCAATAGAGGGAGCGGCACGGTGTCACAGTGGCTAGCACTGTTGCCTCACAATGCCAGGGAACCGGGGTCGATTCCGGCCTTGGGTGACTATCTGTACGGAGTTTGCACATTCTCCCTGTGTCTGCGTGGGTTTCCTCTGGGTGCTCCAGTTTCCTCCCACACTCCAACGATGTGCGGGTTAGATTGATTGGCCATGCTAAATTGCCCCTTTGTGTCAGGGGCACTAGCTAGGGTAAGTGCGTGGGGTTACGGGGGTAGGGCCTGGGTGGGACTGTTGTTGGTGCAGGCTCGATGGACGGAATGGTCTCCTCCTGCACTGTAGTGTAGTGAAAGGAAGATTTGACAATTGGAAAATCTCTAACAAGCACTTTAGTATATGCAAGACTGAGGTTGTTTCCCACCCAGTCTGACAATTTTCTGACTGTTAAAAATGTGCTTGTACTATCAATTACCACACTTAACTTTCTGCAGTGAGCTTAATGGGCAAATGAAGTGCAAATCCAGCAAGCTCTTAAAACATAACTGGGATGCCAAGTCCGAGATCCATTTGCATGAAGCAAACATAGAACATACAAATTAGCCCTTGGGCCTGCTCTGCCATTTAATAAGATCATGGCGGAAATAATTCTGGCCCAGATTCCACTTTCCCTGCCTAACCCACTCCCTTTGATTCTTAGGTTAGTCAAAAACATTCAATGACCCAACCTTGACCACTCACTGTGGAAAAGAGTTCCGCAATAGAGTGGTGTTTAAATAAACCAGAGGCTTCTCGAATTCACAGCGCATCTTAACACTGTTTTCTGCTAGATTTTGTTCATTAATAATGCTCATGTCATGAAAACACTCTTCATTAAGATTCCAGCAATATATGGCCCTTTGGGGAATGAGAAAAAAATACAATAAAAGCAAAGGAGATATAGAACCGGTCGAATTGTCCAAAGAACATTTCCAATATTTTCTCAGTAGCTTCAATGCTTAATGTTGAATAAAAAGGGTTTGTAACATTCACTGAATAGTAACAGTACAAAAGGAGGCCATTTGGCCCATCATGTCATGCTTGTGGCCCTTTTAAGGGCATGAAGTATAATTGTTGTTCAAGACAGAGTTTGTGCTGTCTTCCCAAGAGGCTTTCCAGATGTAGCTCTTAAGCCATCTTTTGTTCCTGAGTATCTTCATTCATGCTTTTAATTGTAATACTGAGCAAGTTCTTATTTTTTTCCTCTCACTTTTTGCTCATGTTTGTTTAATGTTTATTTATTAGTGTCACAAGTAGTCTTACATTAACACTGCAATGAAGTTACTGTGAAAATCCCCTAGTCGCTACACTCCTGTTCGGGTACACTGAGGGAGAATTTAGCCTAGCCAATGCACCGAACCAGCACGTCTTTCGGGCTGTGGGAGGAAACCGGAGCACTCAGAAGAAACCCACACAGAGACGGGGAGAACATGCAGACTCCACACAGACAGTGACCCAAGCCGGGAATCGAACCCAGGTCTCTGGTGCCATGAGGCAGCAGTGCTAACCACTGTGCCACCGCATCACCTACAGTGTCAGACTCAAAGAAAGATGTAGTTTCCCTTTTAGGTGAGTGAAGAGCTTTAAATAAACATTCACCTTCATACTGTATCTGGACAATGGTGAGTGATTGAACTGAGAGAATTCTGCTCCGCCTAATGCAATCTCCGTCACTAGGGCATTTTCACAGTAACTTCATTGCAGTTAATGTAAGCCTACTTGTGACACCAATAAATAAACTTAAACTTAACTGAAACTTAGCAAAAAAAAACTTCACACACAGTAAATCATTCCCTCTCTAAGGCAGCCTCCTCTCACTCACAAGTGAACATCTCCCCGCGTCAGGTCTCAGTACTCTGCTTATATAGTTTGATAAGTTTGATATAAGTTTGATAACTGATCCATGTTGCATCGATTCCTCATCAGTCTGTCATCTGACATCCTGTGCCCAACTTGGTAGGAAACACTCTTAACCAGAGACTGGAGAATATTAGGAGGGAAATACTCTCCTTCCAACACACAGCCCCTGGTGACACCACATACTCTTCCCCTGGATCTCAGCATCTCCATGGAAGCAGCCTCTGCCTGAACATACAGGGACGGTTTCGGCTCGGAGATCCATATCTGTCTCTTCCAGATCATCTATAACTAGAACCATTGTGCCAAGAGATATAACCACTACTTCTTCGAGGGCCTCTAGCACATTCAACCATTATTAATTCCCCACAAACTTCTTCACCATTCAACCCATAAACAGCACTATCTGCATATCAAGGATCGCCAAATCCATTCTTTATGGCCAACTCCAAGATTTTTCCGTTGCCCTTGAAGAAGCGCTCCACATTCTCGACCTGGTAGTTGATCCTGCCGTGCTAAACCCACAGCATCCCCTTTCCCTCTCTTTCCTTTCCACACACCTCCATTCCAGGCAGTTCCACTGTTGGGAGGCCGTCATCACACTTATCTTCCGGAGTGCCCCATCTTGGGGGTACAGGGTTGCTAACATTCATGCCACACAAGTGCCATGCAATGATCATCTCTAACAAGACAGCATCTAACCAGCCCTTGACATTCAATGGCATTACCATTGCTGAATCCCCCACTATCAACAACCTGGGGGTTACCATTGACCAGAAACTGAACTGGACAAGCCATATAAATACTGTGGCGATCAGAGCAGGTAAAAGGCTAGGAATCCTGCAGTGAATAAGTTACCTCCTGACTTCCCACCATCTACAAGACACAAGTCAGGAGTGTGATGAAATATTCCCCACTTGCCTGAATAGGTGCAGCTCCAACAACACTCAAGAAGCTTGACACCACCCAGGACAATTGGTACCCCTTCCACAATCATTCAATCCCTCCACAACCGACGCACAGTGGCAGCCGTGTGTACCATCTACATGATGCAGTGCAGGAACTCACCAAGGTTCCTTAGGCAGAACCTTCCAAACCCTTGGCCACAACCATCTAGAAGGCAGCAAATACCTGGAAACACTAGCTACCTGGCAGTTCCCCTCCAAGTCACTCACCATCCTGACTCGGAAATATATCACCGTTCCTTCACTGTTGCTGGGTCAAAATCCTGGAACTCCCTGCCTAACAATGCTGTAGGTGTACCTACACCTCAGGGAGTGCAGCAGTTCAAGAAGGCAGCTCACCACCATCTTCATTGCCAAAACATTGAAAGTCAAGAGGCGGCTGGATATAGCACTTGGGGCGAATGGGATCAAAGATTATGGGGAGAAAGCAGGATTTGGCTATTGAGTTGGATGATTAGCCATGATCATAATAAATGGCGGTGCAGGTTTGAAGGGCCAAATGGCCGCCTCCTGCGCCTATCTTCTATGTTTCTCATGGACAACAAGGGAGGGGGAAATAAATGCTGGCCTAGCCAGCAATGCCCACATCCCATAAATGTATAATTGGCAGAGTGTATAACGGAGAGTGTGTATAATGGGCATGGTGTATAACCTGTCAGTGTAATGAATGATGGGTAGTACATACACGGTGTGTTGGATCTGCAACCATTCCTGCCCCTCTGACACCACAGTCAAGTTTGACCCCTCTATGTCTGCCCATTCTGTTTTCTAATGAAAACTCTCACCAGTTTCAAATAAACAGGGCAACAACACCTTGTTAAATGTAGCAGCGATAGGAAGTTGACATAAATCAGTTAAACGTCCATAACTAATATCAGGCAGCACATTTATTCTTGTGCCAATAGAGCAAATGCTGAACTGGATGTACTAATCTCTGCATCGTGAGTCAGCTGGAACTATGTCATTCCAGTTTGCTCTTACATTTGATTAAATGTCTTTCAAATGTGTTGCACTACCCCATGACATCTCGAGCCTGATCAATAATACAATATTGTTAGGGTCTCAAGTTGTTCTTCAGTTACTAAGATGTAACGGTTTCCGTCCGGGTTAAGCTAAGTATTTGATGTCACTCTTAGCTTATGTAATAAGATTTCCAGTTTATTGAGGAGCTGATCCCCGAGGATGGGAAAAGAGTTGGCCCAGTGTCTCACACATCTGTTTGGATAACACAGTGAGTGGGTGATCTGCTCTTTCGTCCCTGCAAATGACATTTGGAAGCTGTCTGCAAGGAGCTGCCAATGATCACTCCAGCTCTTTTTTGTTTTCCTGACGACATCTGCAACTCCTCAAACTAGCCACAACAGGGAACAGGAACTAGGCCCAGAAGCACCGTGGCTGTGAATTTGAGTGGAATGTATCTTTGGACACAACATTGGAGTTGCAACTCACTGTTAACCACCAGTATGGGGGCTTGAAGAACCAGTGCTAATGTTGAAGATACGTATGAAATGGTCTCTATATTTATATGTCCAATCTCACAAAATCCCATTTATCTATCATCCCCATACCTACTGACCCACAACAGATCCCAATTAACTCCCCAATTTCAAAATTCTCATCCATGTTTTCAAATAGCACCATGGCCTCAACCCTCCCGACCACTGTGATGTCCTCCAGCCCTGCAGTCTCCCAAGGTATTCGTACTCTAACTCTTCTGGCTTCTTGAACATTCCTGATTTTAAATGCTCACCCACTGTTGGCCTTCAGCTGTAAAGGCCCTGAAACTGTGGAATACCCTCTCTAAACCTTTCCTCCTCTCTACCTCGCTTTCCTCTTTTTATACACTCCTTAAAACCTAACATTTTGACCAAACTTTTGGCCATCAGAACTAATATCCCAAATGTGGCTCAGTGTCAAATATCTGTATGTTAACGCGTGTGGTGTTTTCTTGAATTAAAGGCACTTAAATAAATGCAATTTATTGTTGTTATTGCAAGCTTAAGAAAGAAAGTGTAATGGCTTTAACAAGGCCTATGAAGTGGACCTCTTAGAATACAAGCTCCCTAATTAAAACAATAGTGACTTGGCCTCTCAGGGAGCCCTGTCCATGTATATAATGTGGAGTGTCAGGGTTACTGGCACTCTGGGTTCATAGACTGTATGAGGAAGTACTTGTCAAACTGTTGCTATCTAAATAAATCTAAGATTGGTGAAGGGGTACCGGCCTTTGAGGAGTTATTTCAGAAAGAACTTACATATGTAACAATGTTCATGACCTCAGATCATACCATAGTGCTTTACATCCAATGAAGAGCTTTTGAAGAGTTGTAAAGGATGCAATGCAGCCACCAATTGTACTCAGCAAGCTCCCACAATCAGCAATGTCCATATCATCTTTTATTGTTGTGTTAGTTGAGGGATAAATATTGGCACTGTAAAGAACCTCCCTGTGCTTCTCCAAGCCTATTGGCATGGAATATTTTACATTCTTTAAAAGGGTATTTTTTTCTTGGAAAAGTTGGAAAGTTGGCGGTTGTGAATTAGGCACACATTGTGTAGCTCACAGCCAGATTTCTTTTCTGTGGAAAGGACATTTGGGAGAGGTTTACAGGCAGCAATCTGTAACCATGAACTTTCTACCTACACATAAAGCAAAAATGACAGTACCAAGAACTGGTCCTGATGGACAGGAGGATTTGATTTGGCCCGAGTCTCTTGCTCTTTCAAATATTATAAATCTGTTTGCTGGCTCCCAGCCCATCTGCTTTTAGCATTTTCCCATTCTGCAGCGGTTACATTTTCTCAGAAATGTTTCAACAGTGGATTTGTTTCCATCTATTTTTCTTTAAGAGCCAACAGATGTACAATTATGAGCAAAGTATATTAGTTCATTTTAATCTCACAATTCTTCATTGTTCACAAAGTGAGTGGTTACTCTGGAGATTAGTAGGTTTATGTTAGGTAAGGATATGGTGGATAAATAAAACTAAGGTACTGATCCGTCATCTAATTGAATCACCCAAGAGGATGAATGGGATTTTCCTGTTCCCATGTACCTTGTCAGCAATCAATACAGCCAATAAACATTGTAATATGAAAAGAATATATTGTTTTATAAGCATGTTAAAGTTCAAAGTTTATTTATTATTGTCACAAGTAGGCTTACATTAACACTGCAATGAAGTTACTGTGAAAATCCCCCGGTCGCCACACTCCCGGTACCTGTTCGGGTACACTGAGGGAGAATTTAGCACAGCCAATGCACCTAACCTGCACGTCTTTCAGACTGTGGGAGGAAACCGGAGCACCCGGAGGAAACCCACGCAGACACGGGGAGAGTGTGCAGACTCCGCACTGACCCAATGATGAACCCAGGTCCCTGGCACTGTGAGGCAGCAGTGCTAACCACTGTGCCACCATGCTGCCTCTGGTAATCAAATGCAGTCAGCGACGAGCTATGTCTGTGACACTCATCAATAAGGCACTGGAATACATGCAGAACGGAGGGACATCCAATGGTGTGGTGTTGGCAGTGGTATTAGTTAAAATCGCGCATGATTATTAATCTATGTCCTTTATTCATTTGCTACGCAGTGCATTTTGGGGAAACCACTTTATTGTACACCTCCATGCACTCTATAAACATAGAATCATAGAACCCTACAGTGCAGAAGGAGGCCATTTGGCCCATCGAGTCTGCACCAACCACAATCCTACCCAGGCCCTATCCACATAACCCCATGCATTTATCCCAGCTAGTCCCCCTGTCACTAAGGGGCAACTTAGCATGGCCAATCAACCTAACCCGCACATCTTTGGACTGTGGGAGGAAACTGGAGCACCCAGAGGAAACCCACACAGACACGGGGAGAACGTGCAAACTCCACCCAGACAGTGACCCAAGCCGGGAATCAAATCTGGGTCCCTGGCACTGTGAGGCAGCAGTGCTAACCATTGTGCCACTGTGCCGCCCAACATGATCCTGAGCTTCCAGTTGTTAGCCAGTTTAATTCTCCATTCCATTCAAACTCCCTATCCTGGGCCTCCTGTACTGTTCCAATGAAGTTCAATGAAAGCATGAGTAACAGTATCTCATACCAAAAGAGAAAATGATGGAAAATCTCAGCAGGTCTGGCAGCATCTCTAAGGAGAGAAAAGAGCTGACGTTTCGAGTCCAGATGACCCTTTGTCAAAGATAAAAGGCATAGAAAGTGGGAGATATTTATACTGCAGGGTGAGGGAATGAAGGGGGATAAAGTAGGGGGAAAGAGTAGGAGGAAGAAAAACGAAGAGAGACAATAAAGAAATAAAAGGTGGAGAACAGTAAAAAATAAAATAAAATAGAATGAAAACAAAGGGGTCGAGGTGGGGTCGAGCAAATCATCTGAAGTTGTTGAATTCGATGTTGAGACCGGAAGGCTATAAAGTGCCTTATCGGAAGATGAGATGCTGTTCCTCCAGTTTGCGTTGAGCTTCACTGGAACATTGCAGGTGGCCAAGGACAGACATGTGTCGAGAGCTTCAAGTTTTTAGGTGTCCAGATCACCAACAACCTGTCCTGATTCCCCCATGCCGACACTATAGTTAAAAAAGCCCACAAATGCTTCTACTTTCTCAGAAGACTAAGGAAATTTGGCACATCAGCTACGACTCTCACCAACTTTTACAGATGCACCATTGAAAGCATTCTTTCTGGTTGTATCACAGCTTGGTCTGGCTCCTGCTCTGCCCAAGACCGCAAGAAACTACAAAAGGTCGTGAATGTAGCCCAATCCATCACACAAACCAGCCTCCCATCCATTGACTCTGTCTACACTTCCTGCTGCCTCGGAAAAGCAGCCAGCATAATTAAGGACCCCCTTGCACCCCAGACATTCTCTCTTCCACCTTCTTCCTTTGGCAAAAAGATACAAAAGTCTGAGGTCACGTACCAACCGACTCAAGAACAGCTTCTTCCCTGCTGCCGACAGATTTTTGAATGGACCTACCTCGCATTAAGTTGATCTTTCTCTACACCCTAGCTATGACTGTAACACTACATTCTGCATTCTCTCCTTTCCTTCTCTATGAACAGTATGTTTTGTCTCTATAGTGTGCAAGAAACAATACTTTTCACTGTATGCTAATACATGTGACAATAATAAATCAAATCAAATCAAATCAAATCAAAATGTGGACATGGGAGCAGGATTGTGTGTTAAAGGCTAGGGTCCTGATTGCGCACAGACCGAAGGTGCTCAGCAAAGCGATCACCCAGTCTGTGCTTGGTCTCTCCGTTATAGAGGAGACCACATTGGGAGCAGCGAATGCAATAGACCAAATTGAAAGAGGTGCCAGTGAAACGCTGCTTAGCCTGGAATGAATGTTTTGGACCTTGGATGTAGGAGAGGTAAAGGGACAGGTGTTACACCTTCTGTGATTGCATGGGAAGGTGCATGGGAAAGTTTTTCCTCAACCGTGGATTCCCATCTACAGTTGTCGACAGGGCCCTCAACAGCGTGCAGTCCATCCCCCGCGCCACGACCTTCACCCCCTCCCCTATCTCCCAGAACAAGGATAGAGTCCCCCTTATTCTCACATCTCACCCTGCCAGCCTCCGCATGCAAAGCATAATCCTCCGCCATTTTCGCCAACTCCAGCGTGATGCCACCACCAAACACACCTTCCCTTCACTCCCTCTGTCAGCATTCCGCAGAGACCGTTCCCTCCGGGATAACCTAGTCTACTCCTTCACTCTTCCCAACACCTCTCCCGTCACTCATGGCACCTTCCCATGCAATCACAGAAGGTGTAACACCTGCCCCATTACCTCTTCCATGCTGACCATCCAAGGTCCAAAACATTCATTCCAGGTTAAGCAGCGTTTCATTGCATCTCTTTCAATTTGGTCTATTGCATTCGCTGCTCCTAATGTGGTCTCCTTTATATCGGAGAGACCAAGCGTAGACTGGGTGATGAGATGCTGTTCCTCCAGTTTGCGTTGAGCTTCACTGGAACATTGCAGCAAGCCAAGGACAGACATGTGAGCACCTTCGGTCTGTGCGCGAACAGGACCCTGACCTTCGGGTTGCTGCCATTTTAACACACAATCCTGCTCCCGTGCCCACATGTCTGTCCTTGGCTAGCTGCAATGTTCCAGTGAAGCTCAACACAAACTGGAGGAACAGCATCTCATCTGCCAGTCTCAACATCGAATTCAACAACTTCAGATGATTTGCTCGACCCCACCTCGACCCCTTTGTTTTCATTCTATTTTATTTAATTTTTTACTGTTCTCCACCTCTTATTTCTTTATTGTCTCTCTTCATTTTTCTTCCCCCCGCCACCACTCTTTCCCCCTACTTTATCCCCCTTCCCTTACCTTTTCTCCCCCTTTGCTTCCCCTTTTCTGAATCTTACCTCTGTCCCATCCATTTCAAATGCTTCATCTGTTAGTTGTTGAAGATAGGAGAAACAGGTCATAACATGAAGGGTTGGTTGTATTTATATAGACAGGAAAGACACCAGGTTGTGAGGTGTCAGCTGTGGCTCAGTGGGTAACAGCCTTGTCAATTAGTTCGGAGGTGGTAAGTTCAAGTCCCTCTCCAGACAATGACACTTCAAAGGAGTACTGAATGAGTGCCTTTTAGATGCGATGGTAATCGCCTGCCCTCTGATGTGGATGTAAAAGTTCCTCACTGCACTATTTTGAAGAGGGTCTCGGTGTCCTGTCAAATATTTACCACTCAAACAGACCATCTGATCTTATCACATGGCTGTTATGGGACCTCGCTGTACCCAAATTGGCAATACGCTTCCTACATTACAATAGTGACGACATTTCAAAAGTACTTCATTGGTTGTAAAGCACTTTGGGATATCCTGAGGTTGAGAAATGTGTGAAAGAAATGGCACAGTGGTTAGCATTGCTGCCTCACAGCGCCAGGGACCCAGGTTTGATTCCCACCTTGGGTCACTGTCTGTATGGAGTCTGCACGTTCTCCCCGTGTTTGCGTGGGTTTCCTCCAGATGCTCCAGTTTCCTCCCACAGTCTGAAAGACGTGCGGGTTAGGTGTACTGGCTATGCTAAATTCTCCCTCAGTGTACCCAAATAGGTGCCGGAGTGTGGCGACCAGGAGATTTTCACAGTAACTTCACTGCAGTGTTAATGTTAGCATACTTGTGACACTAATAAATAAACGTGATGCGCGATTAAATCACTCAGGAGGCTAGATCGTACCCGGGAAATAAAGGCTTTTATTACTGACAAGAATGGAGCACACTATATACAATACAATCCCAGACTAAAGGGTCTCCAGGCAGTGCAGTGACCTTTATACTTCCCCTGGTAGGCGGAGCCAACTGGAGTGTACCACAGAACAATATCAACAGGTAGAACAGCCCAACCCTAACACCAACAGTAATTACAGTAACATATCTACAAACCCCATAGTGCTGACCATCCATGGCTCAGTACTCATAGTGGTAACCAACTATGGTTCACCACAAAACGTTACATCTATTTTTTTTTTTCCCCGGACAGTAGGTTTATTGTCCATTATGATTAAGTTACCAGAATGTTGGCTGCATTTGAATAGGAATTTTTATGGAGAAAATCATCAACGAACATGGTCTGTACAGGACCTTAGAGAAGAGAATGAATTGGAAATCATATAGAAAGGAAACATTTGTAAACTGGGTCAACTGTGAAATGAAAAGACTTCCATCTACTTTCTCCATAATGCACAGGATTGAGAAGATTGAAATCCAGACCCTGGAAATATTTCTTTTGTAAGATCAGTACTGCGTTTCAGCTTACAAGGATGAAAAATTAAAGTCAGTCATGTTAGCCTGTTAAAAATACCAATTCTTGTTCCTGTGTTGTAGTGGCTTTATTCACAGGAACTTTGCCCTTTGCAGAGGCTCAGTCCTAAGGGTAGTGACTATCTGACTTGAACCATTCAGCATAATAGATTCACTACGCTATTCAAAGTGAAAAGTTCTTGAATTAAGGAAGCTTGACCGTTCTGAGAGAACAAGAACTGTTTTCACTGGCAGCACAGTGAGTAATCAGAGGACACAGATTTAAGATTATTGGTTCAAACAAATCTAGGGGGAAATAAGAAACTATTTTATGTAATGAGTTATGATCTGGAATAAACTGTCTAAAAGTGCAGTGGAAACACATTCAATCACATCTTTCAAAAGGAGATTGGACATTTAAATGAAAAGGGGAAAGTTGTAGTGTGATGGGCTAATGGTTTCCTTCTGTGCTAACAATTCCGTGATCTTGTACACGGAACAGAATGTACTGACTGAAATTTCTAATATGTTTAATGAGAACTAAATGGCAATTTGATTTTTATAATCAATAAATACAAAAAGACAGAATAGGTAAGTACAAAGGTGTACAAAACTTCCAAATGAGGAGGTCTTTGATGGCACAATTACCCTTTGTAAGAACGCTTATATAAATAAAAAAAAGAGAACTTCGGGTAAATCTTAAAGCAAGATTATTTTTGAACAGCAGATTAGAACTTCAGTTGCTACTTCCCGGACATTTTGTTCTTCATGTCATGGGGCGGAAGTTTCCCATCCTGCTCGTTGCAGGTGGGACAGACCATGCAAAGGTACATTGATTTTGGGTGGGAATTTCTGGCCTCGGGGGCGAGTGCAGCTGGAAAATCCCACCCTTGGTGTATAATCTAACCAACTGCTAATATGCCGTTAATCCCATGAATGTTAACCCTCTTTAAAAGTTGCGCACGTAGAACTTTACCAAATGCTTTTTGAAAAATCTAAGCAGATTATATTCATAGAACATAGAACAGCACAGAGCAGGCCCTTTGGCCCACGATGTTGTGCCGAGCTTTATCTGAAACCAAGATCAAGCTATCCCATTCCCTATCATCCTGGTGTGCTCCATGTGCCTATCCAATAACCGCTTAAATGTTCCTAAAGTGTCTGACTCCACTATCACTGCAGGCAGTCCATTCCACACCCCAACCACTCTCTGCGTAAAGAACCTACCTCTGATATCCTTCCTATATCTCCCACCACGAACCCTATAGTTATGCCCCCTTGTAATAGCTCCATCCACCCGAGGAAATAGTCTTTGAACGTTCACTCTATCTATCCCCTTCATCATTTTATAAACCTCTATTAAGTCTCCCCTCAGCCTCCTCCGCTCCAGAGAGAACAGCCCTAGCTCCCTCAACCTTTCCTCATAAGACCTACCCTCCAAACCAGGCAGCATCCTGGTAAATCTCCTCTGCACTCTTTCCAGCGCTTCCACATCCTTCTTATAGTGAGGTGACCAGAACTGCACACAATATTCCAAATGTGGTCTCACCAAGGTCCTGTACAGTTGCAGCATAACCCCACGGCTCTTAAACTCCAACCCCCTGTTAATAAAAGCTAACACACTATAGGCCTTCTTCATCCACTTGAGTGGCAACCTTTAGAGATCTGTGGATATGGACCCCAAGATCTCTCTGTTCCTCCACAGTCTTCAGAACCCTACCTTTGACCCTGTAATCCACATTTAAATTAGTCCTACCAAAATGAATCACCTCACATTTATCAGGGTTAAACTCCATTTGCCATTTTTCAGCCCAGCTTTGCATCCTATCTATGTCTCTTTGCAGCTTACAACAGCCCTCCACCTCATCCACTACTCCACCAATCTTGGTGTCATCAGCAAATTTACTGATCCACCCTTCAGCCCCCTCCTCTAAGTCATTAATAAAAATCACAAAGAGCAGAGGACCAAGCACTGATCCCTGTGGCACTCCGCTAGCAACCTGCCTCCAATCCGAACATTTTCCATCCACCACCACCCTCTGTCTTCGATCAGACAGCCAGTTACCTATCCAATCGGCCAACTTTCCCTCTATCCCACACCTCCTCATTTTCATCATAAGCCGACCATGGGGGACCTTATCAAACGCCTTACTAAAATCCATGTATATGACATCAACTGCCCTACCTTCATCAACACACTTAGTTACCTCCTCAAAAAATTCTATCAAATTTGTGAGGCACGACTTGCCCTTCACGAATCCGTCCTGACTATCCCGGATTAATCCGCATCTTTCTAAATGGTCGTAAATCCCATCCCTAAGGACCTTTTCCATCAATTTACCAACCACCAAAGTAAGACTAACCAGTCTATAATTACCAGGGTCATTTCTATTCCCTTTCTTAAACAGAGGAACAACAATCGCCATTCTCCAGTCCTCTGGCACCATCCCCGTGGACAGTGAGGACCCAAAGATCAAAGCCAAAGGCTCTGCAATCTCATCCCTTGCCTCCCAAAGAATCCTAGGATACATTTCATCAGGCCCAGGGGACTTATCGACCTTCAGTTTATTCAAAACTGCCAGGACATCCTCCCTCCGAACATCTATTTCCTCCAGCCTATTAGCCTGTAACACCTTCTCTTCCTCAAAAACATGGCCCCTCTCCTTGGTGAACACTGAAGAAAAGTATTCATTCATCACCTCGCCTATCTCCACTGACTCCATACACAAGTTCCCACTACTGTCCTTGACCGGCCCTAACCTCACCCTGGTCATTCTTTTATTCCTCACATAAGAGTAAAATACTAAGAGTATTCACTAGATAACTTTGGATATTTTTGTTATGGAAAAAATATGGGGCAGATTTAACCTTACTAGTGTTTGAGCCTCTGAGTTACAGTTCAGTAAAGGACACACAAGTTCTGCTTCTGTCATAAACTACCTTTACTTCCTTGATCAACTCCACAAACAATTCTCCACCAACACCCAATGCCACCTGTAGCCCCTTTATATATCAGTGACTTCTATTGAATAATTAACATCAAATTAGGACTTAATTGGGAAGTCTGTTAATCCATTCCTAACTACTTGCAGATTGGGAAACCAATGGGATTGGGTGGAACAGTGGTTTATTGGTCTTGGATGATATTACTCTCCATTGTTATTAACAGATATTGGGCAGTATCCTAATCGGTGGATTAAGTTAAACTTGCCTCCAGTGTATCTGCATTCAAAGCAAAGAAAATCCGAACAATTTGCATCTTTTTTTTAAATGGTCCAATTTCTTTGCAGTCAATTTGGTTCACATAACCGGAAACATTGCAGGAGCAACGTTTCAGCAGTTGTAAGTATTAGTACTGCAAAGTTTATCAAAATTATCGCTGGTTTATTTTTAAACATATCATTGAATTAAGTTACATTTTTTAAGTTAAAGTGAGCTGCTAATGATCAAAACTGGGCTGAGTGCCACTCGTTCTTAACACTCATAGATTCGCTTACTTAACTATCCAGTACATTTCGTATCGAAACAATGTGTACTGGAATGTAAAAATATGAGGCTTGATGTAGCTTGCAGCCAAAGTAAAAAGAGATTCTACCAAAATTAAAAATACCTCAGAAGAGCTTATATGCTTTTCTAAACATTAATCACCGTTGAACAAAGTACAGATAAGATGTTCGATGTTCTGAGCTTTAGCCCTCCAGTTTCTAATGTTTACATTGGCATATCAGTTTCTACATATCTGCCAACTGAAACAGGAACATCTCATGAAGTCTCATTCTGAGTATTTGCAATGGCATGTCTGTTTGGCTTTGGTCTAACTGAGACAATAATCTTTTCCAATGCATTCAAATCTTGCTCAAAACTTGTCTTCTGTGCTAAACATCGCACGTTAATTCAGCTCCCGGTCTGTCTGAGTTAGTTGATCTCACTCATGTGGTGGCATTAGCGCACCACAATGCCTCTGGGGAAAAAATAAATCAGGCATCTTTCGTACTCCCGATCTATGCTTGCCTGTTCAAGGGACAACCGATGAAAAATGGTTCTGTAAATTAAATCCATTCTTTTTCACCAATCAGGGGCTAATTTTTCAAGTGGGAATCAGGAGCCACGTTTATTTTCGGGCTAGAAAACCACTCCTGATGGGAAATTGACAACATTTCAGATTTCCCACGGGTGAGCCTTTAATTGATATAGAGCGAGTGGGAGTGGGACAGAGACAGATTGAATGTGAGACTGATTTAAACTCTCCATAGGAACCATCACTGAGGCTGCTGGTTGTCCCAAGGGAGAGATCTGCTAATCTGGCCAAAGCTTTCAACTTCAGCAGGAAGAAGCGAGATGCGACAGAGGAGCAGGAGGCCTGGCTGTCAGGGCAAGACTGCTCCTCACTTCAACGATGCCGATCTGGATCAAACGTTAGAGCCGAGAGAGAGAAGAGGGAGGCCCTTTGTCCCAAGGGTTGAGGCACTGGGAGGCCACTTGCATCATGCAGAGTACTAATTGGGTCACTTGTGTCTTTTTACAGTCTCTGTCCAATGTTTCCTATATTTGGACCACATCTGGGATTCCTTTTATTGTTGCTGTGACAGGATATGTGGGTGAAAGAGATAGCGGGATCTTCCATGGTGAGGGCAAATCCTCTGTGCAAATATCCTTTCACTGGTGGTAAGTGATTAGATATTCCAGGTTGTCTCTACCATGCATGTGCTAGTCCGGGTATCTCAGACTCCTTCCCATGTCATATCCCCCAACATAGATCACAGGAGCTCAGTCAAATATTCCTGAATCAACCGATCCATGATATTCATGGCATCCTCATGAGGCCTTTTGTGCCCCAGGTTGTGCCTGACCACCTTGTCATGCAGCAGAGACACTTCGGTGTTTGGTATAATCTCCCTCCACTTCCAAATTCTCTTCCTCTCTTACCTCCTGCCCATGTTCTTCGTCCAATGAACTGTCTCCTTCAGGGCCTCAACGTCCTCAAGGCCCACATCTCTCTTCAGCGCAATGTTCTGAAGAACAGACACCATCTGATGCAGGAGGGTATTGAAGGGTACCACCTGACTGGTCTAGTCACTGGAATTGGGGGCCCGATTCTCCCATTGCGACTTGCAACTTTTCTGGCGGGTCGGGTTGGGAGATGCGCGTGTCGGCCATTTTGCGGGTTCCCCGCAAGTATTTCCCGCGCATCTCCCACCTAGAAGAAAATGGCGCCGCCGGGAATGCACAGAAGTCCAGCGGGAAGTGAGGTAAGTAATTTGAATATGTTTTAAATGTAATTTAAATATCATTTCAATGTGATTATCCGGTCCGTGCCGGCCCTGATAGCATCTCCCACCCCGCCAGGAGTACTTCATTCGGGCGCGGTTTAGAGTAGCTCCCCAACTTCGGGGAACTGGCGGGAGACCCCGCCGGAGTGAAGGGGGGCAATCGGGGCCCCCCAGGGGGTCGGACAGTGAGGGGTGGTGCTCTCTGGGCATGGGCACCCTGGCAGTGCCAGCCTGTGCCCCCAGCACTGCCCAAGGGGCAAAGTGCCCAAGCACCGGGGGCACCTTGGCACTGCCCATGGGACATCGGGCAGTGCTAAGGGGGTGGAGCCTATTGTGGGCGTGGCCTAGGGGCAATTGGTGGGAGTGGGAGGTCCCGCTGCCACTCTGCATGGAGATTGGTCTGGGATGGAGGGAGGCCAGCAACTGGGGCGGGCTGGGGGTGGGGAGGGGGGGTGATGAGGTGGGGGGGGTTCTGCCAGGGTGAGGGTGGTAGGGGGATCGCCACTGCTGCGGGGGGTGTGGGGGGGGTCGGATATCGGGACACTCCGGGGTGGGGGGTCAGGGCTGGCCCGGGAATTGTTGTGGGGGCCGCGATCAGGCCATGGGGGGGGCTGGAGGGGCAGCACTGTGGGGATCCCGGATTGACCAGCAAACGGGGAAGCTGACAGATCGGGGCCACTGCGCATGCGCAGAGTTCCAGAACTGTCAAACTGCGGCGTGAATAGGCCCCTGAGTTTTTAATGATATTCCCGATTGTAACCTCTACATTGCACAGAGTGGGGAAATTCGAGTGAGAAGCTGCACTGAGAAAACAGTTGTGATCTAGAACAGTTTTCCCACCAATTCAGCATTTTTGGGAGAATCGCCCCCTGGAATTCCGGAGCCTAACGAGCTTTTCATTGGAGCAACTGCTGAGCAGGTGGCATTGGCTATATCAGCTTTGTGCCTCTGTTTGGGCCTTTCATTGAGGGATGAGTGGCCATTGTTCAAGGGATATCCACTGTACCCTCGGATCCATCCAAACATGTTGAGGGTTGGGAGTGAAGATCTGAGGCAGTCTGGACTGAAGGAGTTGTGGGAGCTGCCAGGAAAATGAGTGCACACTTAGGAAGCCTTTGTGGTTGCACCCACGTAAGGTACAAAAGCCATGAGTGAGATTAGAATCCATGCTTGATATGCAGTCACCAAATGAAACTGTACAATAAGATATTTGACACCGACAATCAGTGATGTCTAGAGAAAGTGAATGGTGCTGAAAACTATGTTAAACTACCCTCAAATTGAGCTTGTAAAGGAATCGAGTTATCTTGACTTTTTTGATACAAGAGGCTCAGTTTTGGAGTCAACTCAGCAACTGAGGTCTGCGCTTCAATTCGTTGAAGGCACGCTGAACATCAGTAATGACATTCTCAACTACGGTTTCCCTGAAAGTCAACACGGGAAATGCCTACATGCATTCCTGTGTCTTAAAGAATGTAACTTCACCTTGAACAAAGAAAAGTGTTTGGGCCCTGAAAATAATAGCCGGATGGCCACTCCACTCCTAGTTACTTACCTTGAAACGTAGCCGCAGCTTTTTCACTCAATGAGACGGGGCGGCACGATGGCACAGTGGTTAGCACTGCTGCGTCACAGCACCAGAGACCCGGGTTCAATTCCAACTCAGGTAAGTGTCTATGTGGAGTTTGCACGTTCTCCCCGTGTCTGCGTAGGTTTCCTCCGGGTGCTCCGGTTTCCTCCCACAATCAAAAGATGTGCGGGTTAGGTTGATTGGCCATGCTAAATTGACCCTTGTGTCAGGGGGATTAGCAGGGTGGGGTTCTGGGAATAGGGCCTGGGTGGGATTGTGTTTGGCGCAGACTCGATGGGCCAAATGGCCTCCTTCTGCACTGGAGGGATTCTGGAGGAATGTGCCTTGGAAAAAATCTGCCTATTGCATTTCTATCAGTCTTGATCAGTCTGAGCTGCCTTAAGTTAAATTTCTCTCTCTTTGGAACTTAGGTAGATTTGCTGATATTATTTGTGATTAGACTTGCTGGAGAAAGCTTGCCAGATGAATCTGAAGCTGAACAAGATAAAAACTGCAACTGAAGATGGTGAAATGAGGTACATGAGTCATCTACTGACAGCAAAAGGACTTCACCCTGATCTTAATAAGGTGTGAGCTGTAACAGAGAGGCAGCAACCAACCGATGTGAAGGTGGTTGGATGACTTGTTGGATTTGTGAACTATCTAGCAAAGTAATGTGCCATCAGAGAGTGTACCTCTGCACGAGCTCACTGCAAAGGATGTTCAGTGGTATTGAGGCACAGAATATAAAGCAGACTTGACTTGCATCAAACAACTAGTGATGGCAATGCCGCAGCTGAGATACTGTAACATCAATGACATAGACACCCCAGGATGCCAGATGAACAACCAATACCAATCTATATGCATATAATTCGATCTGAAAAAGATTATGGGTGGAATTTTCTCTGAAAGTAACGAAGTGTCATCATGGGGGAAAAACCAGAGCAGTCCGCGTCAGTCTGTTCGGCACAGACCGGACTGCAATCGTCCCATACTTAGCCTTTTTTTGGGAGATTGGTGAATTGCGCGCCGGTTCTGGGAGCAGCAGGGCCTAAACACCCTGGTGAGCCCTGCGGCTAAACAATCAGACGCTGTTTTGAAAGGGCAACTCGATCTCACAGCGCACTGGAAGATCCCACCCCTCCCCTCATGGACATCAGGTCTCTTTCCTCCCCCACCATCGGTGGCATATTTCCCCACCCCCTCCCTGACACAGATCACCGGTGTCAGGGCAATAGGCCCTCCCAATGATTATAGATCATAGGTTCCCTACAGTGCAGAAGGAGGCCATTTGGCCCATCGAGTCTGCACCAACCACAATCTCACCCAGGCCCTATTCCCATAACACCACATATTTACCCTGCTGATCCCCCTGACACTAGGGTCAATTTAGCATGACCAATCCACCTAACCCGCACATCTTTGGACTGTGGGAGGAAACCGGAGCACCCGGAGGAAACCCCCGCAGACACAGGGAGAATGTGCAAACTCCACACAGACAGTGGCCCGAGGCCAGAATTGAACCCGGGTCCACAGACAGTGACCCGAGGCCAGAATTGAACCCGGGTCCCTGGCGCTGTGAGTCAGCAGTGCTAATCACTGTGCCACCGTGCCGCCCACGGTGGCAAAGTGGTTAGCACTGCTGCCTCACAGTGCCAGGGACCAAAGTTCAATTCCGACCTTGGGTGACTGTCTATGTGGAGTTTGCACATTCTCCATGTGTCTGCGTGGGTTTCCTCTGGGTGCTCCGGTTTCCTCCCACAGTCCAAAGATGTGCAGGTTAGGTGGATTGGCCATGATAAATGACCCCTTAGTGTCCCAAGATGTGTAGGTTAGGGGGATTAGCAGGGTAAATACATGGAGTTACGGGAGTATTGCCTGGGTAAGATGCTCTGTTGGAGAGTTGGTGCAGTCTCAAAGGGCCAAATTGTCTCCTTCTGCACTGTAGGGATTTATCATAGAATTTATCATAGAATCTCTACAGTGCAGAAGGAGGCTATTTGGCCCATCGAGTCTGCACCAACCACAATCCCACCCAGGCCCTATTTCAATAGCCCCACATATTTACCCTGGTAATCCGCCTGTTACTACGGTCAATTTAGCATGGCCAATCAACCTGATCCGCACATCTTTGGATTGTGGGAGGAAACCGGAGCACCCGGAGGAAACCCACGGAGACACGGGGAGAATGTGCAAACTCCACACAGACAGTGACCCGAGGCCGGAATTGAACCCGGGCCCCTGGCGCTGTGAGGCAGCAGTGCTAACCACTGTGCCAACGTGCTGCCCCTATGAGTTCCAAATCAGAGTTAGGCACTGACTGACGAAACGAGCTGCCCATTCTGAATGTTTCCAGTGCACACCCATGGTATCGCCCTTTGTTGGCAATACGTGTGAGCAGTAGAAAACGGTCACTGTTATTTTTATCACCTCTGTGCTCCTGTGGTGCTGAAAGCTGCGACATTATTTATTTAGTGGTCCTTCACCCCTGTAATGGAGTTGTGCTTTCCGAAAAGCTACGTTTCTGGATTTTCTCATTGGCTTGAATCAGATCTTCAACAAGGCCTCCAGGACATCAGATAACTCCTTTGTTATTCAACAGATTTTTGAATCAATTGCCATCACACAGTTAAAATAAGCAAGGGCAAATCAGAACAAATTAGGTGATGCTGTAAACAGGAGTTGCTTAAGTCAAGCAAGTTTATACAAGACTCAGTAGTAATTCATCTGCAGCACAGTTCCAAATGTTATCCCCCACGGTCTGGAACATGTCAGAAGTACGTAAAGGAATGTGTGCAAGTACTGTCAATTCCTAATAAATGAAGATGCACTATTTTGATAATACTAAAATTCAGTAAAACCATGTAACGTGGCAGCAGGTATTTTAAGAAAACAATGCTTTCTGATGGACACATTTATAAGTCATATGGCAAATAATTCCACCAGAACAAATAAACGATGTAGCTGTTTTTTAACATGATCCCCGCAAAGAAGGTCTGCTGTTTCCCTTATGGGGTGCCCCTCTTACTCTGCAGCATGCTGTCATTAGCCTCGAGCCAATTGTAAGGATTTGTCTTTCCTTACTTTAAGTAAGGTATGGCCTCTATCTTTTCTGTGTCTCGCGATGTTGATTGGGAGCCCTGCAGGCTCCCAAGGGACTGCTGAGCAATCCAAACCTACTGTCTTTTCGGTGTATGATTGCTGACAAGCTGCTTCCATCTTCTTTACTGCTCCGTATCTTGTATCCAATGCTGAGTGCATTGGATACAGCAAAGACTACGGCCTCTGACAACATCCCATTGTAGTATCTTGCTCTGTTGCATTAGGAGAACCCTTAGTTCCTCATCCCTCTCATTTCTCCCCTCCTTTCCTGTTTGCTCTTTGACTGTGGGCGGGCATTCGATTCCCGGCTCGGGTCGCTGTCTGTGTGGAGTTTGCACATTCTCCCCGTGTCTCCGTGGGTTTCCTCCGGGTGCTCCGGTTTCCTCCCACATTCCAAAGATGTGCGGGTTAGATGGGTTAGCCATGCTAAATTGCCCCTTAGTGCCCCAAGATGTGTTGGTTAGGGGGATTAGCGGGGTAAATGTATGGGGTCACAGGGATAGGGCCTTTAAAAGATGCTCTGTTGGAGAGTTACTGCAGACTCGATGGGCTGAATGGCCTACTTCTGCACTGTAGTGATTCTATGACTGTTTGACCAGTGGTGGCAATCCAAGTGTATCTTATCCTTGTGGCCCATTCATTAAGAGCAAGGGCCACTTGTCAGAAGCTTGACTGTTTGATTTAGGAAACTTGCATTTGGGCCAGTGAACACGAAAACATAAGAAATGGGGGCATGAGTGGGCCCTTACCTCGAGCCTGCTCTATGAGTGGTGTAGCATGAATGAGTCATCCATGACTGATATATCATGAGCGAAAAGCCATGAATGATTTGTCCTGAGTGATGCTTCATGAGTGGTATTTCATGAGTATCCCCCACAAGTGATATACCATGAGTGATACTTCATATGCGCATGCTACATCACTTATAAACACATCATTCCTGGTAGCATCAAGTCAGGGACCAACTCTACTTCCCTGAGGAATATAGAACAACATGACAGGCGCAGCACAAGGGATACCTAAAGATGAGGTGCCAACCTTGTGAAGCTATAATACAGAACCACGTGCATGCCAAACAGAGAAGCAGCATGCAATAGTCAAAGCTAAGTGACTTCGTAGCCAACGGGTCTGATCACAGTTCTGAGGTCTTGCCAAAATCCCACCTTGAATTGTGGTGGACAATTAAATAACTAAAAGGGAAGGTTCTCATGAGGAGCCCCATCCTTAATGATGATGGAGCCCAGCACATAAGAGCAAAAGACATGCAACCATTTTCGGTCATAAATGAATGATCCAACCTTCCCCTGAGGTCCCCAGTTTTGAGAAGCCAATCTTTAGCCAATTTGATTCACTCCGTGTGATGTCCACAGTGGCACAGTGGTTAGCACTGCTGCCTCACAGCACCAAGACCCAGGTTCGATTCCCAGCTTGAGTCACTGTTCTGCACATTCTCGCCGTGCCTGCGTGGGTTTCCTCCGGGTGCTCCGGTTTCCTCCTATAGTCCAAAGATGTGCGGATTAAGTGTATTGGCCATGTTAAATTGCCCCTTTGTGTCAGGGGGACTAGCTAGGGTGAATACATGGGGCTATGGCGATAGGGCCTGGGTGGGATTGTGGTCGGTGTAGACTTGATGGGCCGAATGGCCTCCTTCTGCACTATAGGATTCTATGATCAAGAAATGCTGAGTGCATTGGCTACATCTAAGACTACGGCCTCTGACAGTATCCCATGGTAGTGATGAAGACTTGTGTTCCAGAACTAGCCGTGCCCCTAGCCAAATTATTCTAGTATGGCTACAACACAGACATCGACCTCAAAAAGTAGAAAATTCCAAAAGTAGAAAATTTCAAAGATGTGTGGGTTAGGTTGATTGGCCATGCTAAATTGACCCTAGTGTCAGGGGGATTAGCAGGGGAATTGTGGTATTAGGGCCTGGGTGGGATGTGGTCGGTGCAGCCTCAGTGAGCTGAATGCCTCTTTCTGCACTGTAGGGATTCTATGGATTCTATGAAAATTACCCAGGTACATCCTGTCCACAAAAATGCAAGACGGATCTAATCCGACTAATTATCACATTAGCCTACTCTCAATCATAAGCAAAGTGTTGGACTGTGTCATTAACAATGCTAACAAGTGGCCCTTACTCAGCAAAACTTGCTCAACAATGTACAGTTTGGGTTCTGCCAAGACTCCTCAGCTTGAGACCTCATTACAGCCTTGGTCTGAGAATCTAATCTGAGAAAGGAAATCTAACCACCTGTGTTTGACATTCAATGACATTACTGTCACTGTATTCCCCACGGTCAATATTGTGGGGGTCAGCTTTGACCAGAAAGGTAACTGGACCAATCACATAAATATTGTGGCTAAAGCAGGTCAGAGGCTGGGAATTATGTTAAGAGATAATTCACTCCCTGATTTCTCAAAGCCTTTCCACCATCTGCATTGCACAAATCAGGAGTTTGATGGAAGACTTGCAGGTTTGAAAGGTGATGTTGAGAGAACCTTGCTGGAATGCACCTTACAGTTGGTACACATTGCTGCCACGGTACACTAGTAGTAAAGGAAGTGAATCATAGAAATCATAGAATCATAGAAACCCTACAGTGCAGAAGGAGGCCATTCGGCCCATCGAGTCTGCACCGAGCACAATCCCACCCAGGCCCTACCCCCCACATATTTACCCGCTAATCCCTCTAACCTACGAATCTCAGGGGCAATTTTAACCTGGCCAATCAACCTAACCCGCACATCTTTGGACTGTGGGAGGAAACCGGAGCACCCAGAGGAAACCCACACAGACACGAGGAGAATGTGCAAACTCCACACAGACAGTGACCCGAGCCGGGAATCGAACCCGGGACCCTGGAGCTGTGAAGCAGCAGTGCTAACCACTGTGCTACCGTGCCGCCCCATGTTTAAGATGGTGGAGTAGCGTACAATGAGTGATGTGTCTATGTATCATGAACAATTCTTTTTTATTCATTCATGTGGCTGTCGCTGGCAAGGCCGGCATTCGTTGTCCATCCCTAATGCCCTTGAAAAGGTGATGATAAGCCGCCTTCTTGATTCTCTGAAGTTCATGTGGTGTAAGAACACATCAGGATTTTGACCAGCCACAGTGAAGGAACAGCAATATATTTCCAAATCAGGATGTTGTGTGACTTGGAGGGGACTTGTAGGTGGTCATGTTCCTACGCGTCTATTGCCCTTGTTCCTCTAGGTGGTAGAGGTTGTAGCTGTTGGAGAAGTCAGGGCAAGCTGCTGCATTGTATCTTGTGGATGGCACACACTGCTGCTACTGTGAGCCAGTGGTGAAGGGAGTGAATGTTTAAGCTGTGAGCTGGTTGCCGAGCATTTAGCTGCTTTGTCCTTGATGGTGTCAACCTTCTGGCGTGTACTGGAGTTGCACTATACAAGGGCATATCACTCATGGATACTTCACTCATGATACATCATGCTGGGTTCATCTCTTGTGCATGCATGACTTATTGACACATCATTTGTGGATTTACGATGTGCCTGGATTATTGTGTGGCTATACCTATACAAGGGAAGTTACCTGTCTTTTATTGGACTAGGGAACTGCTGCAGTGGCTGGGATTGGAATTATTTTCCTTGTAGCTTCCCCATCAATGGCCTTTCCAAATGCTCAAGCCCTCCAGTTACACTGTTAAAATTGTTAAAACATCAATCACCTTATCTGCAACTCCTGACATTGCAAGCAAGATCATCCGAAACATTTTCCACAGCCAGGTCTACTGAACATTGCTGTTCTGAGAGGATAGGGTAGTAAACCGACCAATGCATTTGTATTGGACTTGATCCACTATTAACTTCAGTGTGGGCCTCAAGAACAACTCTGCCTTGGCATAGGTCTCCACACTCCAAGCCAAATCTTTGAGCTGGAAACAATTTAACAGTCGGTTTCAGATATTCAGTTACCATGAACTCACTGGAACTGAGTAATCCAGTGATGGAGCCACCTATTGTGTGAATGGCGAGTTATAATAAGCCTGTTCTGAAGTGAAGCTCAGCTATCTTCAAGCAATCATGAGTTTATTCCTATATTGTTTTGAATCCATTGCTCCTGCTGTAAATTAAAAGTGATAGTGAGCGGTGCAGAATTACTACAAGTTAGCCGTGAATGAGACGAATGAGGGGGGAATCTCATAGAGACTTATAAAATTCTAACAGGACTAGACAGGGTAGATGCAGGGAGGATGTTCCCGATGGTGGGGGAATCCAGAACCAGGGGTCACAGTCTGAGGATTCAGGGTAGACCATTTAGGACAGAGGTGAGCATTTCTTCACCCAAAGAGTGGTGAGCCTGTGGAATTCATTACCACAGGAAGTAATTGATGCCAAAACATTGAATGTATTCAGGAGGCGGCTGGATATAGCACTTGGAGCGAATGGGATCAAAGGTTATGGGGAGAAAGCAGGATTAGGCTATTGAGTTGGATGATCAGCCATGATAGTGATGAATGGCGGAGCAGGCTCGAAGGGCCGAATGGTCTCCTCTGCTCCTATCTTCTACGTTTCTATTTATCTGTTTAAAATACTACGGGAGAAATTGGTTTTGGATTGGTTCCCAATGTGAACTGAATTACATGTCTGGAGATGTGGGTTGCAGCTCCACTCAAAATTGGACTCATTTTGATAAAGAACTTTCATTTCTGTAACACTTTTCACACCTCAGGCTGTCTCAAAGCAGATTACTAAATACATTTTGAGAATAAGTCACTGTTGCAGTGTAGAAATATAACAGCCAATTTGTGCCCAGCAAGTTCCCACAAATTGCAATAATACCTGACCAGCTCATCTGTTTATGACTGAGGGATATGTATTGGCTAGGACACTAGAACATAGGGACAGAGCAGCAGGAGTAGGCCATTTGTCCCCTTGAGCCTGCTCCACCATTCAATAAGATCATGGCTGAGAACAGGAGAGAACTCCCCTACTTTTCTTCAAAATAATGCCATGGGATTTTTACGCTCCTCTGAGAGAGCCAAAGGAGCCTCGGTTTAGTGCCTCGTCCAAGGGACAACACTTCCAACAGTCCAGCACTCCTTCAGTATTACACTGGCATGTTAGTCAGAATCAATTGTGCAATTCTGTGGAGTGGGGCTTAAATCCACAAACCTTTGACTCGAAGGCAAGAGTCCCACAACTGGGCCACAGATTTACACAATGTGCAATTAGAGATGGAGACTCCATTTGGAAGGCCCATTCTGCTCCTCAGTCAATCATGAAATATGTCCTGGTGAGGAGGGGCTGGTGACCAGAGTCAATGGAATGAGTGCAGCAGTCTACAGTATTGTTGGACAGCCAAGATGAGAACTCCTCCTCCTCTATAAAAAGCTAAGCAAATAAATCAAGAACTTAGGCCTAGATTTTCACAGGGTCATGAAGCCTTATCGAAAACTGTGCCGGGACCCCGGATCAAGAAGTCCCACCTCATTTCCGACAGATCCCGATTTTGCTGGTAGGGAAATGGGGGAGGGAAGTGACTCACACATTGGGGAACCCCAAATTCACCAGGCCTTACTTGTCTTTCAATGGACTTTAATAGTAGACTAGGAAAAACGGCAGCATATGCTTCTCCCAGTTGTTGCTGAATTCGTTATCAGAATCCTGAAACAGGCATCAGACTCCTGATTAGCATCTTCAAGGTGTCTATAATTAGTATTAAGCACACCCCCTGGCCATTCATAAATCACTTGCAGTGCGTCTTTGAGCATTTATCAGGCGCCAGAGATCATATCCAGGAATTGACCTCCTCAAAATGAATTGTGCGCCCAGAAAACTGGTGCAATGTGGACCAAACTCTTTTCCATTGACTTTTCCCTCCAATTTCCCCACTCCTGTAGACTTTAACTCTCGCTAAGATATGACTCTGTACTTACTGCCGAGCTGCATTACTTCAGCTTGGTGGCTGTTTCCCCACATGTGAGCTGGCATATTGAGCATCATCATGAAAGCAAACCCTGATCCCGTGCTCCTCCAGTGTCTAAGGAGTTCCATCATAGTTGGGCTCAAAGGATGGTGATCAGATGCAGGAAGCAAACTGATGTCCTCCTGCCAATTCCAACTCCTTTAGCCTGGGGTGCCATCTTGCTGCCATCTTGGTTAGAGTCATAGAGGTTTACAGCATGAAAACAGGCCCTTCGGCCCAACTTGTCCATGCCCTTTTTTTTAAACCCCTAAGCTAATCCCAATTGACCGCATTTGGCCCTTATCCCTCTATACCCATCTTACCCATGTAACTATCTAAATGCTTTTAAAAAGACAAAATTCTACCCACCTCTACTACTACCTCTGACAGCTTTTTCCAGACACTTACCACCTTCTGTGTGAAGAAATTGCCCCTCTGGACACTTTTGTATCTCTCCCCTCTCACCTTAAACTTATGCCCTCTAGTTTTAGACTCCCCTACCTTTGGGAAAAGATATTGACTATCTAGCTGATCTGTGCCCCTCATTATTTTATAGACCTCTATAAGATCATCCCTCAGCCTCCTACGCTCCAAAGAAAAAAGTCCTAGTCTATCCAGCCTCTCCTTATAACTCAAACCATCAAGTCCCGGTAGCATCCAAGTAAATCTTTTCTACATTCTTTCTAGTTTAATAATATCCTTTCTATAATAAGGTGACCAGAACTGCACACAGTATTCCAAATGTGGCCTTACCGATGTCTTGTACAACTTCAACAAGACGTCCCAACTCCTGTATTCAATGTTCTGACCGATGAAGCCAAGCATGCCGAATGCCTTCTTCACCATTCTGTCCACCTGTGACTCCAATTTCAAGGAGGTATGAACCTGTACCCCTACATCTCTTTGTTCTGTAACTCTCCCCAATGACCGACCATTAACTGAGTAAGTCCTGCCCCGATTCAATCTACCAAAATACATCTATTGAGATTATCTAACTCATCACAAAGCAGGAACTGAACCTGGGACCTTCTGGGCTGTATAGCTCACAAGAGAAGGTGGAGGCCACATGTCCCAGCAAGCCTGTCGCACCATTAGATTATGACAGAACTATATCATAACTGCTTTGGCTTGACATCCTTTAATACCCTCACCTTAAGGATATCTAACAATCTGAACTTTGACAGGAACTGACCCCCACCCTGGCCAAAAATAGATTTTTAGAAGGAAGATTTTCATGAGCCTTTGTGTGATGAAGTGCTTCTGGCTTTCACGCATATCCTGCCTTCACCTAGCTATCAGGGTGTCCAATGATTTCTCTCTAAAAACTTTTCGAGCTGAAATTCCTCAGCTGTTTGGACAGACTCCCAGGCTATAGCATCAGTGGAGGTCCATACACTCTGCCATGACTTGGGTACTCCAGCCTTCAGTCGGGGCCCCATAAGGGTTAACTTGGGGGCGAAACGCTAAGGGGGAAGAAATGCAGGAGGCTTCCTGAAGGAGAGTGACGAATTCCAGCAGGAGGCTATGGGGATCCAGTTCATGCTTGGATCTCATGAAGATTTATTAAACTTACAAAGAAGGACAGTTGGGGCCAATTTTCAAAGTTTCTGGGAGGGGCGATGATTTTTTTGTTGCTTTGCCCTGAAACTATTTGAATTGGCTTGATGCTGGAACTGAGTTGAAAAAGATAAAGGAATCTTTGTCCCAACAGACATTCTTTCACCTTGATAAATGCAACACTTCACATTGAATAGGGACATTAGCAAATGCTATTTGCTGATTTGACACCCCACTCTTCCCTTTCTCTCTTGCAGGCTCCCTGCAGTTTGATAGGTAGAATTTAATGTGCTCCATCATGATGGTGGCACAGTGGTTAACTCTATGTCTCATAGATAAGACATTAAACTGAGGCTCTTTTGGCCATAGGATGGCACGGTGGCACAGTGATTAGCACTGTTGCCTCACAGCGCCAGGAACCCGGGTTCGATTTCTGGCTTGGATCACTGTCTGTGCGGAGTCTGCACGTTCTCCCATTGTCTGAGTGGGTTTCCTCCGGGTGCTCCGGTTTCCTCCCACAGTCTGAAAGACATGCTAGTTAGGTGTATTAGCTATGCTAAATTCTCCCTCAGTGTACCCGAACAGAAGCCAGAGTGTGGCGACTCGGGGATTTTCACATTAACTTCATTGCGGTGTTAATATAAGCCTACCTGTGGTGGGGAGCATTTAATCTGGCAAGAGGGTTGCGGATGGGGACCCCACCACCTCCCCTTCAATTAAACCTGCAGCAGGAAGGCATCCGAGTGGTCTTCGTGCCCACCACCAATTGAGGCCCTTAACCAGTTAGTTAATGCCCACTTAAGAGCCTCATGCTATCACCATGAGTATTTATTCAGCAGTGGGTGGGGAACATACCTTGCTGGAAACTTGAAACGTTAACCCTGTAGCGGTTACTTGTGGGCTTCGGATGGTAGGGGAAGGTCATTATTCAAAGGCACTCAGTGTCTGATTGAGGGACCTGGCATGGGGAAGTATGGGGGGGTGGGGGCGCCTCCTTACCCTTGATGCTGACACCCATCTCCTTGCAACCTCAACCTCACGATTCCCGTGCTGGGTCCGGCAGCAATCCTGAGCCACCTCGCCGGTGGTGCTACTGAGCAATGAAGGGCTGCTGGCCTAAGATAGGCGGACAGGTCTTGGTGGGCAGTGCTCCCCCAGACCCCGCAATCCTTGATTCTGGGGAAGACCCCCCCACTGACCAATTAAACACCTTACTAGCACTTAATTTGGCAGGACTTCCTAAAAACAGGCAACACAGGGCTTTCAACAGTTCTCCAGCCAGCTGGCAAGACACCCATTGCCTCCATTAAATACCACCAGTTAAGTGTCAACAGTTCTCTGTAACCTTGCCAATGACTATTTTTATATGAGAAGCTAGATAGTTTTTGGCAGACCTCTCAAGAATGGAGAGCGTTATAGCCTGATCCGCTCCCCACAGAACAGACATCCAGTTAATGGATAACAACAAGAGTTTGAACCTATTGAATATTGTGAGGTTGTGTGTTCTCTTCCCCTGCCAGGAGAAAAAGCAGGGAGCTTTTGAATGGTTGTAATGGCTTATGTGGGTAGGAAGGAAGGACATTTGTAGAGGGAAACTTTGAGGCATATGTATGAGAGGAAAGGACGGTGAGGATGAGGGTGAGCATCAGTCTGGCTCGTCATTTGATCTGATTTGATTTATTATTGTCACATGTATTAGTATACAGTGAAAAGTATTGTTTCTTGTGTGCTATACAGACAAAGCATACTGTACATTGAGAAGGAAAGGAGAGAGTTCAGAATGTAGTGTTACATTCATAGCTAGAGTGTAGAGAAAGATCAACTTAATGTGAGGTAGGTCCATTCAAAAAGGCAGCAGGGAAGAAGCTGTTCTTGAGTCGGTTGATACTTGTCCTCAGCCTTTTGTATCTTTTTCCCTACCACAGAACATGGAAGAGAGAATGTCTGGGCTGCGTGGGGTCCTTAATTATGCTGGCTGCTTTACCAAGGCAGCAGCAAGTGTAGACAGTCAATGGATGGGAGGCTGGTTTGCGTGATGGACTGGGCTTCATTCACGATCCTTTGTAATTTCTTGCGGTCTTGGGCAGAGCAGGAGCCATACCAAGTTGTGATACAACCAGAAAGAATGCTTTCTATGGTGCATCTGTAAACGTTGGTGAGAGTCGTAGTGGACATGCCAAATTTCCTTAGTCTTCTGAGAAAGTAGAGGCATTGGTGGGCTTTCTTAACTATAGTGTCGGCATGGGGGAGGCCAGGACAGGTTGTTGGTGATCTGGATACCTAAAAACTTGAATCTATTGCAGATGGGGAAGTGAGGTGTTTGGAGAAAGGAATGAGTGGAAATGCAAGGGGTGTTGCCATGAGGCTGGAAAAGGCTGGAGAGTCTGAGGCTCGGCAGTAGAGAAAGAGTTAAGTCTCTCACCTGTCCTACCCTCCTCTGAGGTCCTGGATCCTCTGGTTGCACAGCGTCCTGGTTGGAGGCACCTCACTTCTGATTCTCTTGGCCATTTCCATCCACACCTGTTTGGATGGAGAATTTGTCCTCCTCCTCCTCCTGCCCTTGGTAGAGCACACCTCACTGCATTCCCAACCCACAAATGGTCCTGCGATTTTGGCAAGGACTAAGTTTTGAAAATTCCACTCTAAGTATTATATGTGAAAATACTTGTGTAAGGAAATAATTGATAGTAATGGCATTAGCCTGGGTTATTAAAGTATAACTTTGGTGACTAGGTATTAAATAAACGTACTGGGATCCATTAGTATAGAAAAATAATGGTTGACAAAGCCTGCACTTTTCAAAGAGGTTCAGAACTGTTACGCCGGGAAGTCTTGTATTTGAGAAGTGACTTTGGAATAAACAGCTACAACTATTTACATGAATAGATTGTCCTCGAAGGATTTGGAAATGGATACATCATGAGGTCTTATCCATTTGATGTAGGTAAAGTATGGTGTATAAAGGGACATGATTTTTAATAGTTCTGTCGAGATTTGGAAAAATATGGAAACTAAAAAACTGTTCTCTCTGTACTGTCCTGCCAGTCACCAGTAACGTACGTTCAGTTTAGCAAAATGCAAAGTATTTCATGCTTATTCAGAATGTTATGAACAGGTAGAAGGAAGGAGATTGAACACTTGGAGCTCTCCTTCTCTCACCCTCAGAGCTAAAGGCCAATCACACTGCTCAGACTGTCACTCCAATTGAGATCAGTGAACTTATTGTGGCTAGGGAGATGAAGCAATGTCTGAATGGTTGCTCAGGGGGAAACTAGATCGCTGATACCTTTACCCACTGACTGAACCAGTGGGAGAGCTAAAAATGACTGCACTTGGACTAGTTACATAGCATATTAGTGGCTCATGGTCATGGTCACATGAGCTTTATCTACATTTGGCTCAATCTGATACTCAGCTTGCTTCCTCTGATTATCCGGTTTAAGTGCCAAGGGACAACTAATTATCCACTTTTTTCTGATTAAGCAGAATGCTTGTTAAAACCTCTTCCTGTTTGGAACATGTCAAAGACTTAAAAACTGTACCACTGAAATCAAGGCAAACTTATTCTTTCCCCAGAATACAAAGAGTCAAAACGGGATCAGAATTCATTTTTAAAAATTGTTTTCCATCGGCTATACCTTCCTTCGCCCAATATTTAGACAGCTCCATTGCTACACTTAAAATCAGACATTTATGTTCGCAATATAGTAACCACAGCTTAAGAGGGATCACAAGAACAGGTCTGCTGCCACCCACAATGCCCACAAGAGTCCTCCTCAGCCCTAACTCTCCAAGCAAGAATTCCCTACCACAGACAGTCACCATCAAACAAATGGAGCTTTTGTTCCTAGCACCTTCTGAAATTCAGCAGACCAGAGCTCAGCGAGACATTTTAAAACCACAAATTTAGCTGGAGATCCCCCGGTTAGTGAGTTACCCCGACCGACCACTCAAAATTCAGCTGCAGAGTCAGGGAGAATTAAGGAGCAAAATGGAGAGATAGCGAGATGAATACAAAACAGGAAATAGAGAATGGGGGTTAAAGACAGTTACTCTGAGTGGGAAATAGTGGCAAGTGGTTTTCCACATGGAACAAGTTTAAAGTTTATTTATTAGTGTCATAAGTAGGCCTACATTAACACTGCAGTGAAGTTCGGGTACACTGAGGGAGAATTTAGTACAGGCCAATGCACCTAATCAGCACATCATTCGGATGGTAGAAGGAAACCGGATCATCCGGAGGAAACACACATGGAGTATGTGGCACGGTATGGGCGGCACGGTAGCACAGTGGTTAGCACTGCTGCTTCACAGCTCCAGGGTCCCGGGTTCGATTCCCGGCTCGGGTCACTCTCTGTGTGAAGTTTGCACATTCTCCTCGTGTCTGCGTGGGTTTCCTCCGGGTGCTCCGGTTTCCTCCCACAGTCCAAAGATGTGCAGGTTAGGTTGATTGGCCAGGTTAAAAAAAAAAAATTGCTCCTTAGAGTCCTGGGATGCGTAGGTTAGCGGGATTAGCGGGTAAAATATGTGGGGGTAGGGCCTAGGTGGGATTGTGGTCGGTGCAGACTCGATGGGCCGAATGGCCTCCTTCTGCACTGTAGGGTTTCTATGATTCTTCTATGATTCTATGTGCACAGTCAGTGACCCAAGCCCGTAATCGAACCCAGGTCCTGGCGCCATGAGGCAGCAATGCTAACTTCTATGCCACTGTGCCACCCATGTTGTCCACTATTTACATAAATGATTTGGACTTGGGGATCATAAGTACAATATCAAAGTTTGCAGACTACACCATATTTGTGGCGTATAATTATTACAGGGGAGGAATGCAACAAAGCATAAGGAAGACATCAATAAACTTGTAGAATGGGTGTGTAATTGGCAAATGAACAACAGCAACTTGCATTTATATGGTACTTTGATTGCAATAAAATGTCTCTGGCTCTTCAAGCAGAGATTATGAAACAATATGACACCAAACCACATAAGAAGGCCTAAAGCTGGGACAAACAGTAATTTTAGAACTGTCCTGAAAGGAAGAAACTGCGGAAAAGAGGCGGAGACATTTAGGAATGGTATTCCAGAACTTAGGGGTGAAGGCAGGGCCACCAGTAGTGGAACGATGCCAGAATTAGAGGTGGATATTTAGGAGGATTGCAGGGCTGGATGAGTTTAGAGATAGGAAGCAGCCTGGCCATGGAGGGAATTTACAATTGCAGCATTACTTAACTGGGAGGCAGTGTAGATCAAAGAAAATGCGTTTTAATCTCAAAATTGTACAGTTATTCTTCCAATTCAGGTGCAGTTTAAGACAGGTTAGATTTCCTCGGACCGTAACCAGACGTTCAGTGAAAAATTGTGTAAAGGCCTGGCAGTTGAGTAATCTCCTCTACATTGGGCGGCACGGTAGCACAGCGGTTAGCACTGCTGCTTCACAGCTCCAGGGTCCCGGGTTCGATTCCCGGCTCGGGTCACTGTCTGTGTGGAGTTTGCACATTCTCCTCGTGTCTGCGTGGGTTTCCTCCGGGTGCTCCGGTTTCCTCCCACAGTCCAAAGATGTGCGGGTTAGGTTGATTGGCCAGGTTAAAAAAATTGCCCCTTAGAGTCCTGGGATGCGTAGGTTAGAGGGATTAGCGGGTAAAATATGTGGGGGTAGGGCCTGGGTGGGATTATGGTCGGTGCAGACTCGATGGGCCAAATGGCCTCCTTCTGCACTGTAGGGTTTCTATGATTTCTATGAAAGAGCATAGCGGGTGAACAGAATTTGGTGCAAGTTAGGACACAGGTAGCAGTTTATGGAGGTGGCATGTTGGTGACTTTACTACCTGCATAGTACCAATCACAGATTAGACTATCTCAAATCACTTCCTGGTTGCACTCTCCACCCATATCTCACACTAAACCTTACTTCCCTTTGTATCTATCCACAGAAAATAACTATCCTCCAATTCATTATAACTGCATTCACAAAATCTCAACTATCTATCTGTTGGCCCTCTGTTCACCACAACATCTCTGCGGCTACTGGATCTGTTCAACCAAATCCTCAACCCTAGCATTGATGTCCTCATCCCCTTTCACACTCTTCCTCAGGTAAGACCCTCATCTCCACCCCTCAAGCCCAGGTGACAAGTACTTGAATGGATATGGTGGTCAAGTAGTTTAACCATTTACCATCAGATCTGGCTGGACCCCATAAAGCATACTGGATCCTGCCCATGTCTGCAAAAACTGCTCACTACTGCAGGATCACCCTGGAATGCAATAGGAATCTCTGGCTTATTTTCTCTATTGAAACCAGACCCCTGTCTCCTTCACCCTTACCTCCAGCAAACGTTTCTACTACTCCCTTCCCTTCCCCTAGCCCACTGGACAAGACTTTCTCTAAGGCTGCCCCCTGCATTAGTTTGGAATTTGTATCTTTCTCGTTTCACTCCAATTTCCTTCACCAACCCCCACACTCCCCTCCCTACTCCATGCCCTATCCGTGCTCCGTGCTGACACTCTTGAGCCTTTTTCCACTTAACTCCGGATCACCCAACTTCCCTTCTTGTCCCCCATGTCAGCTAATGCTGTTAGCCATTCTTCTCCTTAGGTTCTGTCCTCTTCAAATCTGCTGTTGCCAAAGGCTGCAGATGAGTCAAGAAGGATGTGGAGGGATAGCTTAATTTTGTCAAGTTGCATAAGATTGGAAGATAGCAGGCATAGTCTTGTTATATAAGAAAGGAGGGAGAGAGGAAATGGGTAACTATAGGCCAGCTAGTTTAACATCAGTTATCAGTAAAATTCTTGAATCTATTATAAGGGATATGGTAACAGAAAATCACAATGTGATTAATCATGGATTTATGAAAGGAAAATCATGGTTCATCTAGCAATCAGGAGGGCAAATGCTAACTTTTGTTATATCGGGATTAGACAACAAGAGTAAAGGAGTCTTCCTACAATTATTCAAGGCACTGGTAAGGCCACATCTGGGATATCGCATGCAGTGTTGGTCAATTCCTACCTTGGGTCACTGTCTGTGTGGAGTCTGCACATTCTCCCCGTGTCTGCGTGGGTTTCCTCCAGATGCTCCGGTTTCCTCCCACAGGCCAAAGACGTGCTGATTAGGTGCATTGGCCATGCTAAATTCTCCCTCAGTGCACCCAAACAGGCGCCGGAGTGTGGTGACTAGGGGATTTTCACAGTAACTTCATCACAGTGTGAATGTAAGCCTACTTCCGACTAATAAATAAACTTTATTCAAGGCAGAGGTCAATAGTTTTTTGGGTACTGAGGAAATTAAGGGATATAGGGGAATGCAGGAAGGTGAAATTGAGATACAAGATCAGCCATGATCTTATTGAATGGCTGAACAGGATCAAAGGACCAAACAGCCCACTCCAGCTCCTATTTCTTGCATTCATAAGCCCTATTCCTTCTATTCAACCATTAGCAGATAAATAATTTTAAGTCTTTTTTTCATTCTATGGTTCCATTCGTAGCTATGGATGACTCAATCATTGTCCTGTACTACTGGACACAAACATTCTGCCTCCCAAAAAGTATTTTTCCTTTTCTCTGAAGGAACAGGGAGCCTCATCTCAAAATGAATCAAACTGTGCAAAATTCTGGTATTGCTGGAGAAATATTAAAATTAACCAGTGAAAACTATCATTTAGAGTTAACTCCTACCATGTACCTTATGACATTCATTGCAATTGCACAGCATTGGATTTCGTGCCATGACTTTGCTTGGTGAGCACCTGTGAATTGGCACAATTCCATAACTTGGGATCCTTGCCAAGGCTGTTAGTTGAACTACTCCACTTTATTCTACTAATCAGCACCTCAGGGTACTGACTCAGGTGAGGACTGTTAATTTGTGTCAGCAGAGATATATCTACTTGTACCAGTGCCATGCCAAACTTGGAGTGCCAATACACATGTGCAGGTATTTTGCACCAGGTTTAGCCATTTTATGTGACCAAAACTGACTTGCCACAAGCACCGTTACCGACTTAGTAGCATATATCTACTCTCTACGATGATCATAAATTAGATTCTCCTCATTTTTTTTTCTGATTCTTTTGTCATTTACATTCAACCTGTGTCCTCTGGTTACCAACCCATCTGCCCATGGAAACAATTCCTTCCTAGGTATTCTACTTTTCAATGAGAAGTCTCACAACACCAAGCTAAAGTCCAACAGGTTTATTTGGAATCGCAAGCTTTCGGAGCACTGCTCCTTCATGAGCACTCCAAATAAACCCGTTGGACTTTAACCTGGTGTTGTGAGACTTCTTACTGTGCCCACCCCAGTCCAACGCCAGCATCTGCACGCCATTCTACTTTTCAAAACACCTCATAATTTTGCACACTTCCATTAAATCTCCCCAAAGCCTTCTCTGTTCTAAGAAGAACTGTCCCACTTTTGTTAGTCTGTCCATATCTGGTCCCTCACTTCTGCTACCATTCCAGTAAATCACCCTCTGCACCCTCTTCAAGGCCTTGACATCAATCGGAAATTGTGATGTCTGGAATTGAACTCAATGCTCCAACTGAGGCAGTGATTTGTAAAGATTGGCCATACCTACTTTACTTACGATGGACTGGTTATGAAGTTTTGCATTCACCTTTGTGAATAATTTGCTATGGAGATCAGTGTGGACTTGAAGCCAGGAATGTCAGTAGAATCAACAGCTGAGGTGCAAATGTTTTGACAGAAGATCAACAGTTTGGCTTCAATATTGTCAGTAAGAGTTTTAACAACACCAAGTTAAAGTCCAACAGGTTTATTTGGTAGCAAATACCATTAGCTTTCGGAGCGCTGCTCCTTCGTCAGATGCACCAAAAGCTAATGGTATTTGCTACCAAATAAACCTGTTGGACTTTAACCTGGTGTTGTTAAAACTCTTACTGTGTTCACCCCAGTCCAACGCCGGCATCTCCACATCATGACTACCTTCAATATTGTCAACAAACATTGAGCACTGAAACATTCTGCCTCATGTTAAAATTTGATGTTAGGCAGAATCTGGTACATCAAAACAGAGGTATCCAAGAAATATTCTCAGTTCTGAATGCAACAGAATCCTTAAACTCTTCACACTTGATTTCTTATTGTTATTCTTCATTCTTGGGGTGTGCACCTCAGTGGCAGGGCCAGCACTGATTAACCCTTACTACTTGACCTTGAGTAGGTGGTTGTAGAATGTGTATTCATGTATATATAGACATGCGCTGTACATAGGAAGTGACTTGTCAGTTCTCACCAGTGTGGCTACAGGCATAGTGGGTAAGGGTTGCTCAAGGTCTCAAAGTAAACCATTTAAGTAGTCATCCTTTGCCAAAATTCCTACACAACCCAACAACATCCTTGCACTGAGAGTCCACCCGGGGGGCGGGGGTTGATATCCGGCGGCATCTGCTCCTGGGGGATGGGGGGAGGGGGAGGGCATGACTCCCAGAGGAGGGGGTTGTCTGTCCAGGGGTCGGGTGGCAGGTCTAGGCCCAAGGGGGCTGGTCTGCTCCAAGAGGGGGGCCTGGGTCTGGGATCAAGTCCATTCCATAGGGGGAAACCATGGAAACAATTCCTCCCTAGGTATTCTACTTTTCAGTAAGAAGTCTCACAACACCAAGTTAAAGTCCAACAGGTTTATTGGGAATCACAAGCTTTCGGAGTGCTGCTCCTTCATCAGCACTCCAAATCGACCTGTTGGAGGGAAGCAGGGGGGAGAGAAGGAGTCCTGTGTGGCTGGGTCAGGGGATGGGGGGAATCCCGCGGCAGAGTGCCAAGGTGGGAGAGTTGGGAATATCCTGAGGATTGATTATTCAGGGAGTGGGAATGCAGAGTATGGGGGGGTTCGGCCTGGATACTTAAAATAGTTTTGCTGAAGTCAGAAGTAGTTTTATTTCTTCTAACTCTTTCAGAGTAACTGTGAGTATAAGATTGGCAGAACCATCCAAAGTTAGTGATTTAAATGGCTTTGTCGATGGTTTCCAGGCCAGCGCAATTGACTAGGGGAAGTTAGCACTTCTGGACAGTTGCTGTATATAACCTCGATGTGGAGATGCCGGTGTTGGACTGGGGTAAACACAGTAAGAAGTTTAACAACACCAGGTTAAAGTCCAACAGGTTTATTTGGTAGCAAAAGCCACACAAGCTTTCGAAGCTCTAAGCCCCTTCTTCAGGTGAATGGGAATTCTGTTCACAAACAGAGCTTATAAAGACACAAACTCAATTTACAGCATAATGGTTGGAATGCGAATACTTACAACTAATCAAGTCTTTAAGAAACAAAACAATGGGAGTGGAGAGAGCATCAAGACAGGCTAAAAAGATGTGTATTGTCTTGTCTGGAGACAACACACATCTTTTTAGCCTGTCTTGATGCTCTCTCCACTCCCATTGTTTTGTTTCTTAAAGACTTGATTAGTTGTAAGTATTCGCATTCCAACCATTATTCTGTAAATTGAGTCTGTGTCTTTATAAGCTCTGTTTGTGAACAGAATTCACACTCACCTGAAGAAGGGGCTTAGAGCTTCGAAAGCTTGTGTGACTTTTGCTACCAAATAAACCTGTTGGACTTTAACCTGGTGTTGTTAAACTTCTTACTGTATATAACCTCCGCAGTGAACTTCAGAGAGGTTTTCCCCAAAGCATTTTGGGATATCTCCCCCAAATCCAACATTGGGAGCCAGGGAGTTACAGAACTTTACTTTGAAATTGCAATATATTACTGCATGCATTGAACCAAGTAATTTATTATTTCCAATAACTGGGTTAACCATAACATATGTTGTAAAGGTTAATTTCGATACTGGAATACTTGTTTAATGCCTTGTGTATGATAGTTTAATCCTTCCGATCCATTGCATGTAATCCCAAATTTGAATAAGGCATGATATAACTATTTTGATATCTACAGAAGTTTGTAATCAGTAAAATATGTGAAGCTTACCATTGGAACTTGGATTATTTGACTTGTTAGAGACATGTAAAATCATAACACTGGGCATTAAGTTTGTGCTATTGTATCTGGTAAGTTGTGCTTGTACTTACATGAGTGATTGCACATGTGACACATCATCACTCCAATCCCTCTGGGGCAAGTGCAACAATTTGAACTGGTTCAGTAGAGGGCAGTGACCAGACTAATTGGACACCTTTTTTCCACAAGACTGCAGCTTTTGGATCAGTTTTGATCCACGCTAAAACTTTGAGGATACAGTGGTGGCCGACTCCGGTGGTGCCTGTCCCGCCAACCAGAATAGCGGGGTCCTGCACTAGATTCTGCACTTGGAGGCTCATTAATTATGCACAATGAGTTCCCCTCTGACTCTCCTGGCAGGACAGCAGCTGATTCATCCGCCTGCCATCAGCCAATGGGTTTGAAGGTCACAGCACCATATTTAAACACCAGTGCAGCACTCATATCACTCCCTCCAGCCCACATGTCTTCACCAGACTGTGCAGGATGTCAGCAACTCAGAGAAAATACTAGCAGCCTCGAGAAGAAGTCTGTACCTCGATTCAATCACCCTCCTCCCAAGCTCATCACCAGCGAGGTGCCCATGTCCCACTTGGACCTCTACCCACTGCATCTGGAGACTTCATCCATCCCCTTCCAGTGAACGAGGTGTATCTCTTAGACCCCCTTGTATATGAGCTTCTCATGCAGCCTTGTCAGGGTCCAGCTTCTCTCCACACAGTCTTCTCTCTGCCTCCCTGCCAACTGACAGGCCCGCTCCACACTACACTTAACTGAGTGTTGATTGGCGGGATTTCAGTCCTTCCCCCGGAAGGAAGTCACACCTTGGAGAGCTGTTGGCCAATCAGATTGGCTAACAGCTCTCCAGCCCCTCCAGGTACAGTGGCCGGAAGAGGTACTGCAGTGTGGTACTTGAGTCCCGGATTGCACTTCAGATAAATACCAGGAGTCTAGGGGAGAGGAGGTAAGGGAGGCTCTAAGGGGTTGGGAGGGGGGAACAATCTTGGTGTCGGGAGGGAGGGAGGGCCCGATTTAGTGGCCACTTAAGGACCTTAATAGGGTCACGGGCAGGCTTTCTGTCAGAGGTCCTGCTTGCCCCACCGTAAAATTGCATCTGGGTCTGGGGTGGGTGGATCCAGGAGGGAATCCCATCCATGCAATTTTAAGCTTTCCCTGCCACCACCACAACCTCAGAACCCGCCCAGAAGGAGCGTACAATTCTGGCCCATCAGTGGGACCTTTCCCTTCAACAACCAGATTGAACCTATTTGTGGAATTTGCATCTGCTAATTGTGTGAGTTACCCGAAACTCAAAATCAATGGATCTCCCTCTCCCTCACTCCAAGTCAATTATTTGATTTGATTTATTATTGTCATATGTATTAACATAGTGAAAAGTATTGTTTATTTCGCGCTATACAAAGCATACCGTTCATAGAGAAGGAAACGAGAGAGTGCAGAATGTAGTGTTACAGTCATAGCGAGGGTGCAGAGAAAAATCAACTTGATGCAAGGTAAGTCCATTCAAAAGTCTGACAGCAGCAGGGAAGAAGCTGTTCTTGAGTCGGTTGGCACGTGACCTCAGATTTTTGTATCTTTTACCCGATGGAAGAAGGTAGAAGAGAGAATGTCCGGGGGGTGCATAGGGTCCTTCATTATGCTGACTGCTTTGCCGAGGCAGCAGGAAGTGTAGACAGAGTGAATGGATGGGAGGCTGGTTTGCATGATGGATTGGGCTACATTCACGACCTTTTCTAGTTCCTTGTGGTTTTGCGCAGAGCAGGAGCCATACCAAGTTGTGATACAACCAGAAAGAATGCTTTCTATGTTGCATCTGTATAAGTGTATAAGAGAGGGAGCTGATGAGGCCAGTCATCCATAAATTAAGTGTGAAAGACTACGTTCTATCTCCTATTATGTACTGACGGATTTGGATTTCCAAACTATTCTGGCTGTGGCCAAAGCTAGCTGCTGGTCAGTTTGCAGAGAATGCCGAAGACCGCAGAACAGCAGCAGTTAATTGCAGAATGAGAACCTGTCAAACACTCGCAGCCTGATTTCTTTCTCTCAAATGTCCAACAGTATCGAAACAGGGCACTGAAGCCATAAGTAACCAGCTTGGTAATTTGTTGAAAAGGCCATCTTTTTGAGGAAGTCCTACAATGATCCTGACTCCAGCTACTTGAACCCAACTAAACAACAAGAATGGAAAATATTCCTTTCTTTACTGGGCCCACAATGACTGTTCTTCTTCCACAAGCCAAACACATGAAATATGATCTATTATTTTGACTTACTTTCTTTCACTGTACCTTTCTTGAGTGCATGGTTTGTAAATGATATATCACTTAAACTTTCAGCTTGAACATGTGTGAATAAACAACCCTCTTTGTTTAAATCCACAAAAGCTTACTGCTGTTATTTCTAAATTGACCACACATGCTCCAGGGGTTAAGAACCGCATGTACCTCTCTCTCCAAAAGCACATTGATTACGAACAGTAAGGGAAAGGGTACATGGGTTTCAGTTTATCTCTCTTCCCCTGTCTATCTTAACTGGAACAGCTTGGCTAAGGGTGTAGCTAGTTCTGGAGCAGAAATCTTCAGTACTACTGCTGGAATGTTGCCAGGGACCACAATCCTTTTTGTATACAGTGACTTCAGCCATTTCTTGGTATTGTGTGGAACGAATTGAACTGGCTGAAGTCTGGCCTGTATGATGCTGGGGAGTTCAGCAGGAAGCTGAGATGGATCATCCATGCAGTGCTTCTGGCTGAAGATGGTTGCAAATGCTTCAGCCTTGTCAGTTGTCAGTTCCCCTCTCACTGAGTATGTGTGTAATTATTCGAATGTTATTTTATTGTAGTTATTTAATTGATCACCACAATTCATGACTGGGTGTGGCAGAGCTAGAGAGCTTTGATCTGGTTCTGTGGTTGTGGGATTACTTAGCTCTGTCTATTCTTGTGAAGTTGAGTAGAGTGATTGTAGGCTGGTGTTTGTAAATTGTAAAATGCTAGGGAAAGCATTGTATGATCCCTTTAAGAAGGTGGTGCTTTTTCAGTGCTTAGTAAATTTTTTTTAAATGCAAATACATATAGAGAACTCAGACTGAAACATTTTTATCGAAGGGCCAGGCAGCAGTGTTGCCAAGAGAACAAACTTGCTCTTGAATTTTTTTGAATTCAGCCAATCAAATTTGAATTAGACACTTAGATCACAAAAACTAATTAAATTTAAATCTGATGTTTTTGGCAACCTAGGACAATCATATTGTGGAGGATATTGATATGTTATCACAGGTATAAAAGGAAGGGGGCAGTGCGACAGAGGCAGACAGCAACTGCCACCTGCCAGAATAACAGTTATTAGTTCAGCTCGTAGCTTCATTTATGTCTTAAGAGAAAGCACCATCTCAATATCGAAGCTACCAAAGAAGAAAGAAGACAGAAATTCCAGACAGGAGAATCAACAGAGAAGGCCCAGAATATTCCAGAAGGCACAAAACCTGGTTGTAATTTAGAGAGTGACTAAAATTCTATTTTGGTTGATCAGTGGGAATTGTAATTATCTGAACAGCATTCCATTAGAATCGTGTTTCATTCAGTTTGTTAATAGTCTAATTAACTTGTTCACTGTTAATTAGATAAATAAATTGTTACTTGTTGATTTTAGAGTGAGTGTCAGGGAGTTATTTTGATTTAACCACTAAAAGTTGCTGAAGAGATCGTACCACTTCATATTCACTTTTACAGATTATGAGGCGAGGTACTCCTCTTTAAGTGGTTAACTGTTAGTTCTCCACAGGGGGGGATCCACTTCTGCTTCATAACACTATTGTATTCTGCTTCCACTGTTTGGGATGCATATAGTCCTGTGTTATAGTTTCATCAGGTTGGCACCTTGTTTTTAGGTCTGCCTGGTGCTGCTCCAGACATGTCCTCCTGTATTCCTCCATGAACTAGCATTGATTCCCTGGCTTGATGGCAATGGCAGAGTGAGAAATGTACACATGCCCAGTCCAGAAGATATGTCCTTCAGAGTTTGGTCAGTAGTGGTGCTACTCAGCCAGTCTTGGCAATGGGCGCTGAAACTCCCCCACCCAGAGTACATGTTGTGCACTTCTAAGTGATGTTCGACTTGAAGAAACACTGGTTTATCAGCTGATGGTGGATGATAAATAATAATCAACAGGAAGTTTCCTTACCCATGTTTAACCTGATGCCATGAGACTTCATGAGTTCCGGAAACAATTTTTGAGGACTCCCAGGACAACCTTCTCCCGACTGTGTACCACTATGTTGCCACCTTGGGTGGGTCCGTCCTGTCAAGGGGACTGGGCATATCCAGGAATGACTATGGAGGTGTCTGGGACATTTATTTTAGCGTATCTTCATGTACACACTTTTTCCCCCTTAAGTGAATAATGGCGAAGTGGTGGAAGGTTTCCCGAGTTGATTATCAGCTCATTGAACCTCATTATAAATGAATGGCCAACAAGTCCTGGCATTGGAATTGAACCTGGAGCTGCTGGTCCAAAGGTAGGGACATTACCGCTGTGCCACAAGACCTCCTCTGGGTCACTGGCTTTAAACTCAGCATGATGGGGTAGCACAATGGTTAGCACTGCTGCTTCACAGCTCCAGGGACCTGGGTTCGATTCCCGGCTTGGGTCACTGTCTGTGTGGAGTTTGCACATTCTCCTCGTGTCTGCGTGGGTTTCCTCCAGGTGCTCCGGTTTCCTCCCACAGTCCAAAGATGTGCGGGTTAGGTTGATTGGCCATGCTAAAGATTGCCCCTTAGTGTCCTGGGATGCATAGATTAGAGGGATTAGCGGGTAAAATATGTAGGGATATGGGGGTAGGGCCTGGGTGGGATTGTGGTCGGTGCAGACTCGATGGGCCGAATGGCCTCTTTCTGTGCTGTAGGGTTTCTATGATGATCTATGACAATATCAGGCTGTTGCTTGACTAGTCCGTGGGACAGTCCTGCCAATTTTAGCACAGCCTCCCTCTCACACACTCATCCCTTTCTCACAGACATACTTACTCTTTTCTCAGACACATTCACCCCTCCCTCACACACACACACATACTCACCCTCACACACACACAGTCCTCACACACACACACACACAATCGAGGCCCAAAGCACATCCCCCACCCCAGGCCTAATCCCCCTCATTTCCTGAAGCCAAAAGCTTTGGATTGAATCGCAATTAGTTCCATATGGCATACTTGGCTTGCTGTAGTCATGTGAGTATGCATGAGGTAGTCTGTCTGGAGGCTGCCATCTTGAATTCAGTTCAATGAAGACTTACAACAATAAAGCACTGAAGATGCACAGCTATTCTTAAACATGAGAAAAACACAAAAACACATGAAGAAACTGTCCCTAGCTCCACTGTAACCATCAATGTGTGTCAGCCATAAGGCATGTCAGTAACTTGCTGCCTAAACTAAGTAACAAATGAATAAAGTGAAACCAATGGAATGTGAAATGTTTGCAAGTGAAATTTGAATTTGAAAAGCACCCGTGCCACCTCTGTGCTCTCAATAAGTGTAATGTTAATGGCAATGGAGTTAAGCAGGAAAGTAGTGGCCGGGATGCTGAGCCTCGCTGTCTGTCCAGGAGGCTTCCATAGCCCACCCACAACTGCTGCATTGTCAGTTGACTGCGGATTCACCACCGAAAAACATCTCCCCATCATGTGATTGCACATGTCCCCCACGCATGCCGCCAGCGCTTTAAATTTTAATGTGAATCACGGAATCTTTACAGCGCAAAAGGAGACCATTTAGGCCATCGAGTCTGCACTGGCTCAGTGAAAGAGCATTCTACCGAGTCCCAGTTATCCCTGTAACCTTGCACGTTATTTATTTTCAGACAGCGATCCAATTTCCTTTTGTATACCCCGGTTGAGCCTGCCTCCACCTGTTTGTTCCAAACTGCAACCACCCCCTGGGTGAAAAGATCTTCTCCTCGCATCACTTCCATGTGTGGGAAATGACAATAGGCAAGAAGAGTAGGAGTGGCACCGACTTCCTGTTCCACCATCAGGAAACGACATGCCACGGTTAAAATTCTGCCCAAAGGATTACCCCTTTGGCAAATGATTGAAGAGCTGCTGTCACCCATGCACCTATGCCCCAACAATTTGTGTCCTCGAGAAGGAAAAAAAACACAAGATCTCTGCATGCCATATATTTTTGTTGAATAATGAGGGAAAAGGATTTTGAAGTATTTTTAAATTCATATGCAAATTTGGGCGGCACAGTGGCAAGCACTGCTGCCTCACAGCGCTGGGGACCCAGGTTCAATTCCGGCCTCAGGTCACTGTCTGTGTGGAGTTTGCACGTTCTCCCCGTGTCTGCGTGGGTTTTCTCCGGGTGCTCCGCTTTCCTCCCACAGTCCAAAGACGTGCGGGATAGGTGGATTGGCCATGCTAAATTGCCCCTTAGTGTCTAAAGATGTGCAGGTTAGGTTGATTGGCCATGCTAAATTGACCCTAGTGTCAGGGGATTAGCAGGGTAAATATGTGGGGTTACGGGAATAGGGCCTGGCTGGGATTGTAGCCGGTGCAGACTCAATGGGCCGAATGGCCTTCTTCTGCACTGTAGGTATTCTATGATTCTACAATTGAGGGTTGCTGGAAACATCAATACCTGATAGCCATTTTCAGAATCATTGTGCTGCCCCCTAACGCCAATCCTGATTTTCGATAGGGGTAAGTAAGCAGAGTAAGGAAGAATGTGAGAGCCATCATGTGGCTGATGTCTGTACTGTGACCATATAATGTAAGGCTGATCTGTGCTAGGAGTGTGTGATAAAGTGAGAAGGTTGTTGAAAGAAATTCATACTGCTTCATTAAAGAGTGAACTTCAGCCAAAATAAAAGATTAATTCTAAACCAGAAACAATCACAGTTATTGCCCTGGCACGTAGAATGGTGGGCAATGCAGTCAAATCTAGTTGAGGAAACCGGTCATATCATGTATATTGGGAACCATGACATGTGACATGATTAGTCTGCATAAAAGAGTGGAACTGTGCACCTTATATACAGTAAGAGTTTTAACGACACCAGGTTATACCCCAGTCCAACGCCGGCATCTCCACATCACCTTATATTCGCCAGGCCGAACAGGCTCTTGAGGAAACGTTGGTGTTTACACAGTGAAGCTGCAGTATAAAACTTTCCCACTACTTCTGCATTCTGAGGCTGATTCTGCAGTGCCCCAGGACAATATTGTCCCCATCCCGAATGCCAGAGAATTCCAGAATCAAGTCTTGGAACATAAGAACAGGAAGAGGCCATTCAGAAATTCAAAGAGCCAGTAATCTCATTTGTGAACAATAGTTAGATACATGCAATAACATCAATTTGCTGCCAACTTTGATGTCTGTACTTTTCCCTTCCTTATCGAGAAACTGTCCCAATCATCACAGCTCTTGGGGAAAAACAATCAGAGGTTGTTTCTCTCCAAATCAGAGAGGTCACTTCATTCTACATTCACCCCATTAGACGAGGACACAAGGCCTTCTTTGCATACCATCTGCCATAATGAAGCTTTGTCAGCAGTTTCTGTGTCTACCATTTGCAAACACCACGATTCTCAAAAAAGTTCCACGTGTCGCATTTGCATAAGAACTGGAGTAAATCACGCTGTGTTTTTCAGTGGGAGTTCAGACTCCAGTCTTCCACACTCTGTGCAATGCAGAGGCCAGAGCGTGAATATCATTAGATTTCAGGGGACGGGGCCTATTCCCACCAGGGAGGCTGAAACCAGCAGCCTCTGCGCATGAGCAGTGGCCCTGAATTGTCAGCCTCCCATTTTGCTGGCCAGCTTGATCACTGGTCAGCCCGGGACCCCCACAGTGCTGCCCCTGAACCCACCCGAGCGCGGCCCCACAACCATTTCCAGGCCAGCCCCGAACCCCTCCCCACCTTCCCGATCTCCAGCACCACCCCCCCCCAGCAGTGACGATCACTGCCACACCCCATGGCAGACCCCCCCCCCCATCCCTCCGGCAGACACCCCTCCCCCAGCAGAACCCCCAGGCTGGCCATCACAACCCCCCCGACCCCCAGCCCGTCCCGATCACTGGCCTTCCTCCTGTCCCGACCGGATCCCAATGCAGAGTGGCAGCGGGACCCCCACCCTCACCAATTGCCCCCTCGGCCACTCCCCCCAGCAGGCCCGCCCCCAATGGGCCCCACCCCCCTTGGCACTGCCCCATGCATGATGGGCAGTGTCAAGGTGCTCTGGGCATGGGCACTTTGCCCCTTGGGTAGTGCCAGGGGGCATAGGCTGGCACTGCCAGGGTGCTCTTGCCAAGTGGGCACCACCTCCGCCACCCAACCAGCTCGGGGGCCCTGATTACCCCCTCCCTTCACTCCAGCAGGGCCATCCCCCTAGTTTCTCAGAAGTGGAGAGTTTGTTGAACTCCGCTGGGGTGAAACACTCTGGTGGGGTGGGAGATGCTAGCAGGCCCAGAGAATTCAGTCCCAGGCCCACTAATAGCATTTAAATAGTAGGTTAAATGCTATTTAAATGTTAGCTCCACCTCCCAGCCAAATTCTGGTGCCGCGCAGATGCCGTTGGAAATCCGGTCCTGGGAGACGAAATGTAGCGCAAACGCTCGCTGGAATCCAGCGAATCGACCGACATGTGATTGTCCCAGCCCACTGCACTAATTCTTTGGGATGGGAGAATCGCCCCTCCCGCCCCAGACTTCCTTCAGGCATTCCTGCATGGCTCTTCATTGCTGAATGTGGTGCTCCCTCTAAGCCCAGGATCAAAGGAAGTGGACCGCTGTGAATGTGGACTAGGAGTCTTATTGATTTGATTTGATTTGATTTATTATTGTCACATGTATTAACATACAGCGAAAAGTATTGTTTCTTGCACGCTATACAGACAGAGCATACCGTTCATAGAGAAGGAAAGGAGAGAGTGCAGAATGTAGTGTTACAGTCATAGCTAGAGGAAGATCAACTTAATGCAAGGTAGGTCCATTCAAAAGTCTGGCAGCAGCAGGGAAGAAGCTGTTCTTGAGTCGGTTGGTACATGACGTCAGACTTTTTAATCTTTTTCCCGAAGGAAGAATGTGGAAGAGAGAATGTCCGGGGTGCGTGGAGTCCTTAATTATGCTGGCTGCTTTGCCGAAGCAGTGGGAAGTGTAGACAGAGTCAATGGATGGGAGGCTGGTTTGCGTGATGGATTGGGCTACATTCACGACCTTTTGTAGTTTCTCGCTGTCTTGGGCAGAGCAGGAGCCATACCAAGCTGTGATACAACCAGAGAGAATGCTTTCTATGGTGCATCTGTAAAAGTTGGTGAGAGTCGTAGCTGGCATGCCAAATTTCCTTAGTCTTCTGAGAAAGTAGAGGCATTGGTGGGCTTTCTTAACTATAGTGTCGGCATGGGGGGACCAGGACAGGCTGTTGGTGATCTGGACACCTAAAAACCTGAAGCTCTCGACCCTTTCTACTTTGTCCCTGTTGATGTAGACAGGGGCATGTTCCCCTTTACACTTCCTGAAGTTGATGAAAATCTCCTTCATTTTGCTGACTGTGGTGAACCATAGATGGTTATCACTATGGGTACTTGTACATATGTTACTCTTGTTACTGTTGGGGTTAGGGTTGGGGTGTTCCACCTGTTGGCATTGTTCTGTGGTACACTCCGGTTGGCTCCGCCTTCCTATAGGAGTATAAAGGTCACTGCACTTCCTAGTGACCCTTTAGTCTGGGATTGTATTGTTAAGCAGTATGCTCTATTCTTGTTGCGAATAAAAGCCTTTATTTCCCGGGTACGATCCAGCCTCCCGAGTGGATTAATCGCGCATCACTGACATTGAGGGAGAGATTATTGTTGCCGCACCAGTTCACCAGATTTTCTATCTCATTCCTGTACTCTGTCTTGTCATTGTTTGAGATCCGACCCACTACGGTGGTGTCATCAGCAAACTTGAAAATCAAATTGGAGGGGAATTTGGCCACACAGTCATAGGTGTATAAGGGGTATAGTAGGGGGCTGAGAACACAGCCTTGTGGGGCACCAGTGTTGAGGATGATCATGGAGGAGGTGTTGTCGTCTATCCTTACTGATTGTGGTCTGTGAGTTAGGAAGTTCAGGATCCAGTCACAGAGGGAGGTGCCGAGGCCCAGGCCACGGAGTTTGGAGATGAGTTTCGTGGGAATAATGGTGTTGAAGGCTGGGCTATAGTCAATAAATAGGAGTCTGACAGAGGTGTCCTTGTTATCTAGGGTTCCAGGATTGCAGGGCCAGGGAAATGGCATCTGCTGTGGACCTGTTGCGGTGGTAGGCAAACTGTAGTAGATACAGGTAGTCCGGGAGGCTGGAATTGATTCGTGCCATGACTAACCTTTCGAAGCACTTCATAATGATGGATGTCAGAGCCACCGGCCGATAGTCATGAAGGCACACTGCTTGGTTTTTCATAGGTACCGGGATGATGGTTGTCTCCTTGAAGCAGACAGGGACCTCAGATTGTTGTAAAGAGAGGTTGAAGATGTCTGTGAATACCCCCGCCAGCTGATCCGTGCAGGATCTGAGTGCTTGTCCGGGTACCCCATCCGGGCCAGTCGCTTTCCGTGGGTTGACCTTCAAGAAAGCTGCTCTGACATCTGCAATGGTGACCCCAGATACAGGTTCATCCAGGACTTCCACAGTGGAGGGCATGCTCTCGCTGACCTCTTGCTCAAAATGGGCGTGGTATGCATTGAGCTCATCAGGGAGGAGTGCGTTGGAGCCGGTGATTTTACATGCCAAGAGACTGAAGCGTTCAACATCTCATCTGAGTTCTAAGATGGATCAGTTGCAGATTCCATTTCAGCTATAAACCTTTAATGAACTGATAGGTATGGTGGCGAACCACTACGACATCAATTAATCTGTTATATTTCAGCGCTACATGGCAAATAGACTTTCTGGGGAACCAGTCACTGATTTTTTGATGAGACTGTGGAAATTGGCGGAACACTGTAGAGGCCGAATTGGAACGTCTAGAGGAACTTGGCATTATACGCCCTGTACAATTTGCTGAATGGGCCAGTAGTGTCAGTTTTAAAGCCCGACAACTGGGTCCGTCTCTGTGGGGATTGCATGTTGACGGTTAACAGTGCTTCCCACTTAGACATATACCCTATGCCACGCATAGAAAACTTGTTTGCAAAACTAGCTGTGGGTTAAATATTTTCCAAATTGGATATAAGCCACACTTACCTTCAACCGGAGTTTGAGGTGTCATCCAAGAACTATGTCACCATAAATACTCACAAAGGACTGTATGTGTATACTCACTGCCTTTTTGGGTGTCTTTGGCTTGCACCATTTCTCAAAGGCTGACGGAGAACATCCTTCAAGGGGTGCTCAGAGTTGCAGTCTATCCGGATGACATTTTAATCTCAGGAGTTACAGTAAAGGAACATTTGGAGAATTTGGTAGAGGTCTTATGGCTTTTCTCTGAGGCTGGTGTCAGGTTAAAAATGGGAAAATGTGTGTTCCAGGTAAATGAAATAAAGTATCTTGAGTATCATGTCGACAAGGACGGGCTACACTCTGTCGAAGAGAAGATGAAGGCCATAAAAGGAGCTCCAACTTCAAGGAACACCACAGTCTTTCCTGGGTCTCATAAATTACGATGGAAAATTCATACCGAACCTTGTGACCCTGTTGGCACCCCTCCATGTCCTGCAAAAAAAAAATCAGAAATGGTTGTGGCAAATGCCACAAGAGAAAGTCTTTACACGTGTCAGTTGCTGTTGACAAATATACTAACCTATTAGAACCCCCTGAGACCACTCATGGTAACCTGCGCCACCTCCCACTATGGGATAGGAGCAATATAGAACATAGAACATAGAACATTACAGCGCAGAACAGGCCCTTCGGCCCACGATGTTGCACCGACCAGTTAAAAAAAAAAACTGTGACCCTCCAACCTAAACCAATTTCTTTTCGTCCATGAACCTATCTACGGATCTCTTAAACGCCCCCAAACTAGGCGCATTTACTACTGATGCTGGCAGGGCATTCCAATCCCTCACCACCCTCTGGGTAAAGAACCTACCCCTGACATCGGTTCTATAACTACCCCCCCTCAATTTAAAGCCATGCCCCCTCGTGCTGGATTTCTCCATCAGAGGAAAAAGGCTATCACTATCCACCCTATCTAAACCTCTAATCATCTTATATGTTTCAATAAGATCCCCTCTTAGCCGCCGCCTTTCCAGCGAAAACAATCCCAAATCCCTCAGCCTCTCCTCATAGGATCTCCCCTCCATACCAGGCAACATCCTGGTAAACCTCCTCTGCACCCTCTCCAAAGCCTCCACATCCTTCCTGTAATGTGGGGACCAGAACTGCACACAGTACTCCAAGTGCGGCCGCACCAGAGTTGTGTACAGTTGCAACATAACGCTACGACTCCTAAATTCAATCCCCCTACCAATAAACGCCAAGACACCATATGCCTTCTTAACAACCTTATCTACTTGATTCCCAACTTTCAGGGATCTATGCACACATACACCTAGATCCCTCTGCTCCTCCACACTATTCAAAGTCCTCCCGTTAGCCCTATACTCAACACATCTGTTATTCCTACCAAAGTGAATTACCTCACACTTCTCCGCATTAAACTCCATCCGCCACCTCTCGGCCCAACTTTGCAACCTGTCTAAGTCTTCCTGCAAACTACGACACCCTTCCTCACTGTCTACCACACCACCGACTTTGGTGTCATCAGCAAATTTGCTAATCCACCCAACTATACCCTCATCCAGATCATTAATAAATATTACAAACAGCAGTGGCCCCAAAACAGATCCCTGAGGTACACCACTTGTAACCGCACTCCATGATGAATATTTACTATCAACCACCACCCTCTGTTTCCTATCCGCTAGCCAATTCCTGATCCAATTTCCTAGATCACCCCCAATCCCATACATCTGCATTTTCTGCAGAAGCCTACCATGGTGAACCTTATCAAACGCCTTACTAAAATCCATATATACCACGTCCACTGCCTTGCCCCCATCCACCTCCTTGGTCACTTTCTCAAAAAACTCAATAAGGTTAGTAAGGCACGACCTACCTGCCACAATATTGTCACACCATTGGGACGATGGGACAGAATGACCAATTGCCTATGCTTCACGAACCCTGGTGGATACAGAAAGGAAGTACGCCCAGATGGAGGAAGAAGGTTAGCCATGGTAGTAGCAGTAAAATAATTCCACCAATAAGTCTGTAGTGGGCATTTTACCATAATGACGGATCACAAACTTCTGTTGGGCATCTTCGCAGAACACAAGGCAATTTCTCCCATCCTATCAGCTAGGATCCAACGTGGGCACTGCTGTTAGGTGCCTATTAATATACACTAAAACATTGTCCAGGAAGACAGATCACCAACGCGGATGCCTTGGAGCCGTCTGACGCTACCCACCAGCCTATCTGGATGAAGTCATCATGACTTTGAAATTCATGGACACTCTGCCAGTATCCGCCAACTAAATTCAGGCTTGGACCCAAAAGGACCCCATGTTGGCAAAGCTATGTCATGTCGTCCTAAGCGGTGGACCACAAGGTCATCCTATGGAGGATCTAAAATTTAATGTCTCCAAATATCAAGAGCTGAGCATTGAAGATGAGCCTAGTCCCACGTCCAGACCAGTAACCAATGAATAACCTAGGATGTTCTAAAATGAAAATGCTTGCAAGAAGCTATGTCTGGTGGCCTGGCAGAGACAAGGACATTGAAAACATGGTCAAGTGGTGAAAAACCTGCCAGGAAAACCAGAAGGTCCCACCAGCAGCTGCATTCCCTGGGATTGGCCAGGGAGACCCTGGGTGCAGGTACATGAAGAGTCTGCAGGGCATTCATGGGATCTATGTTCTTAATTCTTATTGATGGCCATTCAAAGTGGATCATCGTGCACCAAATGGCCTCTTACAACACCATAGATAAACTCTGGCAATCTTTTTGCATGCAGGGTATACCTAAAGTCCTTGTGATGGAAAATGGGATCCCATTTACCAGCGGGGTGTTTCAGACTTTCATGAGTACAAATGCAGTGAGGTGCATCTGCACGGCACCCTATCACCCGTCTTCAAATGGTTTGGCTGAGAGAGCAGTCCAGGTATTCAAAAACAATATGAAAAGAAAAACAGTGGGCTCCATGGAAACAAAGCTTGCACATTTCCTTTTCAATTAAAGGACAACACCGCACACGATGATGGGAGTATCCCCAGCGGAGTTATTGATGGGCCGATGTCTTCGGACCAGGCTTAGCCTGACTTTTCCAACTCTGGATGGCAAAACCGAAGAAAAATAAGAAGCCGAGAAAAGGGGCAACGACGGACATAATCTTGGTGGGCCTTCAAACTGAGAGACACAGTCCACGTATGGTGGAGATGTTTTCTTGTGGAGTTATTGTCTCAAGAACAGGACTGGTGTCATACATGGTAAAGACTAGGGGGGAAGACTATACAAAAGCATGTCAATTACCCCTGCCCTCGGGAACCATCCACAGGGGTGGCTGTTTCACCGGACACGTCACCATTGGCACCATTTACACTGGGCTGCGGACAGAAAACTCCATCCACAAAAAGCCCAGGAGAGGTCTATGCAGACTCAGCCTCAGAAATGGAGACTGAAGCGGTAAGTCGCAGTCAGAGATCGCTCCCGAGGACGAGCCCCCTGCCATGGCTATTCAACGTTCCACAAGGAAGAGACATTTGCCCACTTGGTATACGCCTCCCGACCACATCGTGCAAACAACAGAAAAGAGGCCACGGGCCAAACGACAAAGACAGCCCATCACCATAGGAGCAAGGGGCAACCCTCGGACGGGAGAGGGGGAGGGGTGAGATAACCCCCATGAGTTCCATGGGGAATCACCAGCTGCAATGCTCGGAGGCAGTGGCAGGGGGCAGTGCCCAGGCATGAGCCTCTCCCCCTAGAGTGTGGCACTCATCTGAACTCCCCTGGGCGGTCTGTTCGCCAGATGCCAGTCTTGGGAGACCAGTCGGGCTTCACATTGTTCTGCCGTCACACCAACTTGAATGGATTTTCTGACGGGGGTGAGGGGGATGATTCAGAAGTAGGGTCTTGATGAGTACTAATTGATGTTGCCCCAATGCTGAAACATGCCCCCATCACTGACAGGAAAAGAAGACAATCACGTTATGTGTTTCTCATAATAACTTGGCTGTTCTTGCGATATTTCCTGCACCGATTGCTGAATCTGCCCGATGTGAATGGGAGCAGAAAATCCCAGCCTTAGTGACCTCAAACCAATAGGACATCAATCCCCATGTTCCCAACCAAAATCAACGCAACCAATTGTTTCAACTCTTTAAACCTTTTGCCCTCCCCCTTCATCTCAAACATAACCAACGAACTCCTCTTGCAAGCATCACATGATCATATGTGTATATTTACCTATAAATAAACATAGATTATTTATACAATTTAAATGGAAAAGCTTGTATAATAAACTCTGCTGTAATACCAGTGGAACCACTATGTGGTGCAATAGTCAGCCTTATGCAGTGTTTTTGTATGTTTCCAGGCAAACACAGAATAGAACCCAAACCAGTTCTGCTGCTTTCCTGCCTGTCTTTTCCCCTCTTGTGAAATCATTGGCTCTTACTGGATCCAGCATTGCCAGCAGTTTTCTGATACCACACCAGAGTTCATTCCTGAGCTGTGAGCCCTCGAGAATGAATATTAAACAATATGAAAAGAAAGAGGTGTGTAAGTAGCAGAAGGAGATTTAAAACAGGATTAACAAGATAAACTCACAGGAGATTATTCCGAAGTAACAGGGATATCAAGAGATATTTGCCTCATTTTTCATTGAAACATAGCATTGTACAACACAGAAGAAGGCCATTCACCCATCGTGCCCGTGCTGTCTCTGGATGAATCAACCAATTACTCCCATTGCCATGCTCTTTCCCCACACGCCGTGCAGGTGCATACCTGGTTTCTCTTTGAAAGGTTACTATTGAATCTGCTTCCACCAGTCTTTCAGGCAGCGAATTCCAGAACATTGTAACTCGCTGCATAACAGAAATTTTCCAAATCTCTGTTTCTTTTGCCAGATCTTAACTGCGTCCCGAAGTCACTGACCCTCCAATCAGTGGAAACGAGTTCACTGAGAAAAGAAAGAACTTGCATTTATGGAGCATCTTGGAAAATATCTCAAAGTGTCTGACAGCCAACTGAGCACTGTTGCTGTATAAAAAAGCACGGCAGCAGTTTGCACATAGTAAGCTCCCACAAAACAGCAACCAGATACAGAACCAGATAATCTATGTTACTAATGTTAGTTGAAGGATAAATGTTGGCTAGGACATCGAGTGTTGGGGGGAGGGGAAATCTCCCCACTCTTCAAAATACACAAGTGCCTGGCTGAAGGAGTGTGTTGGAAGCAGAGCTTTCAATTCACGGAGCACTGACACCAATACGGGGGAAAGAACAGCCTGTACCATTGGGCCAGGCTCCATTTAAACCAGCCTAGGACTAATGTCCTGGTGAAACAAATAACTAATGTAATAATTGAATAATGAGAATGCGAGGATTGAGGAAAGGGGAAATTCAATAGCAGGAAGGCAAGTATCTCGCTGAAAAGCAAAGTAGTGATTTGGTTAAAGCTAAGCTACGTAGGTCAAGAAGGGTCAGAAAGCTTAACAAAGGTAATAGGGCATTAATGACTAAGGTGATATCAGGGACATACAGAAAGAAATTAAAGCTAAAGGCACTATATCTGATTGTGTGAAGCATTTGCAACACACATTTCATTAATTAATAGCAGAGATAGAAATATATTGATTTGATCAAATAGCAATTACAGGGACATGGCTGCAGCGTGACAAAGGTTGGGGATTAAATATTTTGGAATACTTTAGAGGAGATAGGCAAAATGGAAAATGCAATGGAGGTATAACCCTGATAATAAAGGATAAGAACAAGCTGGCAGAAAGGATCTTAGCTCGTAAAATCAAGTTGCAAAACCAGTTTGGCTGGAACCAAGGAAGAGCAAGAGGCAGAAAATACTGGGGGGATTATCTTATAAGCCTCTCGCCACCCCTCTGTCCACCCTCAAAGTAGCTGTAGTGCTAGGCAGTGCACCAATCAAGAAATTTGAGGTGCAAGGAACAAGAATAATACTGTAAACATGGGAGATTTTAATCCTTATATAGACTGGGAAGACCAGCAATACTGTAAAGGGTGGAGTGCATTCAAGATAGTCTTCTTGATTAATATGCTGAGGAGCTAACCAATAATTAGGTTATTTTTGATCTAGAAGTGCATTGAGAAAGAGTTAATTAATAACCTTCTAGCAAAGGAGTCCCTGGGAAAAAATGATCATAACATGATCGAATTTATGTTAAGATTCAGTGTTATTTAGCTAAATCCACAAATCATGTCTTAAATCCTAACAAAGCAAACTACATAGATATGAATCGGCAAAGATAGATTGGGAAATTAGAGTAGGCAATGACAAACATTTCTAAGGTTCATTCAGAATTTGAGATGAATATACATTTCCTTAAGGAATTAAAAACCCCACAGGAAAAGTTGCCCAACGATGACTACAGGAAGGATTCAGGATAACATTAGTATAAATGAAGAGGCTTATAATGTTGACAAAATAAGTAACAACCCTGAGGACTGGGGAGATCTTAGAATTCGGAAAAGGATAATCAAGAAATTGATAGAAAACATAGGGTATAAGAGTAAATTGGCAAGAGAGATAAAAACAGATATAAAAGCTTCAATAGGTATGCAAATAGATATGTATGCATGGGCGGCACAGTGGTTAGCACTGCTGCCTCACAACACTAGCTTTCGGAGCCTCAAGCTCCTTCTTCAAAGAATGAGCTTGAGGCTCCGAAAGCTAGTGCTGCCAAATAAACCTGTTGTACTTTAACCTGGTGTTGTGAGACTTCTTACTGTGCTTAGTCCAATGCTAACATCTCCACTTCATACTTCGCAATGCCAGGGACCTGGGTTTGATTCCCGGCTTGGGTCACTATCTGTGTGGAGTTTGCATGTTCTCCCTGTGTCTGCGTGGGTTTACTCTGGGTGCTCCGGTTTCCTCCCACAGTATGAAAGTCATGCTGGTTAGGTGCATTGGACTTGCTAAAATTCTCCCTCAGTGTACCCGAACAGGTGCCGGAGTGTGGCGACGAGGGGATTTTCACAGTAACCTCATTGCAGTGTTGATGTAAGTCTACTTGTGACACTAATAAATAAATAATAAAAAGAGGTTAGTGAAAGTTAACATGGATCCTGTAGGTGCAAAGACAGGAGAAATTATAATCTGGAATAAGGAAGTGGCAGGCATTAAACAAATACTTTCTATTTGTCTGCTAGGTTGAAGACACAAAATTCATTCCATAAATAGTGAGGAATTAAAGATTTAGTGAGAATGAGGAAACTAATTTTATTAGTATTAGTAAATAAATAATCATCAAATCCCTGTGCCTGATGACCCTCATTATAGCATTTTAAGAGGTAGCTGCAAAAACTAGTAGATGCGTTGATTCTGACGTTTCAGAATTCCCTAGATTTTAGGATAGTCCTCATGGATTGGACGGGAGAAAACATAACCCCACCATTCAAAAAATAAGCGATATAGAATACATGGAGTTATGGGCCCATCAATTTGTCATCAGTAATAGGGGAAATACTCGAATGTATTTTATTCAGGATCAGTGCTTGGGTCTCAGCTATATACAATCCATTTTAATTACTTAGATGAGGAAGCTGTGGGTGGGATTTTCTGGCCCCGCTCACCACTGGAATCGTCCAGTCCGGCCGCTGAAAGATAATGGACTTTTGGCTGGACTGCCGCATCCCCCGTGGTGTGTTCCACCAAGGTGGGCCACAAAATCCCAGCCGAAGTATGATGGCATCCCAGTTTTCTAATGGTACAAAATTAGGTGAGAAAATAAACTGTGAGAGAAGTGGGCGCAGTAATGTGAAGAAAGACTTGGATTCCTATAGCACCTTTCATGACTGACAGATGTCTTAAGGTGCTTTACAGCCAGTGAAGTATTTTTGTAATGGGTGGAGAACTGGCTTGGTCACAGAAGACAGAGGGTGGTAGTGGAAGGGTCTTTTTCCTGCTGGAGGCCTGTGACTAGTGGTGTTCCACAGGGCTCTGTATTGGGACCTCTGCTGTTTGTGATTTATATAAACGATCTGGAAGAAGATGTAACTGGGGTGATCAGTAAGTTTGCGGACGACACAAAATTGGCAGGACTTGCAGATAGTGAGGAGCAGAAGCTACAGAAGAATATAGATAGGCTGGAAATTTGGGCAAAGAAATGGCAGATGGAGTTCAATCCTGATCAATGCGAAGTGATGCATTTTGGTAGAAATAATGTAGGGAGGAGCTATACGATAAATGGCAGAACCATAAAGGGTGTAGGTACGCAGAGGGACCTGGGTGTGCAAGTCCACAGATCCTTGAAGGTGACGTCACAGGTGGAGAAGGTGGTGAAGAAGGCATATGGCATGCTTGCCTTTATAGGACGGGGCATAGAGTATAAAAGTTGGGGTCTGATGTTGCAGATGTACAGAACGTTGGTTCAGTCGCATTTGGAATATTGCGTCCAGTTCTGGTCGCCACACTACCAGAAGGACGTGGAGGCTTTGGAGAGAGCACAGAAGAGGTTTACCAGGATGTTGCCTGGTATGGAGGGGCTTAGTTATGAGGAGAGATTGGGTAAACTGGGGTTGTTCTCCCTGGAAAGACGGAGGATGAGGGGAGACTTAATAGAGGTGTATAAAATTATGAAAGGCATAGATAGGGTGAACGGTGGGAAGCTTTTCCCCAGGTCGGTGGTGACGTTCACGAGGGGTCATAGGTTCAAGGTGAAGTGGGGGAGGTTTAACACAGATATCAGAAAGGCATATTTTACACAGAGGGTGGTGGGGGCCTGGAATGCGCTGCCAGGCAAGGTGGTGGAGGCGGGGACACTGGGAACGTTTAAGACTTATCTAGATAGCCATATGAACGGAGTGGGAATGGAGGGATACAAAAGAATGGTCTAGTTTGGACCAGGGAGCGGCACGGGCTTGGAGGGCCGAAGGGCCTGTTCCTGTGCTGTATTGTTCTTTGTCGTGTAGCCATTGGTGTATTGTGGGAATCATGGCAGCCAATTTGAGCACAGCAAATTCCCACAAAGAGCAAGGTGATAATGATCAGATCATCTGTTTCTGAGATAAATCTTGATCAAGGTACAAGAGATAACTTCTCTGCTCTTCTTCGAAATTATGTAATGGGATCTTTTACTTATGTTATGGGATCTTTTGGGTCCATCAGAGAGGGCAGTCAAAAGCTTCATCTTAATGACTGCACTTCTGGTTTGTTTTTAATCCCTCAGTACAGCACCAATTTTGCTTTGATTTTTGTGCTGAAGTCCAGCACTCAAAATAAAAGGAGGAACTTTAGTCACATGTGGCTTTCTTCAGGCTAAACAGGCTAAAGAGATTCAAGGTGCAGTGGGCTCAACACTGAATCTCACAATTTTAGATCATAACCTCTGTCTCCACTTTGTTGTGATATGATGTGCATATACCTTTCAGAAAGTGCATCTTAAACTGCTGTCAATCATTACACGCCTTCACTCATTGTTCCATGACTATCAGTCTGCAAGCAGCAGTGATCAAGGTCAGATGTGTATGCAATAGCCTCCAAGTTCACTCTATCTGCATATACCTGCAGGAATTCCTACAGAAACTCAGCACACATGGAGCAGTTGAACCAGGAGCACTCCTCGTCACAATGGATGTCTCGGCACTCTACACCAGCATCCCCCACGACGACGGCATTGCTGCAACTGCCTCAGTACTCAACGCCGACAACTGCCAATCTCCAGATGCAATTCTACAACTCATTCGCTTCATCCTGGACCACAACGTTTTCACCTTCAACAACCCAGTTCTTCATCCAGACACACGGAACAGCCATGGGGACCAAATTCACACCTCAATATGCCAACAACTTCATGCACAGGTTTGAACAAGACTTCTTCACCACGCAGGAACTTCATCCGACGCTATACACTAGATACATCGATGACATTTTCTTCCTTCGGACTCACGGCGAACAATCACTGAAACAACTATATGATGACATCAACATGTTCCATCCCACCATCAGACTCACCATGGACTACTCTCCGGAATCGGTTGCATTCTTGGACACACGCATCTCCATTAAGGACGGTCACCTCAGCACTTCACTGTACTGCAAGCCCATGGATAACCTCACGATGCTCCACTTCTCCAGCTTCCACTCTAAACACGTTAAAGAAGCCATCCCCTACGGACAAGCCCTCCGTATACACAGGATCTGCTCAGATGAGGAGGATCGCAACAGACACTGAAAGACGCCCGCATAAGAACAGGATATGGCGCTCGACTCATTGATCGATAGTTCCGACGCGCCAAGACGAAAAACCGCACCGACCTCCTCAGAAGACAAACCCGGCGGACAGAGTACCCTTCGTCTTCCAGTACTTCCCCGAAGCGGAGAAGCTATGACATCTTCTCCGGAGCCGTCAACATGTCATCGATGAAGACGAACATTTCGCCAAGGCCATCCCCACACCCCCACTTGTTGCCTTCAAACAACCGCACAACCTCAAACAGACCATTGTCCGCAGCAAACTACCCAACCTTCAGGAGAACAATGACCACGACACCATACAACCCTGCCACAGCAACCTCTGCAAGACGTGCCGGATCATCGACATGGATGCCATCATCTCACGTGAGAACACCATCCACCAGATATATGGTACATACTCTTGCGATTCAGCCAACATTGTCTACCTGATACGCTGCAGGAAAGGATGAGCCGGGGTATGGTACATTGGGGAAACCATGCAGACGCTACGACAACGGATGAATGGACACCGCTTGACAATCACCAGGCAAGAGTGTTCTCTTCCTGTCGGAGAACACTTCAGCAGTCAAGGGCATCCAGCCTCTGATCTTCGGGTAAGCGTTCTCCAAGGCGGCCTTCACGACACACAATGCAGAATCGCCGAGCAAAAACTGAAAGCCAAGTTCTGCGCACATGAGGACGGCCTCAACCGGGACCTTGGGTTCCTGTCACACTATCTGTAACCCCCACGACTTGCCTGGGCTTGCAAAATCTCACTAACTGTCCTGGCTTGAGACAATACACACCTCTTTAACCTGTGCTTAACCCTCTCTCCACTCGCATTGTCTGTACCTGTAAAGACTTGCATTCCAACCATTATCTTGTAAATTGAGTCTGTGTCTATGTATGCCCAGTTTGTGAACACAACTCTTCACTCAGCTGAAGAAGAGCAATGCTCCAAAAGCTTGTGCTACCAAATAAACCTGTTGGACTTTAACCTGGTGTTGTGAGAATTCTTACTGTACCTGCGTATAGTCTTATCTTCAAATGAAGAACCCACATTACTGTTTCACCAATTCTTATGTGTGATTGGTGTGTTCACTTCAAAGAGACAAACGTTTTATCATCTTTTCATTTTGCTGGTTCAGTTTTTATTGTTTCTTTATTCATTCATGTGACATTTGGACAGCTGCTGTCTGGCCATTCGCACCTCATCTGCAGACATTTTTTGCTTCTTTACTTTATCCATTGCTATGAAATCTTTTGTCATTTAATCTCGCTTGCCTTCTACGCCACCACGGTCCATTCCTTTGATATTCTTCTTCCTTTCATTTGCTTAAAACCTGCTATTTAGAGTTTCTTTTATTAATATTAAAACACTGCGCTCAGTAATGTTATTATGAAGTTATTTTTTCTTATTACTCTGCTGCATCAGTATTGAATCCGAATTGCAATCCTCCTCAGATTTCTCCTTCTCCTTTATATTAACTATGAATAAATATCCCAGTAATACACAACAATAATATACAGCAGCTAGAATTCCATTGCCAAGCTGTGGAATTCTGCAATGACCTTTGTAGAAGGTCAGCATGAAATACATTAAGCCCAGACACAAATGTCAGACAGTGGATTTACTCATTAATTAAAGTACCCACAATCAATACTTTAAATGTTTAGTCGAGCCTTGTCCTTTGTTGATTTTTAAAAGCATGTTAAAATTATTGAGTGCACTCACTGTTTGTTTTGCCTGCGGATATGGTAATCTGTTACTGAGGCAAGATGAATCGTGAAAAATGACAAAGGAAAATTTGCTAGCCAAGCAACAAGTGACCTTTACTGCTCCACAACCAAAAGCTGTGATTTATCTCAATGACTGTCAGAAACATGCAGATGGTTTTAGACCAATTTATAGATCCCCAATCACAATGATTTGGTTAGCAATGAAACTGAAATGATGCAAAATCCAACCCACAACAGTGACTGAGATCTTTTAGTGATAGCACAAAATTTGAGCGGAACAGTCCTGAAGGAATGCTGTACTTTTGAAAGGCCATCTTTCAGATGAGTTGAAACCAAGGTCCGACCTGCCCCTTCAGATGGACATAAAAGATCCAATGGCATCATTTCAAAGAGAAGGGGATAGATATCCCAGCCCGCTGCACTACTAAAGCAGCGGGCTGGGAGACTCAAGCGGAGGCTGTTTAGCGGGCTCCCCGCTGAGTGCTACAGCCACCGCGCGTCTCTGGCAGGTGGATTTCCGGCGTGCCAGCTCCACGCCGATTTCTGGCGCAGAGCCGCATAAATTATGTAAATCTCCATTTAAATCTGTTTTAAATATCATTAGGGGGCCCGGGACTGAAATCTCCGGGCTCACCAGCGTCTTCCCCCAGCCAGGAGTGTTTCACTCCAGCAGGGTTTACAATAGCTCCCCGCTTGCGGGGGGCTGCTGGCCCAACCTCGCTGGACTGCAGGGGGGGCAATCGAGGACTTGGGGGGGGGGGGGGGGGGGGGGGGGAGCATCTGTGTGGGTGGGGGTGTCCTGCTGCCATTCTGCATACAGATCGCGAATAGAGGGAGGGTGGCCAGTGATCGGGGCTGGGCATCAGGGTGAGGGGGGAAGACGCTGGTGAGCCCGGAGATTTCAGTCCCGGGCCCGCTAATGATATTTAAAACAAATTTAAATGAAGATTTACATAATTTATGCGGCTCTGCGCCAGAAATCGGCGTGGAGCTGGCACGCCGGAAGTCCACCTGCCAGAGACGCGCGGTGGCTGTAGCACTCAGCGGGGAGCCCGCTAAACAGCCTCCGCTTGAGTCTCCCAGCCCGCTGCACTACTAAAGCAGCGGGCTGGGATAATCTATCCCCTTCTCTTTGAAATGATGCCATTGGATCTTTTATGTCCATCTGAAGGGGCAGGTCGGACCTTGGTTTGTCAGGACTGTGGGGGGGTTTGGGGCTGCTGGGGGAGGGGGAAATCGGAGATCGGGGCTGGGGGGGGGGGGTGGGGTGGAGATCAAGGTGGGCCGGGTTCGGGTTGAGGTTGGCCTGGACATGTTCGGGAGCCAGCGATCGGGCTGTGGGGGGATCGGAGGGGCAGCGTTGCGGGGTCACGGAGCTGGCCAGCAATCGGGAGGCCGGCAGTGCGGAGCCACTGCACATGCGCCGATCTCAGCGCTGACAGATCAGCTCATATGCAGTGGCCTACTCAGTGTTATGCTGCTGGCCTCTCAAGCGGGAATAAGGCCCACCCCCTGACTTTTGTCGTGATTCACGCTAATGCACTCTGTAGTGCACAGAGTGTGGGAGATCCATTTTGAAACTAGCTTTTATGCAAATTTGACATTTAGAATTTTTTTGGGAGGATCACCTCCAAGATCTTTCAAAGAGAAGAAAAATTAGTCTCCTGACAAATATTTATCTCTCAACCAACATCACTAAAACAGATCATCTGGCCATATCATGGAGCTGTTTGTGGGACCTTGGTTTCTGTAAACTGGCTGTTATGTTTCCATCATTCCAACAATAACTCGACTTCCAAATTGGCTGTATATGTTATGCGATGCTCTGAGCGTATAAAAGGCGCTATATAAGTACAAGTGTTTTCAAACATAGAAACATATGACTTTGTGATGTTATGTGATTAATGACAGGAAATGGTGCTAGAATCAGAGCCTATGGAGTGAATTTACAATAAATGATGCTGTGCTGTACTGTAATTAATCAGTTAAGACCCAGATGAGCATTCCTGACTGCTCTGGTTTACTTTAATCGCTGGCATAAAGATTACTGAGTTCAAAGCCCTAACCATCCCTTGGGGCACATAGTAGATGTGTGTTGATCCATGTCATGTCAAATCTGCGCAGCCAGACATTTGAGAGCATCAGTTTTCACACAGGCAGGCCACCCAGTAGCCCTGGTATAGTGCCATAACCGCTGTCCAACGTACCAAGTGGATTTTTCATGAGCAATACTGGCAATCTATGGGGAGGCAGTTGCAGTGATATTATCACTGGACTACTAATGCAGAGATCCAGGATAATGCCCTGGGGATCCGGGTTCAAAACCCACCATGACAGAAAATCTGGAAACAAAAGCTATAATGACAACCGTGAAACCATTGTCGTAAAAATCCATCTGGTTCACTAATGCCCTTTAGGGAAGGAAATCTGCCGTCCTTACCTGGTCTGGCCTACATGTGACACCAGACCCACAGCAACGTGGTTGACTCTTAATTGCCCTCAGGGATGGGCAATAAATGCTGGCCCAGCCAGCGATGCCCACATCCCATGAACAAATTTTTAAAAATCTGATATGATAGCATCAGAGTGGAAAACGGTACTATCTAGACATGCACAATTTTCAGCAGCCTATACCAGATTAATATTAGTTTTTGGAATCCTGTGTTAAAGTTCTCCTTTTTAATCTGGAGGCATTACTAAAACATATTGTAGCTTACTCACTGCTTTCCAGTTTGAGGTCAGCTAACTCAACATAAATTTATTTTCAAACTCAGGGACCCCCTTATGTGTGTGGCCAGGTTTGGCACATTTACAAACTGAGCCACCAAGCTGCATCCTAATAGAATCTGATTTCTGTCATTAAAGTATTACAGTATGTCGTAATGATGGTTACTTACACAAGTTATAACAATATCTTAATGACAGATGATGTAGAAATAAATTTGAGGATGATGTTGAATTATTCCAAAATTTACAATAGCTGTTTAAAAAAAAAGGCTGCACTCAATGTCAAGAAGCAATCAACTTGGCACAGAACTTTGAACAGGACTTAGAGCCCATCCTGGCCATGGAAGTAGTGGCCAACTCTGGCTGCACACTGGTGGATCCAACCATAATGCAGGGTTTGATGTGACTGTTTCAGCTTCCATTACAGCACATGCGGCAGGCAGAATGCTGCAGTGGAAGCTCAGACTTCCGTCATGCGCAGTCAGCTTGATTCTATCATGGCTGTGGATTACAGTGTGCAAAGCAGCTTGTCCTGCAATACATCCTCTGTAAATGGCTAGGATTGCTGAGGATCACCTCAGAGCAGCGGCAGTGGCTCTGTGCAGCATGAATCTCTGGCTGAAGAAATTGCTCCTCATCTCAGTTTCAAAGGATCATCCCTTTAGTCTGAGATTGTGCCCTCTGGTTCTAGTTTCTCCTACTCGTGGAAACATTCTCTCCATGTCCACTCTATCCAGGCCTCGCAGTATCCTGGAGGTTTTAATAAGATCCCCCTTCATCCTTCTAAACTACAATGAGTACAGACCCAGAGTCCTCAACCGTTCCTCATACGACAAGCTCTTCATTCCAGAGATCATTCTGGTTATATTTATTTATTAGCTACAAGTAAGGCTTCCATTAACACTGCAATTAAGTTACTGTGAAAATCCCCTAGTAGCCACACTCCAGCGCCTGTTCGGGTCAATGCACCTAACCAGCACATCTTTCAGACTGTGGGAGGAAACTGGAGCACCCGGAGGAAACCCAGGCAGACACGGGGAGAATGTGCAAACTCCACACAGACAATGACTCAAGCCGGAAATTGAACCCAGGTCCCTGGCGTTGTGAGGCAGCAGTGCTAACCATTGTGTCACTGTGCTGCCCCGGTGTGTTGGACTCTTTCCAAGGCCAGCACACCCTTCCTTAGATAAGGGGCCCAAAACTTCTCACAATACTCCAAATGGAGTCTAACCAGGGCCTTATACAGCCTCAGAAGTACTGAATCTGCATGTTAACCTTAAGAGAATCTTGAACAAGGACTCCCAAGTCCCTCTCTGCTTCTGATTTCCTAAGCAATTCCCCATTTAGAAAATAGTCTATGCCTCCATTCCTCCTTCCAAAGTGCATAACCTCACACTTTTCCACATTGTATTCCATCTGCCACTTTGCCCACTTTCCTAACTGTCCAAGTCCTTCTGCAGCCTCCCTGCTTCGTCAATACTACCTGCCCCTCTACATATCTTTGTATCATCTGCAAACTTAGCAACAGTGCCTTCAGTTCCTTCCTCCAAATCGTTAATGTATATTGTGAAAAGTTGTGGTCCCAGCACTGACCCCTGAGGCACACCACTAGTCACCGGCTGCCATCCTGAAAAAGACCTTTCAATCCCCACTCTCTGCCTTCTGCCAGTCAGCCAATCCTCTATCTATGCCAAGATCATACTCTTAACACCATGGGCTCTTAATTTATTTCACAGTCTCCTTTGCGGCACCTTGCCAAAGGCCTTCTGGAAATCTAAATAAATCACGTCCACTGGTTCTCCTTTATCTAACTTCCTTGCTACCTCCTCAAAGAACTCTATCAGATTTGTCAGACATGACCTCCCCTTGACAAAGCTATGCTGTCTCAGTCCTATTTTATCATGCACTTACAAGTACTCCGTGATCTCATCTTTAATAATGGTCCCTAAATTTTTGCCAATGACCAAAGTCAGTCTAACCGGCCTATAATTTCCCATCTGCTGCCTCCCTCCCTTCTTAAACAATGGTGTTACATTAGCTGCTTTCCAGTCCTCTGGGACCCTCCCTGCCTCCAATGATTCCTGAAAGATCACCACTAATGCCTCCACAATTTCCTCAGCTATCTCTTTTAGAATCCTGGGGTGTAGTCCATCCGGCCCAGGTAATTTATCCACCTTCAGACCTTTCAGTTTCCCCAGAACTTTCTCCTTAGTGATGACCACTTCACTCACCTGTGCCCCCTGATTCTCCTGGAGCTCTGGCATCCCACGTAAATGCATTAGAGGTGGTTCAGAGAAGGTTCACTAGATTGATTCCTGGAATGAAGTGTTGTCTTATGAAGAGAGTTTGAGCAGTTTAGGCCTATACTCACTGGTGTTTAGAAGAATGAGAGGAGATCTAATTAAGGTATATAAAATGCTAAAGGGAATTGACAGGGTAGATGTGGAGGAATGTTTCCCCTTGTTGCACATTGTAGAACAAGAGGTCATAGTTTTAGGCCAAGGAGTGGCAGATTTAAAATAGAAATGAGGAGGAATTACTTCACTCAAAGGGCCGTGAATCTGAAATTCCCTACCCCTGAGTGCAGTGGACACTGGAACACTAAACAAACTTGAGGAGATAGGTTTTTAACTAGTAGTGGGATGAAGGGTTATGGAGAGTGGGCAGGAAGGTGGAGAGGAGAATGGGATCAGATCAGCCAGAGCAAGCTCGATGGGCTCAATGGCCAATTCCTACTCCTAGTTCTTACGTTTTGTTCTTATGTTATGCTGCATAAATGCAGGTGGGTTGCACAGCGAAGTCTCAAGCCATGTCGCCAGATGTTAAGCAAGTGGAATCCCTTTTAGTTCTGTAAGTTCCTCTGGTGAGGAGCGATGGCTTAGTAGTATCATCGATAGATTATTAATCCAGAAACTCAGCTAATGTTCTGGTGATCGGGTTCAAATCCTGCCATGGCAGATGGTGGAATTTGAATTCAATAAAAAAAAATCTGGAATTCAGAATCCACTGATGACCATGAAACCTTTGTGCATTGTCAGAAAAATCCATCTGGTTCACTAATGTTCTTTAGGGAAGGAAATCTGCCGTCCTTACCTGGTCTGGCGTACAAGTGACTCCAGATCTACATCAATGTGGTTGACTCTTAAATGCCCTCTGAAATGGAGGTCAGTTAGGAATGGGCAATAAATGCTGGCTCAGCCAGAGATGCCCACAACCGTAGAATTAATAAATTAAAAAATACCCAGCAGAGTTGACATCTGGCACTTACAAAGCGATATGAATGCAGTTAATGGCCCCTGGCACCATGGAGGAAGGTGGGAGCTAAAATATAGCACTGCTAGCTGACGTGCCAGTTCCCCGGTTCCACCTTGCCTCTGGGATATTTTTGCAGAGTGACAGGAGCTATTGAGGCCAATTAAAGGAGTCCAGATGAGATTTTCCCTCAAGGTGGTTGTGGCAGGCTTGATTCACTCCAAAATGTGCACATATTAATGAACCTAATTTCTCACCAGTATGTTTTAATATGGGCTAGAGAAAGCATTTTCAAACAATGCTACTTCCAGATTTAAGCAAAGGGTTTTTGAGATGAGGCTGAAACAAGATCAAGCATAGCATGGAAAAGAGGAGACACAGAAAAATAAGACACCGCTAAGATTTTGAAAGTGTTCTGACAAGAAATAATGGCTTGACCAGAATTCATGCACAGAATCAGAAAACAAATTATTCTTGGGAAATCAAAATAAAAACAGAATACTGCGGAAGCTGGAGACAGAAGTGCTAAGAAAGACTCAGCAGGTCTGGCAGCATCTGTAGAGAGAGAAACAGAGTTAATGTTTCAAGTCCAATATAACTTTTCTTTGGAATTATGCAGCAGGTTCAGAGGGAGACAGGTTAGAGTGGGTCAGGGGAGCAGAGAAATTAAGATGGCCAACTTTGTTTCATCAGAAGTGACTCTTCAAATGCAGACAATAAAAATAGAACAAAACTTACTCCAACTTATAAATCAAAGAAAGGGTTTAATAAAGAAACATCGTGACTCCAAACTTGGGGCCTCGCCCTGGGCCAATCCAAGCTTCCCACAATTCTACACAGATTCTTATTTATAGTGAGTCAGCTGACTATTACATCATTCTGTAATTGGTTCCATGGTTTACTGGGTCAGCTGACCCTTACATCTTGTTACCATTGGTCACATTATATCCAATACAAAGTTGTCACCGGTTACATTCTAACAGATTCCCTTTATTTTTAATTTTAAAATAATTTGAGACAACCATCCTCCAGTGTTCTTAATAACTTTCCAGTACCTGCATCCCTTTCTGTAAAACAGTCGGATACCTGTAAATTTGCAACAATCCAGTTAAGTTTGGAAACTTCCTTGTTTTCAGCACTTGTTTAATGCTGGCCAAATCAATTCTTAGTCGTTCTTCTGTCACACTTTTTGTTGAGTGAACATTGTCCCATAAAGACCGATTGTCCCCGTAACACTCAATTGGTACTTTCTTACCTGATGTGCCCATAAAAAATAATTCTGTTAATGTGTCAGACAAATATATCTCCATATCCAACGCCTCCACGATCGCTAGTGTTTCAGCCGTCAATGTGCTTTTGACTACCCTTTTTATTTTCTTTGCTTCCCAGGCCAAGAGGCAACATTTTCCTTCCTTATCTACCAGGAATATTATGAATCCAGCGCTGCTTGAATGTCCATCTGGTAGATTGTCATGTGAAGCATCACTAAACACAACCAATTTCATATCTTTTGGTTCTCCTAGTGCTGGGAATTTAATCACACATTCCTTTAATTTAGCTTTTTTAATGTTTTATTAGCCTGCAAGATCTCTCTGACCGTGGCTCGCCTCAACATATTATTGAGCTCTACGACATTATAGCTCCCATCCGGTCTTGTCTGAATGCATAGTCAATTTAGGTGTCCTATCATATTCCTCAAAAATTCTGTTTCTTTTTCGTTGGCCAGTTCCTTTCTTTACATTGACCTTTCTCTGGTGATGGGAATGGGATCAATACTGTTTCGATATCCCTCTTGACTCACTGTTACACCAGATGTACTTTGTCGGATATCGAAAAGCACCAGCTGCTTGACTCTCTACTTTAAATTCTGTTTTCAGCTTCTCAATTACCTTTTTCTCAAATTCTTCTGTGCCACGCCACAGGAAATCATCCACATGCATCACAAAAATTCCAGCTCATTTTCTTTTAGCCTTCCAGTAAAATATTGATGGATCTGCTTTTAACTGGACACAGCCAGCCTTCCGCAATACAGATTGTACAGAGAAACACCAAACCCTTGATGCATCACTGAACCCATACACGCATTTGTTCAATTTCCACAAATGTCCCTGTGTATTACCTGCTTCTTTGGGTGGCCTCAAAAAATCTTTTTTCTGAAATGTTTCGCCTGCAGAAATGCTGCTTTAATATCAATTGATTTACACATCCAATTATTAGATGCTAGAACAGCGAAAAAAAATGTTAGTGTCACTTTCCCTGCTGTGGGTGAATCACCACCCTAATGTCTCTCCCATCCAAATGTCCCTCATACCCACGGGCTAATAATCTGGCTTTAGCTTTATACGTCCCATCTTGCAAAACTTTCTCTGTGCAAACCCACCTATGGGACAAAGCAGGCTGCCCTTCGTCTGGTACCTCGGTGTACACCCCAAACTCCTTCCAACTGCCCAGGTCTCTTTGTTTGGCCTCTCTTACTTCCGCGAGCTCCATTTTGTTTGCAGCTATCAATACTTCCTGATCATGGAGGCTTCTACTCCTATTCCGATCATTAGTTTGATTCCGAGCCTCCCTCGTTAAACTCTGGCCTCTACTGCCATGTCTGTTTCTGTCAGGGCTGCTACTCTCAGACTGCTGTTCTCTGTTGACACACCTTCGGTCACAGATTTGTGACTTTTCCCTGGGTTCACGGATGCTTACTGTCTCATCCTCAGGACTTAGATCTTGCTTTTTTTGTTTCCATCCACCCCATTTTCCCAATCTATAGCTTTGGCTTCTTGCCCTCGCTCTTGAATGTTGAGCTCTTGTGCCTTTCCTGCTTTCCTGATTATAGTGGCCTCCCTCCACTCGCTTGACCCTTCAGGTATGTATGATACCACTGTGCCTACTTTGGGTAGCTGAACCTCTGAAGTAGCAGCTTCATCCCCTGCTTCATTGGTTCTTTGTTGATCATCAGATTCCCTCTCATCTATTGTTGACTGATCCTCATAATAGCTCAAGGTATGTATATGTGAGGTACAAGGTGCTTCCAGCACTTCTGCATCTTGCTCAGATGCTCCAAATTCATAGCCAAGTCCCACTTCTCTCGAAGAGTGGGCTCGCACTGTCTGGTTACCGTGTTGTACTATAACTACCTTGGTGCCTGTTCCTATCACTTTCCCAGGCCCTTTCTTTTTTGCCCTCTCTTTTATAGTAGACCCTATCCCCTTTCTCAAAGTATACTCCTGATAGTCTTATGCGATGTCTTAGGGCCCTTCTTATCCATTTTGAAACCTCAGCCTTAATGAAGGTCTTTCTCCCTGCATGCATAGTGTTTAAGCTAATGCTTGTCCCTTTTAGCGCCGGGGGAGCATCTGTTAATATTGACGGCAACTTTGGATTCCTCTGGTATACCAATTGGTATGGACTATAGCCCCCCACCATTTGTAACAAATATTTTGCATGCACTGCCCATGCTAATGCAACCTGAAATTTACAGCCCGGTTGATCCGCCAAAATTTTATGCAACATGTCATCTATAACTGCGTGATTCCTTTCACAGGGGCCATTGCTGAATGGACTCTCCGCTGCAGTGTGCATTATTACAATACTTAAATTTTCACACATATCTTGAAACTCATCCTTTGCGAATTCGTCCCCATTGTCCATTAAAAATTTAGATGGTGCCCCCAATCCTGTTCAGATCCAGTGGGTCATAATTTTATCTATAATGGGCTTTTTATCTTTGCTGCAAGTCACCGTGGATATGCTAAACCGGGTGGCCATGTCCACAAAGTGCAATTTGTCCTTTGTCCTTGTCCCATATCTTTAGGTCCATCGCCACTACATCATTGAAATCTCGTGCCAATGGTAGACTCTTGACTGCACGCAGGGGTGTCCTTCTATATTTTATGCAAATTTCACACTGGGCTGATATTTGTTCTATGAGATCATTCTATCCTTTGTCCAGCACACCTGCATCTCACATCAGTGCTCTCAGTCTCTGTGGTACTGGATGACCAAACTGCTTATGGAGTTTCAGAATAATCTTCTTTTTGTCCATCGTGCTGTTGTCTGTTAGCGACACTATTGCGTCATGAATCGTTTGATCTGATAATTTCGGTTCACTTAAAGGAAGATAATGATGGCCAGATCTTGTAAAATGTAGGTCCATGGTTTTCCCAAATACCACAGCTTTATCCTGTTTCAAATCGATGGTCATCTGAGCTTTCTTCGTGGCAGACCTGCTTAACGACAAAGGTATATCACTGGAAACTACATCTGTACTTATAAATAAACTGATTCTCACAATCCCACAGGGAAGTATCACCCTTTTGGAGCACGTTAGTGTGTTGTCATCACCAAACCTAAAGCAGGTGGAACTATCTTGTTCTTTTACTTTCTTTCGGTCTTTATGATCAAGACACCCTAAATAACAATTTAGCCAATCTTGGCCACAGACAGTGGATGTACATCCACTATTTAAAACAGCACAGTTAAAAGAGTCTATCATCAGGATGCTCATTATGGAACTCAAATTTTCTGCCACCAAAACAATGCAGTCCTGGTCCTCATCCTCTTCACTATCGGTTTCCACATATTCTGTGTCACATGTGATTTCAAAGACCTAATTTCTTCTTTTCGGACAGTTTACAATGTAGTGGTATGGGGAACTGTATTGGAAGCAGCAATTCACAATCCCTCTAGCATTCCTTCAATTTAAACATCTTTTATCAGTTTCCCATGTGCGTCTTCTTTCCCCATTTTCAAATCGGTTATAACCGTTTTCAACACTAAGTCTGTAACTAACATAACTGTCTCTGCTTAAGGGCCTTCATGTACCATTCAGTCTGGCACGCGGCTGAGTCACCATTGACTCCTCCATTCTGGGCGCTATGGCATTCCGGTCTGTATTGAACAAGGTGGCGGGCAAGGATTGTTTCCCAAAAAACTTTTTTAATGATGCTGCCATTTGATCAAAGAGGGGCTCTGTTCCCCTTAATTGTATTCCAGTCATTACTAAAAGAGTATCCATGTGCAACAGACATGCACAATCCAACAACCTAAAGGCCAATACTGCATCTGGAATCTCCAAATTAAATCTCATTAGCCTGTTACGGCCCCTATCAAAATCCATGATATACTCTTCCATGGACTGGGTCTCTTGTCTCCTAATCCTGTCAAACATCACCCATCCTTCATAATTCTCCAAGAACACATCTTTTTGGTAAAACTTATCTAAGTATTGTATCAGGAGCTGTAGCCTTTCTTCCCTATTCAGCGCATCTGCTGTCCAATCGGAAAATACTTTGCTTCTTATCTTGCTCCTAAATGGAAGCAACAAAGGTAATGCCATACCTTGCTTTTTTTTCGGTATTGTGGTGACAAGGGTCCACATTTCCACTTCTGTCTTCCATTGCCGATATGGTTCGGCATCTGCAAAGACAGGGGGACAATCCAATCCCACCAATTTATTTCTACCTTCTGCCATGGTTGTAACACTTCTTCAAAAACAAACACGAAATTACGATGGGTTTTCCTCTGCTATCAATGTCTCATCAAAAGTAACTCTTCAAATGCAGACAATAAAAATAGAACAAAACTTACTCCAACTTATAAATCAAAGAAAGGGTTTAATAAAGAAACATCATTACTCCAAACTTGGGGCCTCACCCTGGGCCAATCCAAGCTTCCCACAATTCTACACAGGTTCCTATTTATAGTGAGTCAACTGACTATTACATCATTCTGTAATTGGTTCCATGCTTTACTGGGTCAGCTGACCCTTACATCTTGTTACTATTGTTCACATTACATCCAATACAAAGTTGTCACCGGTTACATTCTAACAAACTTCACACTGACAGTTCGTAATGAAAAGATCAAGCACAGGCAAGAGGGCAGAGGGAGGGGTCCAGATGGACGAAAAGTATTGGAAATCAGCGAAACGGTCGGTGAAGCAGGGTAGGACTCAAGCCCAAAGAAGTGAAGGTGAAGGCGACAGGAGAAGAGTTCAACGTTGTAACAATCCTTAAATTTAACAGGTGGGGTTAGAAGATAAATTGAGTCCTTTGCTGAGCATAGATCATTCGGCATCAGAGGGAAAGTTGGAGGGTATAGTAAATACAAGAGGTAGAATTAGGAGAGATGGGATCAGAGGGAAGGGGAGGAGATATTCGGAGGGGCCTCGGTACCCATAAATTTTAGGGGATTGTGTTTCGTAACAGCTAAAAGGAAGAAAGGTGTTGATGAGATGAAGGATGAAATGAAACTGGGGACGAGGACAGCTTTGGGACAGGATGAGTTGGTGCTGGTGGAGAGAGGTCAAGTATGTATATATGGCAGCATGTGGTACTGAGTGTAGATCTCAGGATACAGTGAGAGCAGTAGTCCAAAGAACATTGTATGTCTCGGAGATACTTGTAATCCTGGGTGGATTTGAAACATGAAGGATGGAATTTCAGTTGGAATCCACATAGGGTAAAGTGGAAACAGTCACTGAAGAAGATGTGGCTGGGAAAATTAACTTTGGTAAACACCTTATCAAATACCAGGAGGGAAATGGAAAGTAATGAAGGCGAACAAGATGGGACAACTGGAAATCCCATCAGAGAGAAGAGCAAAGTAGGCATTCCTAGAAGAGCAGTGACATGGAATTAAACACTAAAATAAAAGTCATTTGGTAGGACAGAACTTAAAATAAAAGACATGTTGAAGCTTTCTGACTTGCCTCATCAGGACACTTTGCAGAATACTGATATAAGAGGAAAACAACAATTCATACTATGTGAGAAGAAAGTGCTGATTGGTTGGCAAATAGAATCTGCGAATGGCTGCCGTCAGTGGTGGTGGAGGCAAACTCAATAGGGTCTTTTAAGAGACTCCTGGATGAGTACATGGGACTTAATAGGATGGAGGGTTATAGGTAGGCCTAAAAGGTAGAGATATGTTCGGCGCAACTTGTGGGGCCAAAGGGCCTGTTTTGTGCTGTTGTTTTTCTATGTTTTTCTATGTTTCTTATCTTGTTTAGCTGAAACAGGCATAATATTATTTCTGTCTGTAAAGAACAGGGCCCTGTGTACTAATATATGTAGTTTCCAGTACACACAAACGCACCACACTGAGAACCCAACTGACAATCTTAAATTGGTTGTCAGCACAATTCTTAGCATACTGAGGATAATGTAGCAAATGTTGTCCAATCGCAGAATCACATCTAATGTTGGACACTGTGTTTTGAGTTTTGCAAGCATGGGCTGGTTGGGTAAGGTCTGTATCTTGTATATTGCGAACAGAGACTGGGACATACTGTTTGATGCATTCTGTCAGTCTTTGGGACATACAACCTACATGCCTAGCATCACATTGGCACTGAAATTCACATACAACGTTACTCATTTGTGTGATAGGCAAAACATCTTTCTGGCTTGATGGCGGCATCTTGTTAATGATGAACACCACTCGTGCTGCTACTACATGGCACCTGGCTCAAATCTTTGAGATACTTTGCCGTTTCAGATATGGAGACTGTATGTCTGGCCTGAATAGGACAGTCCTATACCAAACTGCGCTCTGAAATGGCTCCGCTAGCCAATTTGTTGTATCAAATCAAAAGGAGAACCAATGTCTTCATTGGGGAACTCGGGATGAATAATAAATGCTAATCTGTTCAGCAACATCCTCATTCTGGGAAGCAATCAAAGACAGGAATGACAGCTTAAAAGTGACACTCTTGTTTGAGAGGTGTAAATGAATTAGGTTTTGGGATAATACACACACACACAATATGCATTTATATGATGCATTCATCATCGTAAAATGTCCTAAAGCACTTCACAGGAATATAATCAAACAAAATTTCATAACGACTAATCATAAGACTAGTCAAAGAAGTAGGTTTTACGGAGCATCTCAATGGTGTAAAGGATGGAAGATATGACCTTCAATGGTGAGGGCAGAGAATTCCACACCTGACTGACTTTTGTTATGAGGATGTGCTTTTAAAAGATACAATTTCTAATTTTTCTTTCTCGGTTTTTAAAAAAATCCCCAACAATACAGACAATGGGAAAACTGACTGACTGCTGCAACTCACACAATTTTGCATTCTACCAAGTGGAATGAAGACAGACACTCAGCTCCCTGGGGAGCATGAAAGGTCGCATCCCCTTTGATTCACACCATCCTGAGATTTTTCAAATGCTTCTGTGGTGGGACATCAAAATGCAATTAGCTGTTCTGAAACAATAAGTGCAGTAGACGTGAATTAATAGAATTTTTCTAAACATGCATCCAGTGAAGGATGTTATGGCCCCTTCGCCAAGCGGGAGAGAGAACAAAAGGCAATGAACACACATTGTTTTTTAAAAAAAATATTTTTATTGAAGGTTTTCCATTTTCCATTTAATCACAAGATGTAACAAATCCCCAAAATCTAGCAAGTACAGGATGATCATTATTCCACATATACATACAGCAAATACTTGTGAATATTTAGATTATCAATCATCCTAATCATTGTCGTCGGTTTCTCCCTTTGTACAGATAATGAAAGGATCCAAAAAAAGTTGGGGTACTCAGGATAACAGGAAATAGGATAAAGCCATGAGCACATGGCGCCATGGCACACTCCCTCCTCCACAGAATAACAAAGACAGAGCTACACAATATAAGGAATCCGCAACGGGGCGGGCGGGGTTTGATCCCAATCAAGATCTAATTTGATATCCTGGAATTTCCATGCAATAAAGGGATACCCCAGAAAAAGGGGAATATCAGGATACGTCCATCAATACAAGACATGGTACAGCAGTGCACACTTTCATATGCAGGAGCTAATAGACCAAGGGTTCCTATTCCACACCAAAACCTATAGTAGAACAAACCCTCCGGCCACATCAGAAGCATTGCTCAGACCCCAACTTAAGCCACTTTCACCGAGGAACCCCACTGACAAGGAGAAGTAGAATTGTCAAGACACCCATCAATGGAATGTCTTGGGATAAATACAACTTTCCTCCCGACAAGACAAGGGAACCCTCTGGAATTAAACATAACAAATCAGAGCATGAATTGGCTCCTCAATTACCCAGATAAAGAAAGAAACCCCCAGAGAGAGAGGAAGACCAGGATTAGCCAACAGACACAAGACATAGTCTAGCAATGTACACTTCCAGAAAAAAGATGGCAGGAACAGAGCAGTGTAGCCTTATAAGAAACAGGATACGGCACCCCCTCCCTCTCCAGGGAAAGCCAAGCCTCTAGAAAAATAATAGTCTGGAAGTCCCCATATGAGACCACCTGCAGCACAGTGGTTCGCCTCACAGTGCCAGGGACGTGGGTTCAATTCCTGGCCTGGGTCACTGTCTGTAAAGAGTCTGCACATTCTTCCCATGTCTGCGTGGGTTTCCTTCGGGTGCTCAGGTTTCCTCCCAGAGTCTGAAAGACATGCTGGTTAGGTGCATTGGCCATGCTAAATTCTCCCTCAGAGTACCCGAACAGGCACCTGTGTGTGGCGACTAGGAGATTTTCACAGTAACTTAATTGCAGTGCGAATGGAAGTCTACTTGTGACACTAGTAAATAAATTTTAAACTTTTACTACTCCATCCAGCCCACCCTCCAGCCGAAGAAAGACTCCAACACCAAACCAAGGCACTCAGATTCGGACTAGGGCCCTGAATCCAACAGGACGCTACATCCCTGGGGAACCAAGTCTCAAGACAAAGAGAAGTCCAGAAACCTCCAAAAGGGGATATCTCGGGGGAAGGCGACCTACTTCCCCAATTGACATACTTTCCACCTGGCCAGAATAACCACAGTCCCAACTGCCCTGACCTACACCACTCATCTATATTGAGCAAAGCAAACTACCCATATATCAAGGCGCCCCAGAGGCTTATATCGCAAGGGGGATAGAATATAAAAGCAGAGAAGTCTTGCTGCATCTGTACAGGGCATTGGTGAGGCCGCAGCTGGAATACTGTGTGCAGTATTGGTCCCCTTATTTGCAGAAGGATATATTGGCCTTGGAGGGAGTGCAGAGAAGGTTCACCAGGTTGATATCAGAGATGAGGGGTGTTGATTATGAGGAGAGACTGAGCAGATTGGGTTTGTACTCGTTGGAATTTAGAAGGCTGAGGGGGGATCTTATAGAGACCTATAAGATAACGAAGGGGCTGGATAGGGTAGAGATGGAGAGATTCTTTCCACTTAGGAAGGAAACTAGAACTAGAGGGCACAGCCTCAAAATAAAGGGGGGTCAGTTTAGGACAGAGTTGAGGAGGAACTTCTTCTCTCAGAGGGTGGTGAATCTCTGGAATTCTCTGCCCACTGAAGTGGTGGAGGCTACCTCGTTGAATGTGTTTAAATCACGGATAGATGGATTCCTGATCGGTATGGGAATCAGGGGTTATAGGGATCAGGCGGGTAAGTGGAACTGATCCACTTCAGATCAGCCATGATCTTATTGAATGGCGGGGCAGGCTCGAGGGGCTAGATGGCCTACTCCTGCTCCTATTTCTTATGTTCTTATGTTCTTACAACTTAGGCCCTACCATTAACAAGATTCAGGTAACCACTGCCACTACCCATGCAGCCAAATATAAATGACCAACCAGAGCAAGGCTAGATACCGAAGGATTAACCAACCACACCTGGGAGTCACCAATACATATTTCCCCCTACTCCAAACACACCAGAGGTGCCAACGACAGGAAAAAAAAGTATTTTCCAGGATACCTCCACTGTGCCATTGTCCCGAAGCCTTGGCAAAGAGACACCCAGGCCCTGGCAGATGGTGAAGGCCCGTCGCATCTGACCGCCTCAAACCCCTCTTGACAAACACCGAGGACAAGACAACGTGAGACCAGTGGTCGGAGCTTTCGAACGATCCCTGCCTCGAAAACTGTGCATAATGTGCTAATGTGCTTCAGCGAACTTGAAATGCCCAGCCTTCAGATCGAGATTGTGAATGCATGGCAGCCAGTTCTCAAATTCAGCCGGGAAATCATTCACAGCACTTTCTGGGAGACTCAGTGCATGGATATTCCTTCGCTGGCCCCATCTCCCCGAATCAACCAGGATGTTTGACATACCATGTGGCAGGATTTCCAAGGACTGAAAGTGAGCCCTCACTTAGGAAACTGCCCCCTCAATTGACAGGATTCCCTTCTCTGCTTCATCTATTCTCTTTATGATATCTCGCAATTCATCAACTAACCTGAGCACTAATAATCAGTGCCAGGGAGCTGAGATCATTGTCCACACCTTTACTCACAAGGCGGCCATCATCCAAGTGTGGGCCTGCTCACCAGCGAAACTGCAATTGTGAAGGGCTTCAAGTTTTTAGAAATCATAGAAATCATAGAAACCCTACAGTGTAGAAAGAGGCCATTCGGCCCATCGAGTCTACACCGACCACAATCCCACCCAGGCCCTACCCCCATATCCCCACATATTTACCCATCTCAAGACACTAAGGGGCAATTTTAGCACGGCCAATCAACCTAACCCGCACATCTTTGGACTGTGGGAGGAAACCGGAGCACCCGGAGGAAACCCACGCAGACACGGGGAGAATGTGCAAACTCCACAGGGTGACGGGGCTGGCCAGTGATCAGGAGGCCAGTAGTGCAGGGCCATTGTGCAGACACAGATCTCGGTGCTGACAGATCGGCGCATGCGCAGTGGCCCACTCAGTGCTATGCTGCTGGCCTCTCCAGTGGGAATAGGCCCTGACCACTGAATTTCAGCACGATTCACGCTGAGGCATTCTGCAGTGCACAGAGTGTGGGAAATTCATTTTGAAACTTCCGCTGAAAAGACCAGCGGAATTTACTCCAGTTTTTACGTGAATTCAACACTCAGAATTTTTTGGGGAGAATCGCTTCATCCCCCCCCCTCTCCCCGCATCTTTAAAAAAATCTGTGTTCTCAGTCTTTGATTTACTTTTGTCATTTTATACTTGAGAAGCAACATTCCTGATGACAAGCACACTTTTTGAGTTTAAATTCTTCTATAATTTGGATGCTTCAAAAACTTTGTAATGTTTTAATTATTACTTACATACTCTTATTCAGTTATGACACCTGCAAAAATGTAGGACTGTTATGTATTACTCACTGAGTACTACCTTCTGACAGTCAAGAATAAACTATTTTTGGCTTCAAATGCTGAATTGCAATATCTTTCAGTGTAGGCACATTTAAACATATGTTTACATCATAGGACCTGATCACCTGTAGATTCATAGAGCCCAGGAGGAGACCTATCCTACCTTAAGGAGTATGAGGGGCGGACAGGAAAATGGAGTTGAAGCTGAAGATCAGTCATGATTATACCGAAAACAGAGCAGATTCGATGGGCCATACGGTATATTCCTACTCCTGTTTCTTATGTTCTAGTTGTGCCCACTCTTTAAAAGAAAATCCAATTAATCCCACTTCCCTTATCTTCCCTACACCTTGCATCTTTCCTTTTCAAGCATTCAACCAATACCATTTTAAAAGTAACTACTGAATCTCTTCCACCAACCTTTCAGGCTGTGCATTCCAAATCATAACAACTTGCTGTGTGAAAAAAAAAGTTCTCATCTCCCCCATACCTCCCCCACCACCAGCATGGGCTCCTTGGCCAATTGTATTCAACCTATGCCCTCTGATTATCAATCCAGTGGAAACAGTTTCACTCTATCTACTCTGTCAAAACACTTCACAATCTACTAACTTTCCACTTGGCCTTCTCTGCTCTATTGGCAAAGTGTTGGGAATTTTCAAAGCCAATCACAATAACTGAGCTGCAGTCTAATTGCAGAAATAAAGGAACATCTGTATTAATGATTGAACTCTTGCTTATCCAAAAAGTTTACAGGTTTACCATAGGCAGAAGCATAGTGGTATTGTCACTAGACTGGGGGGCGGGGGTTTCCCAGGGCCATTAGCCCCTGCCGTGATTCCTGATGGCCTGCTGAATTGTGCAAGAGGGCCCAATCAGGATTGTCGCTGGGCATCAAGTCCGTTGTGAGTCTCCAGGCCCACTGTGTCTGACGAGATCAGCTTCTAACCCATAGAGAGTGAGAATCTGATCAGAACTAATTTAAATGACCTAAATGTAATTACTGGGTTTGAGGCCTGATGCTCTAGCCTCCTGGTAGGCTCCTACCGACCCACCCACTGGAAGTCCCTCAGGTGCCAATCTCTCAAGGTCCTCACAAGCGGGGACCAGGCATAGTGTCCTCTGAGGGGGACAAGGAGGTAAATACTGCCTCCAACTGTACCCAGGGGCTCCTCAAAGGCCATGCGATTAGGGAGGGGGCCTCGGGCTAGGGAGGTGATTTGACCTCAGGTGTCTTTCTCACGATGGGGCTCTAGTGGCTGGACTTCTCTTCGTTGTCCTGGAAAACATGGAGATCACTCTTAGATCATGGGATGAAAATAACGATCAATTTTTGAGATGATAAAAAGTTAAATACAAAGGTGTTCCAGTAATAGGTCATTATCTACATTTCAGGCATCTTTCTGCTTAAAATCCTTATTATTGTCTGGGTCCTGTAAAACATTTGAAGTGGCCAGGTCTCATTCAGATCCATGCCCCTGAACACCTGGAAGCTGAAATCACAGCAGCACTTCATTCTACAGTAGGCATTACCTTTGGTTGATTTCAGACGCTGCAGGTGTTGCCAGACCTCTTTGAAGTGCTGTCATCCAGACTCGGAATGTTAGGAATGGGAAACACAAGAAGTCATAAATAAATCCCATCTGTCAAATGGCAAACTTAGAACTTGCTTGGTGGTCCTTGCTGAACAGGTTCAGGAACAGGTCAGGGCCCCTATGCAGCCAACCTCCAGTGCTGGGACATCAGTACAAATCCCTTCTGCACTTGTGGAGAGACACAAATAATGGCTGCACGTTACCACATCATGTCTCCTGTACAGAATAAGTGGCGGACTAATCACCTTAAATTCAGCTTGGCTTCAGGGATTCGCATTCAATAAATAAGTTATTTGTATCAGCAAGTCAATGGCCCAGATTTTGCTGTGGTAATGAAGGCGAAAGATTCACAGCCATTGCTTTAAATGAAGCTGACAACATTTTTGGGAGTCCGCATTTGCTCAGAGTACACGGAAATGCAGAAATCTATGCTCCTCGAGCCTTTACAGACTGCAATCTTCCCCGCAATCATGAATTGATGAGAAATTCCATTTCAGTGCTGTCATTCCTTCTGTACAAACCTTTCTAACCATTACACCTTGTTGAATGAGGTGTAACTGGGTTTTAATAGCATACTAACCTCTGAATTTTTAAAAATTCTTCCAATAGGAAGAGGGTGTCGCTGGAGAGGCCAGCATTTTTGCCCATTCCTAATGACTGCTAACACCCCCATTTGCCCTGGTAAGCTATTTTTTATATTTGTTGAATATCAAATGTATCCATAATGATAAAAAAGGCAGAATTAAAAATATGTCTATTTGTCCTTTTCTTGAAAGTTTGTTTAACTTTGTTTTAGCTTCCATCTTAATCCAATCAGGATCACTTAAAAATTAACAATGAAGAGATTTGGTGTTTTTAATTTCCTGGTTTGCTCTATGTGGATACAATTGGCTACCTACTTGCTGTTATTATTACTGCTGCATGCCTAGACATGTTCTCCACTTGTCACCAGACTTAAACTGTCATTGGAATAAAGGAAAATCATGCCACATAAACTATTATATATTCATGGGTAACTTTCTTCGAGATCAACAGTGAGCGCCTTTTCTTTACTGTCAACTCCAAATTCCTGGATCAACCTCTGAATTTCTTGCTATTTCTTGAGGCGGCATAGTAGCACAGTGGTTAGCACTGCTGCTTCACAGCTCCAGGGACCTGGGTTCGATTCCTGGCTTGGGTCACTGTCTGTGCAGAGTTTGCACATTCTCCTCGTGTCTGCGTGGGTTTCCTCCGGGTGCTCCGGTTTCCTCCCACAGTCCAAAGATGTGTGGGTTAGGTTGATTGGCCATGCTAAAAAATTGCCCCTTAGTGTCCTGGGATGCGTAGATTAGAGGGATTAGCGGGTAAAATATGTAGGGATATGGGGGTAGGGCCTGGGTGGGATTGTGGTCAGTGCAGACTCGATGGGCCAAATGGCCTCTTTCCGTACTGTAGGGTTTCTATGATTTCTATGAATGCTCAAAAATTCTGTGCCATTATCCAACAGCAGCAAAAAAGTCAAAGTATCATATATTGTGACAAAAATATTCCTCAATAAGTGACAATTAGATAAAAGCAGTATATGTATAAAGCTAATCAGCTCTCTTTCTCCCCTTATCGATATATACACAGGGTGGCCACAACATTCTAAGGGCATTGTGCCTGTAGATAACCCTGTAAATAAGTACATTTATGTGACCAATTAATGGAAATGGTACACCTCCTACGATATGATGTGGGCCACTGTGCCCTTCCTGCCCCCTCCAAGCAATCAAAACAACAGCATGAATTCTAGGTAATGCTTCTATATGCAAACTCTCCAAACTTTTCCCTATTTTATTATTTTTTTCATGGGATGTGGGCGCGGCCAGCATTTGATACCCATCCCTGTTGTCCTTGAATGGAGTGGCTTGCTGGGCCATTTCAGAGGCCAATTAAGAGTTGCTGCATGGCAACGATGGCACAGTAGGTGGCACAGCAGTTAGCACTGCTGCCTCACAGCGCCAGGAACCAGGCTCGATTCCAGCCTTGGGTGATTGTCAGTGTGGAGTTTGCACATTCTCCACGTGTCTGCATGGGTTCCCTTTGGGTGCTCCGATTTCCTTCCACAGTCCAAAGATGCGCAGGTTAGAAGGATTGGCCGTGCTAAATTGCCCCATGAGGTGTAGGTTGGGGGGGGATGGGGTGGGTTAGCGAGTTAAATGTGTGGGGTTATTGCAAAGGGGGGGGGGGGGCTCAGTAACAGAGTCAGTGCAGACTCAATGGGCCAAATGGCCTCCTTCTGCACTGTAAGGATTCAATGCTGTAGATCTGGAGTCATGTATAGGCCAGACCAGGTAAGGATGGCAGATTTCCCCTCTACAAAAGACATTCAAGAAGCAGTTGGGTTTTTATGACAATTGATGATAGTTTCTCAGTCAGCAATACTGACACCAGCTTTATACTCCAGATTTATTAACTGCCATGGTGGGATTTGAGCTCATGTCATCAGATAATTAGACTGGACCTCTGGATCATTAGTCCAGCAACATTACCACTATACCAGCCTGTGCGTACCTCCCCGCCCGCCCCCCCCCCCCACCCACCCCCACCCACCCCCACCCCCACCCCCCAAACTAGCAGCAGAATGAAAACCCAAAGGTCTCTTTAGAAAAAGTGGAAATGCCAAGATTTTCCAATGTATGTTTGAAAGATTCAGACAGCCACTCCCGAGTGTGTCGACTCACTCCTTACTTTCTCCCCTTTATTGCCCTGCCCTTTTCTCCTCCTTTTCCCTTCTCCTCACCACCTCTCTCATTTCCCAACCCCGCCCCTTCCTTCATATATTGCTCTTCAGGATTCATACCATCTCGTTCCCTATTATTCCCTGAATCAACATTACTCACTCTAACCAACATCAAAAGATTTGCTGTTTGTGGGATAATACTGAGCACCAAATGGCTGCCATGTTCACCAACAAAACAGTGATGAAAATGCTTCAGAGTAATTCATTTGGAATCATTGAATCCCTACAGTGCAGAAAGAGGCCATGCGGCCCATCGAACCTGCACCGACAACAATCCCACACAGGCCCTAACCCTGTAACCCCACATATTTACCCTGACGGTCCCCCTGACACTAGGGGGCAATTTAGCATGGTCAATCAACCTAACCCTCACATCTTTGGACTGTGGGAGGAAACCGGAGCACCCAGAGGAAACCCACGCAGACACGGGGAGAATGTGCAAACTCCACACAGTGACCCAAGGCCGGAATTGAACCGGGTTCCTGGCGCTGTGAGGCAGCAGTGCTAATCGCTGTGTCGCCAATGTTTTAAGAAAGGTGGCACTATGTCGACCTAAGTTATTTCTTACTAATATGCACTGAGAATTGAATTGTTATCTATATCTAGCAGGGTACTTATATCTTATCCCCTAAATAAAATCAAAGAGTTGAGGATCCACCCAATCCGTTGAAGGGCAAAAACCACTAAGGTGTGGTGGGGTGGGTGAGGTAATGTTGCGTCTCAGGTTCTCTTGCACTTTGAATCTGTGTTTGACATCGCAATTGTTTCTGGTTTGTGCAAGGAAAGTACAAAAGGAGAAAAATCAGCTCCAATCCTGCCCCAAAATAAATGAACCTGCAACTTCACCCAGAAAGAAAACATGATACAAAACAAGATGCAAAACTCTGAGGTCACGTACCAATCGACTCAAGAACAGCTTCTTCCGTGCTGCTATCAGGCTTTTGAATGAATCTACCTCGCATGAAATTGATCTTTCTCGACACTCTAGCTATGTCTCTAACACTCCGTTCTGCACTCTTTCCTTTCCTTCTCTATGAACAGTATGCTTTGTCTGTATAGCGCGCAAGAAACAATACTTTTCACAGTATGCTAATACATAAACCAGCCTCCCATCCATTGACTCTGTCTACACTTCCCGCTGCCTCGGAAAAGCAGCCAGCATAATTAAGGACCCCATGTACCCCGGACATTCTCTCTTCCACCTTCGGGAAAAAGATACAAAAGTCTGAGGTCACGTACCAACCGACTCAAGAACAGCTTCTTCCCGGCTGCTGTCAGACTTTTGAATGGACGTACCTCGCATTAAGTTGATCTCTCTCTACACCCTAGCTATGACTGTAACACTATATTCTGCACTCTCTCATTTCCTTCTCTATGAACAGTATGTTTTGTCTGTATAGCATGCAAGAAACAATACTTTTCACTGTATGTTAACACATGTGACAATAATAAATCAAAATGTGAAAATAATAAATCAAATCACTTGGAGGCGGCATGGTGGCACAGCGGTTAGCATTGCTGTCTTACAGCACCAGGGACCCGGGTCCAATTCTGCCCTCGGGCCACTGTCTGTGAGGAATTTGCATGTTCTCCTTGTGTCTGCGTGGGTTTCCTCTGGGTGCTCCGGTTTCCTCCCACAGTCCAAAGATATGTGGGTTAGGTTGATTGGCCATGCTAAATTAAGGGCGATTAGCAGGGTAAATATGAGAAGTTATGGGAATAAGACCTGGGTGGGATTGTGGTCGGTGCATACTCGATGGGCCGAATGGCCTCCTTCTGCACTGTAGGGATTTTATGAAATCAAATCAAATTTTTGATTTGATTTATTATTGTCACATGTATTAGCATACAGTGAAAGGTATTGTTTCTTGCGCGCTATAGACAAGCATTCCGTTCATAGAGAAGGAAAGGAGTGCAGAATATAGTGCTAGTCATAGCTAGGGTGTAGAGAAAGATTAACTTAATGCAAGGTAAGTCCATTCAAAAATCTGGCAGCACAATGGTGAGGCAAGAGTTGGGGGCTGACTGGGTTTCCTTTACTGGAGTGATTTGTGACCGTCAAGAAATACATAATAAAAAATAAGCTGAAGGGATCTGAGGGAGGAGTTATTGAAGCACAGACTGCAAGTGGGCATGTCTTCCTGGGTTGTGAGGGGGGTGGACATTTGCATTCAGTTGCTGGAAAGGGGGCTGGTGTGGTCAGACACAGTGATTCTGGGGGCAAAGGGACAATCTCTCCCACACCTAACAACACCCCGCAAAATAAAGCAGTGAAGGGAGAATCAGGTGCATTACAGAGAGAGGAGAGGACATCATGGCACAAGTAGACATGGAGCAACTGAGGAGCAGAGGCGCTGGAAAATCCATCGCCGTGTTGACCAGCGGGGGAGATGCACAAGGTAACATTTCTCAATCTCCTTTTTTTTGACAATTTAAAAAAAAGTATATATATATATAGAGAGAGAAATAAACAAGCCATCCATGAAACGAAGAGCAAAAATTGCAGCATTTCACCCCTAAATCCCCCACCCCCGAGTGCAAAACAGCATAAGAGGATTATTATTCTTAAAACTAAATAAAAGCGACAGGGTGGTGACCAAATGAGAGATGAAAAGAAGTGGGGATTTATTTGGTGACAAAAATGATTTTAAAAATACATCGAATTGAGTGGGATGGGGGGGGGTGGGAGAATCAGCACCAGCAGCTTTCGGTGCTCTCAATGGAAAAGGGAGGCATTTTCTTTTGATTTAGAGATTAATTCGATGTTTGTTTACCTCCTCATGGGGTCGGGATGTTTGTTTTGGGGGGGGTGTTGAGTTTTTATTTTACCTCGTCAGAGTTTTTATTTTACCTCATCATCCACACCCCCCTCTCCCCGGTTTTTTTAATTGGACGTTACATGTGAGAATTTGGTTATTTTTAAGCTCTCATTTGGTCTTTCAGTCAGTGATTGAGTGACTAACCCGGGCTCTCCTTCTCTCCTCTCTAACGGAAAGCGCTCGAGCCCAACGGTCATCTCGCTCCGTTAACGAACCCACCCCTCCTCGCGCTGCCGCCGCCGCCGCCATCATTGAGACGGGCAGCGGCCACCTCTTCAGCCAGCCCAAGGTCCTTTCTTTTCCGCAAACGTTTCTAATTTTTCGATCATTTCTCGCCCAAGATACAATTGTGAGCGGGTGATGCGGGTTTTGTGAATGCTGCCGATTTATTTTTCTCCTTCGGCTCCTGGTTTGCCAGTCTCAATGATGGCGGCCGCGGGTCACGTGGCGGAGGACGTGCCGCCTGGCAGGTTGTCCCTCCTGATGTGGAGATGCCGGCGTTGGACTGGGGTGGGTGCAGTAAGAAGTCTCACAACACCAGGTTAAAGTCCAACAGGTTTACTTGGCAGCAGAAGCTTTAGGAGCCCTGCTCCAAGGCGGCCTTCGTGACACAGGACAACGCAGAGTTGCTGAGCAGAGACTGATAGCCAAGTTCCGCACACATGAGGACGGCCTCAACCGGGATCTTGGGTTCATGTCACACTATCTGTAACCCCCACAACTTGCCTGGGCTTGCAAAATCTCACTGTCCTGGCTGGAGACAATACACACGTCTTTAACCTGTGCTTAACCCCTCTCTCCACTCACATTGTACCTTTAAGACGTGATTACCTGTAAAGACTCACATTCCAACCATTATCTTGTAAATTGAGTTTGTGTCTTTATATGCCCTGTTTGTGAACACAAGTCCTCGCTCACCTGATGAAGGATCAGTGCCCCGAAGGCTTGCGGCAGCCAAATAAACCTGTTTGACTTTAACCTGGTGTTGGGAGACTTCTTACTGAGGTTGTCCCTCCACATGGACTGACGATATCTACCTTGTAATGCAATGGACACTGATATTGCCATTCACGGTTAATGTTCATGTATATAGTTGAACTGTGTGCTTATATAATTGTTAATAATGCATATGTTATATGAGGGATGGGGTTGAAATAAGAGGGGACACTCAGCCCCTCAGAGTTGTTGATGTCACCCTTCACAGTTAATGTTCATGTATATAGTTGAATTGTGTATTTATATTGGTGCAGGCACGGTAGCGCAGTGGTTAGCACTGCTGCTTCACAGCTCCAGGGTCCCGGGTTCGATGCTCGGGTCACTGTCTGTGTGGAGTTTGCACATTCTCCTCGTGTCTGCGTGGGTTTCCTCCGGGTGCTCCGGTTTCCTCCCACAGTCCAAAGATGTGCGGGTTAGGTTGATTGGTCAGGTTAAAAATTGCCCCTTTGAATCCTAAAATGCGTAGGTTAGAGGGATTAGCAGGTAAATATATGTGGGGGTAGGGCCTGGGTGGGATTGTGGTCGGTGCAGACTCGATGGGCCAAATGGCCTCCTGCACTGTAGGGTTTCTATGATTTTCTATGATATAGAGTCATAGAGATATACAGCACGGAAACAGGCCCAACCTGTCCACGCTGACCATAGAAATCCTACAGTACAGAAGGAGGCCATTCGGCCCATCGGGTCTGCACCGACGACAGTTCTACCCAAGCCCTATCCCCGTAACCCCATAATGTTTACCTGATGAAGGAGCAGCGCTCCGAAAGCTCGTGATTCCAAATGAACCTGTTGGACTTGAACCTGATGTTGTGAGACTTCTTATTGTGCCCATAATCCCATGTATTTACCTCGCTAATCCCTCTAACCTGCACATCCCGGGACACTAAGGAGCAATTTAGCATAGCCAATTCACTTAACCCGCCCATCTTTGGACTGTGGGAGGAAACCGGAGCGCTCGGAGGAAACCCATGCAGACACGGGGAGAACGTGCAAACTCCACACACACACTGACCCAAGCTGGCAATTGAACCCAGTTCCCTGGAGCTGTGAGGCAGCAGTGCTAACCACTGTGCCACCATGCTGCCTTAGTTAAGAAACTGAACTAGTCCCATTTGCCTGCATTTGGCCCATATCCCTCTAAACCTTTCCCATCCATGTACCTGTCTTTTAAGTGTTGCTATTGTACCCACCTCTACCACCTTCTCTGGCAATTCATTGCATATATACACCATGCTCTGCGTAAAAAAAAAGTTGCTCCTCAGATCCTATAGAAACTCGAAGCAGGAGTAGGCCATTCAGCCCTTTTAAATCTTTCCCCTCATAGAAATGCCCTCTAGTTTTGGACTCCCCGTCTCTGCGAGAAAAGATCTAGGCTATTCACCTTATCTATGCCCCTCAATTGTAATATAATTGTGTTAATAATGTATATATGTTAGATTGGGGGGGGGGAGGTTGCAGTAAAAGGGGGCACTCAGACTCTCAGAGTTGGTGATATTGCTATTCACAGTTAATGTTCATGTATATAGTTAAGCTGTGTATTTATATAATTGTTAATATATATACATTATATAAAATTTTCAAGTTTATTTATTAACTTCACAAGTAGGCACATTAACACTGCAATGAAGTTACTGTGAAAAACTGAGGGAGAATTTTAGCATAGCCAATGCACCTAACCAGCACATCTTTCGGACGGTGGGAGGAAACCCGAGCACCCGGCGGAACTCCACACAGACTGTGACCCAAGCTGGAAATCTAACCCGGGTCCCTGGCGCTGTGAGGCAGCAGTGCCATCCACTATGCCACCGTGCTGCCCATATTGGGGGGGGGGGGGGGTTAAAGTAAGAGGGGACACTCAGTCACTCAGAATCATAGAATTCCTCAGTGCAGAGGAAGGCCATTCGGCCCATCAAGCCCACACTGACAACAGTCCCACCCAGGTTCTATCCCCGTAACTCCACGTATTTACCCTGCTAGTTCCCCTGACAAGGGGCAATTTAGCATAGCCAAATCACCTAATCTGCACATGTTTGGCATGTGAGAGGAAACCGGAGCACCTGGAGGAAACCCACGCAGATATGGGGAGAATGTGCAAATGCCACACAGACAGTAACACAAGGCTGGAATTGAACCTGGGTCCCTGGCGCTGTGAGGCAGCAGTGCTAACCACTGTGCCACCATGCCACCCTCAGTGTTGTTGATATTGCCATTCACAGCTGATGTTCATGGAAATAAGTTTATTATTGATTAGTGTCACAAGTAGGCTTACATTAACGCTGCAATTAAGTTACTGTGAAAAACCCCTATTCGCCATATTCCGGCGCATGATACACCGGGAGAGAATTTTAGCATAGCCAATGCACCTAACCAGCATGTCTTTCGGACTGTGGGAGGAAACTGGAGCACCCGGAGGAAACCCACGCAGACATGGGGAGAACGTGCAAACAACACACAGACAGTCACCTAAGCCGGGAATTTAATTTATATAGTCATAGAGATTTACAGCATGGAAACAGGCCCTTCAGCCCAATTTGTCCATGCCAATCAGTTCCCTCAACTGAATTAGTCTCATTTGCCTGTGTTTGGCCCAGATCCCCCTCAACCTTCCCATCCATGTACCTGTCCAAATGTCTTTTAAATGTTGGAATTGTACCTGTCTCTACCACCTCCTCTGGCAGCTCATTCCATATACCAGCACCCTCTGTGTGAAGAAGTTGCCACTCGGGTCCCTTTGAAATCTTCCCTCTCTCAACTTAAACCTATGCCCTCTAGTTTTGGACTCCCCTACTTTGGGAAAAAGACCTTGGCTATTCACCTCATCTATGCCCCTCAATTGTAATATAATTGTGTTAATAATGCATTTATATTATCTGGGGCTTTGAAGTAAGAGGGGACACGCTGTCTCTCAGAGTTGTTGTTGTGAAGGGGAAGAGAGAGCGAGAGAGACTTGATTAGTAGAGAGAGAAAGTGAGAGGTTGTAAATCATTCGGGCACCCACTTCAGCACTGGTCTCCCCAGATTTTACTCAGAGCTGCTCCCTGTCCAGACATGCCATGTATGGATGAGTTATGTTCAGAAGGAAAACACTCAGCACGTTTTTTTCAGTCCCAAATTTGAAGTGTTCAGAATGCAGTTCCAATCTGCATTAGCATGTACTCTGATTCCTCTCTGTTAAAGCTCTCTCTGGATTTTCTTGAGTGATGGATTGGAAAATTTCTGAAATTTAGGAACCAATAGAATCCCTGCAGTGCAGAAAGTGGCCATTCGGCCCATCAAGTCTGCACCGACCCTCTGAAAGAGCATCCCACCCAGGCCCTCCCCTCCGCCCTATTCTCCATAACCCTGCGCATTTTCCATGGCTAATCCACCTATCCTACACATCTTTGGACACTAAGGTGCAATTTAAGCATGGTCCATCCATCTAACTTGTGGGTCTCTGGACTCTGGGAGGAAACCGGAGCGCCTGGAGGAAATCCACACAGACACGGGGAGAACGTGCAAACTTCACAGTGAAGGCCTGAATCAAATCCGGGTACCTGGCGCTGTGAGGCAGCAGTGCTAACCAGTGTGTTGCCCAAATGTCCAAAGCGTTTTTTAACTAATTTTTGCAAGGCTCATTTAAAGCACAACTGATCTGATATCAGATTTCTAATGCTTCTTGGAGGTTGACCGCACTAATCAGGACTCGAACTGTAATCTCAACTCATCCCTGCATCAGTTCCTCTCTCGTTTTTCAGCCTGGGTGTTGCAAGCAAGAGATAACACGATTATTAATTCCTCATAACCACTGATCACCGTTCAGTCTGTTGCATATCTGACCCTCCTTTAAACTTTTCCCAGCTAAACCTGCTGTGAAATGAGCTGGCAAGTGTGCGAGCATTGTGGCATAAATTCTGAGTTTAACCTTGGGTTGACCTGTACGTCTTTTGAGCAAGCTTTCCAGAAACTTCTAAGATGTCGACATTCTGAGAGTGGTTATTGATGAGTCTGCTAATGTGGTAAATCACGTGTCGCACTTATTTCACACTTGCTGCAGAAGGAAAAAATATATATAGCGCTTTTCATAACCTTGGGGCAAAGCAATGCAATACATTTTGTGGAGTAGTCACTGTTCCAACGTAGAAAGCTCACCTATGGTCGATTGTCCCGACATCCATATCCTTTTTGGAAAATTTTGGAGAGTTCTAAACACCCCTTGTCATTTTGCAAAGTCCATACAGATAACCTTGATAGGGGCAACACGATGGCACAGTGGTTAGCACTGCTGTCTCACAGCACCAGGGACCTGGGTTCGATTCCCGGCTTGGGTCACTGTCTATGTGGAGTTTGCACGTGGGTTTCCTCCGGGTGCTCCGGTTTCCTCCCACACTCCAAAGATGTGTGGGTTAGGTTGATTGGGTATGCTAAGTTGACCCTAGTGTCAGGGGGATTAGCAGGGTAAATATGTGGGGTTGTGGGAATAGGGCCTGGGTGAGATTGTTGTTGGCGCGGTCTCGATGGGCCAAGTGGCCTCCTGCACTGTAGGGATTCTATGATAGACACCTCTTATCCATTACATCTGTGACCTGCTCAAAAGATTCACTGAACTAGATAGAGGTGACCTACCTTCTAAACATCTTCATATCCTCACCCTTTCCCTTATCATTGTTGCCAATTTGGGAAGTATTTCCCTTGGGGCTCCTGGTGATCAGTTTGCTAGGAATGCTGCCAGGCATAGGGCCCTTCGCTGTCCTCATTAGATTCCACCCTAAAGAATGAAAAAGACCTGCATCTTTGTTTCTAATGGGGTGAATGGGATCAAAGGTTATGGGATGAAAGCAGGATTAGGCTATTGAGTTGGATGTTTAGGCATGATCATAATGAATGACAGAGCAGGCTCGAAGGGCCGAATGGCCTCCTCCTGCTCCTATCTTTGATGTTCCGAGGCAAAGCACCCTTCACAACCTCAAGACGTTCCAAAGCACTGTCGAGTCAATTAAACACTTTTAACACGTTAGGAGCACAGCATACAATTTGCAAAATGCTGCCACAAGCAGTAATGAGATTGTGACAGAGGAATCAGCTTTTTTAGAGGTTATTTAGAGGTGCATGTAAGAAGCCAGAGCACCAGGGTGAATTCCCCTGCTGCTCTCTGAATATGGGGTGCAGTGGGGGTTTTTTTTACATCTACATGAGAAGGAGCCTTGCTTTAACATCTGAGTAAAAAGGGTGGCACGTCCGCCATTGCAGTGCTCCCTCGGTGCTGCAGTGGGAGTGTCAGCCTGGATTTTGTGTGCAGAACACGAGAGTGGAACTTTAACGCATGACCTTTTGTCTCTGGGACATGGGGGCTTTTATCTAAGCTGCAGATAACACCACAGTTACTCCCTGTGCCCCAGTGTATTCAATTTTAAATCCAGGTCATTTGAAATTGTGCAAATTGGTCACGACCTTCTCTGTCTTTTGACAAATTTTTATGTTTCAGTTAATGGTAAAAAGGCTCTTGTGAGCAACATGAGAGGTTGATTTACCCCCCAGGCAAAACTAAATCCGTGGCCTGGGCTACAATGTGATGCAAATGAAGCATTAAATTCAGTTATTCATGCCCTACTTTCACACTGCTGTGGTTCATTACTTTCATTCGGATCATTTTTTTTCTCCACCGTGTCACTGGATGAGGCCACGGAAACGGTTTTTGTGTTTCAGTAATTTTTCAAATGTTAGTTTGGGTAAAAGCGAGTGTTTTGCAGTGATACATTAGGCAGCGGCAATTAGTGCTATAAGTTTAGCAGTTGTCATGGTAATCTGCTGTCACATAATTCTTGACACAACCCCAAGAGGGAAGCAGTTTGGATAGGAATGGATAGGTTAGTGGTTAGCACTGCTGCCTCACAGCGCCAGGGACCCGGGTTCGATTCCCGGCTCGGGTCACTGTCTGTGTGGAGTATGCACATTCTCCCCGTGTCTGCGTGGGTTTCCTCCGGGTGCTCCAGTTTCCTCCCACGATCCAAAAAATGTGCTGGTTAGGTGGATTGGCCGTGCTAAATTCTCCCTCAGTGTACCCGAACAGGTGCCGGAATGTGACGACTAGGGGATTTTCACAGTAACTTCATTGCAGTGTTAATGTAAGCCTACTTGTGACGAGTAAATAAACTTTAACTTTAAAGGAGATTTGCATGAAAAGTTGGAGAAAGGGTTGTGTGGAACATAATTTGGAAATCTACCTCCTGGGTCAATAAGTTTTAAAACGTTGGGGCTAGAATTTACAGGTTGCCATACTCCCTGTTCCCAACCATCCCTTTCCACTGCCTCCCACTCCGACTGAAACTGGTCGGGCACCTGTCCACCAAAAAGCTGGCTGTCCCACAGCTATTGTGCACTTGACTAGCTCAGGGCGAGACTGGGTTTGGCTAAGATCAAGCCCAGAATGGGATGCAATGCCTTATCTTGTCAGCTTGGATCTTGTTTGTCTCTCTTGTGGGCACCGTGAATTGGATTCAGTTTGAATCTGGATTTTGGATCAAACAAGGAGGTGGATTTGGGTTTGCCCAGTCCAGTCTGCGCACTGGCTTTGTAACTTTAAGTAACACATTTAAAAAATAAAATAAAAAGTGGGGCAGCAGGGTGACACAGTGTTTAGCACAGCTGCCTCACAGCCAGGGACCTGGGTTCAGTTGCGGCTTCGGGTCACTGTCTCTGTGGAGTTTGCACGTTCTCCCCGTGTCTGCATGGGTTTCCTCCGGGTGCTCCGGTTTCCTCCCGCACTCCAAAGATGGTGCGGGTTAGGTTGATTGGCCATGGTAAAATGACCCTCGTGTCAGGGGATTAGCAGAGTAAATATGTGGGGTTACGGAGATAGGGGTTGGTTGGGATCGTGGTCGGTGCAGACGCGATGGACCGAATGGCCTCCTTCTGCACTGTAGGAATTCTATGATTCTAAAAGAAAAACCTGAGTCCCCACTATAATTGGCTGCCAGCTCTGTCATCCCAGCTGCAGCAGGTTCGAGTGGTGGCCACCGCTGAGATTACAGTCCCTCTCCGATAAGCAGGCGGATATGGAGGCCAGACTTCAGGGAGGTCTGGGGTTTTGTACAAGACTGGCTGGCAGACCCAGTGAGGGGTTTAGTGGGGGGGGCGCAGTTTGAGAGGCCAGGGAAGAGGAGCATTCAAGATAGGATATGACACTGGTGGAGGGTGTTGCCTCCAATGATAGTCATGATGTGAGTCAAGACTCACATTGCAACCATTATTCTGTAAATTGAGTTTGTGTCTCTATATGCCCTGTTTGTGAACAGAACTCCCACTCACCTGACGAAGGGGCAGCGCTCCGAAAGCTAGTGGCTTTTGCTACCAAATAAACCTGTTGGACTTTAACCTGGTGTTGTGAGACTTCTAACTGCCTCCAATGGTCACAGGGGATTCCTTTGATTTGCTTTGATTTACTGTTGTCACGTGTATTAGTATACAGTGAAAGGTATTGTTTCTTGTGTGCTATCTTTGCCCTGCACCAGCTCGTTAATGAGCTTGTGGCTCATTAATTGGCCACTTAAGGTCCTCAATATGCCCAAGGACGGGCAGGCAGGCTGGCCATCTGAGACCTCCATCGTCTCCCTGCAAACTGGGGACAGGTCAGGAGTGGACAGGAAGGCAGTGAGCAGGCCATGTGCTGCATTTTACAAACCTTCCTGCCTTCAGACATGCTGCAAAATCCAGCCTTTGGTGTCATCTAATCAGTAAGTTTAACACCATATATAACAGCATAACGTATAGGAGAGGATTTGGAATATAGAAAATATCACCCAGGGACTTCCATGTCTTCCACCTTTTATTTAATCTGTTCAAATAGTTCTCATCAATGCCAGCACTGCCAGTGACAGTCGAGTTAGTGTTTAACCCTTGTTGGAGAATCCATTGGACATGCTATTACGATCTGGAGGACCAAAGCCTTGACCCTTTTTTCAATCCTAACAGAGCCTTAGCCATTCAAAAAGCACTCATCCTTTTATATAAATTCCCCTACAAAACATTTCTTCATGACCTCCTTAAAATATTACATATATGGCTGTCATCTAAGCAGTACAGTGCCAAAGTGTATGGCCAGGTGGGAAATGTCTTAATGGGTTCATAGGAACATTGGAATTAGGAGCAGGAGTAGGTAAATTCAGCCCTTCGAGCCTGCTCCGCCATTCAATCAGATCATGGCTGATCTCTCCCTGGTCTCAAATCCACCCGTTCCCCATATCCCCTTATCCCTTTTTTAAAATCAGAAATTTATCTATTTCCTTCTTGAAACCATCCAATTATTCAAACTCCACCGCGCTATGGGGCAGCGAGTTCCACAAATTCACCGCCCTCTGTGAGTAGTAGTTCCTCCTCATCTCAGTTTTAAATCTACCGCCTCTCAACCCATACCTGTGACCTCTTGTTCGAGATTGCCCCACAAGAGGAAACATTTGGTCTATATTTATTTTATCAGTCCCTTTTAGTATTTTATATCCCTCGATCAGATCCCCTCTCATCCTTCTAAACTCCAGCGAGCATAAACCCAAACTGTCTAATCTCTCCTCATACGTCAACCCCTTCATCCCCAGAATCAATCTAGTGAACCTCCTCGGAACTGCCTCCAATGCCACCACATCCTTCCTCAAATAAGGAGACCAAAACTGGACACAGAACTCCAGATGTGGTCCCACCAACAATACAAATTTAACAACACTTCACTACTTTTATACTCCAGTTCCTCTGCAATAAATAGCAACATCCCATTTGCCTTTTTTATTACGTGCTGCCCCTGCACACCGACTTTCTGTGATTCATGAACACGGACACCCAGATCCCTCTGCCATGATGCATTTTGAATCTGCCTTCCATTTGGGTAATAATTTGCCTTCCTATTTTTTCTTCCAAAATGGATAACCTCACGCTTATCCACATTAAACTCCATCTGCCAAATTTTGGCTCATTCTCCGAGCTGAGATATCTGTCTGTAAAATCTCTATATCCTCTTCACTCCCTGCTTTCCCGCCTATTTTAGTGTCATCCGCAAATTGTGTTGTGTTACACTCTGCCCCTGCTTGCAGACAATTTATGTGGATAGTTAGGTCCAAGGACAGAGCCCTGCGTCACCTCGCTAGAAATCTCACCTCGCTGGTTACATTTTGCCAGCCAGAGAAAGACCCATTTATCCCGACCCTCTGTTTCCCGTCAGTCAGCCAATCCTCAGTCCAATCTAGTACTCTACCCCCAATCCCCTGTGATCTCACCTTCTGGATCAGTCTTTTATGCAGCAGATAATATTCAGATAATAACCAGACAATAATAATTGAAAAGTATCAAGGTATGAGATTTTTAATAGTGAATCATATATCTGAGGTATCCAATCCTAATAAAATCAGCCATCCACATCTGTCACAAGGCCCAAGTAGTCTTATTGTGTTCTTGTTTCTCCTTCACCAGCTTGACCTCGGTTCCCATTTTAAAATTATATTCAAAATCACATACAGGCATAAGTGGAGGAGTGGGACTGAGTGGAGTGCTCTATGGAGAGCCAGCATGACTCAGTGGGCCAAATGGCCTTCTTCTGTGATGTAATGGCTTTAACTTTGAATTATATGAAAATCTGTTTTTAAGGCACAAGTTTAGTGGAATCATGTGAGAAGTGTCCAGGGACATTTTAGATTCATATGGTGCATCCTGCCTGATGTGATTAATGGTTTAAAATGTAGCATTTGGATTGAAAACAGGCCAACTAAGTTGTCTCTTGCCCAAACGTTATCTCAGCAGACCCAGTCTCATATCCCATCATGGCCACGAAGCCACTTTATTCACTGTGAACCCAGTTCACAGAAATCCAGCACGACATCCTGTTAGGGTCACACTTCTCTAATCCTCCCAGTTCTGACATCCTCCATCTGCTCTCTTCAATCGACTCACAGTACGCGCTCTCCTCCAAAAATGAAATACTGCGGATGCTAGAAACTTGTGAGAAAAATAGAAGAGAACATGCTGGAAATACTTAGCAGATCAGGCAGGGTCTGTGGGGAGAGAAATGAGAGTTAATGATTGATTGATTAATTAAATAAAATAAGTAAATAAATAATGTGCTGTATGCGTCTATGACTCTCTAATGGGCTGAATTTCCCTGGCATCGTAACAGTGGGGATGAATAAACGATTGCGGGTTTGGGTGCTGGTCTGACTAAGTGAATAAAGGGAGCAGTAATGGGACAAGTAAAGAAATAAAAAATAATACACTAGATGATACTCTATACACTCACACACTCTCTCACACACACACTCACACACACTGACACACTCTCTCACACACTCACACACACACACTGACACACTCTCTCACACACACACACACTGACACACTCTCTCACACACACACACACTGACTCTCTCTCACACACACACACACACTGACACACACTCACACAACACACTCACACACACACTCACACTGTTTCATCCCTTCGTTCACTTACTAATTTGAACTTGGCACTTTCTCGCTCCAGAGCTCCTCACCTCTTTCAGGGCACTTTTATCCTCTTCCCATAACCGTCAATACCATCGATTCTCCCTTCTGTTGCCATCCATTTCCCTTCCTATTATTCCATTCAGTTTATTTCCCTATCACTGCCATGCATTCTCCCATTACATCTTAGAAACATAGAAAACTACAGCACAAAACAGGCCCTTCGGCCCCACAAGTTGTGCCGAACATATCCCTACCTTTTAGGCCTACCTATAACCCTCCATTCTATTAAATATAGAAACATAGAAAACTACAGCACAACTGCAACTACTCTTATCTGAGTGGTGAACTCAAGGTGGCACAGTGGTTAGCACTGCTGCCTCACAGCGCCAGGGACCTGGGCTCGATTCCCGCTTGGGTCACTGTGTGTGGGAGGTTTGCATGTTCTCCCCGTGTCTGCGTGGGTTTCCTCCGGGTGCTCCGGTTTCCGCCCACACTCCAAGGATGTGCAGATTAGGTTGATTGGCCATGGTAAATTGACCCTAGTGGCAGGGTAAATATGTAGGATCGTGGGTATAGGGTCTGGATGGGATTGTGGTTGGTGTAGACTTGATGGGTGGAATGGCCTCCTTCTGCATTGTAGGGATTCTATGATTCTCCCTCTTGCACCTTTGAAGACCAACCTGAACCCATCCAGGTCGGTTTACATCACTGTTAACAGTTTATTGTACTGAAGTAACTTACAAATATCGGCACCATCTGAAAACCTACAAACTTCTGTACCCAGCTTCCTTCCAAGTTAAATCACTACTTACAAGCACTATTCCCTTAACTTCCAAACTACACCCACCCTGTTGATCCTTCAGAGGAATGCGTTCCCATGTGTGCGATGATTGGGGCAGCACAGTGGTTAACACTGCTGCCTCACAGCGCCAGGGACCCGGGTTCAATTCCGGCCTTGGGTGACTGTCTGTGTGGGGTTTGCACGTTCTCCCCGTGTCTGCATGGGTTTCCTCTGGATGCTCCGGTTTCCTCCCACACTCCAAAGATGTGCGGGTTAGGTTGATTGGCCATGCTAAATTGCCCCTTAGTGTCAGGGGGACTAGCTAGGGTAAAATGCATGGGGCTGTGGGGATAGGGCCTGGTTGGGATTGTGGTCAGTGCAGACTCGATGGGCTGAATGGCCTCCTTCTTACAAGTCTCTGTCCCTTAATGCACCTTTCCTATAGTGCACAATAATTGCCACAAGCTCCTCTCATTTTTAATTGTACCATCTTGCAACAATCTCACATCCCAGTTTCGTGATCAGTCCATTAACATATGAAGCATGTTGATGAGGAAGATTGTGGTTTATCAGCATCGCCAGATTGGTGAATGAGTTCTGCTCCAATGAAACAGTGTTGGGGATTAGCATTTCTAAGGAATGTGGGTGCATATCCTGGAACCCAGAATAGCTTCTAAGTACAACTTCCAGTTCTGCAGTTTGGCCACAGGAGTTCAATGGTAGCAACAAATCATTTAAATTTTGGATCAGTGTATATCATTGTGTGGTCTGAGGGTTTCTGCTATCTCGTGGCTAGTATATTCAGGAAGACACTTCATTGTGTCCGTCTTGTTCAAAGTTTTCTTTTTAAATCCAGGTCCGAGGCCCTGTGGAATGCTGGGAGGTGAAATCTGGCCAATTTCTGGAAATTGTCCCATCGCAACTGACCCTTTTCTTTGCATCTCTTGAACTTTCATTGATGGCTTCCTTCTAATTAAATGCATTCTTACTGAAGGACTGGTTACCATATGGTGACTACTACACTGAAATGAGTCTTCTTTCTGTGCCACTCCCAGCGCTAATGGAAGAATTATCACCTCCTGTTTATCATGGAATCCATGGAATCTCTACAGTGCAGAAGGAGGCCATTCAGCCCATCGAGCCTGCACCGACAACAATCCCACCCAAGCCCTATCCCTGCAACCCCACATAATTACCCTGCTAATCCCCCTGACACGACGGGGCAATTTAGCATGGCCAGTCAACCTAACCCGCACATCTTTTGGAGTGTGGGAGGAAACCAGAGCACCTGGAGGAAACCCACGCAGACACGGGGAGGATGTGCAAACTCGGTGACCCGAGGTTGGAATTGAACCCGGTTCCCTGGCACTGAGGCAGCACCGCTGACCACTGTGTCACCAAGAATGTGTGCAGGACTTTGGGTTGGGTGAGGGTTGGATAGTTACAATGCTTTTTGACTGCAAACACTGACAAAGCAAAGCACTGATGGTTTGCACCTGTAGAGTTGTCACAAGATTTCATTAACAATGATAAATGTCAAATTCTTGGACAGTGTCCTTGTGACCTGTGAAATCAAATGTCAAGCCCAGAATAATCAATCCAGTCCCTGCTCTGTTGGTCTCCACAGATCATGACCAGACATTTACCGCACACTATCTTATTACCCCCTGTTTTATATAACCACACATAATCTGGGTTGGCAGTCTGTTTTGAAGTACTGTGATATTGGAAGAGTTGCCCTTGGGATGCAATGTCAAACTGAAGCTTGCTTACTGACAGTCATGTGAATATTGAAGATCCCGTGGTACTATTGGAAGATGAGTAGGGTGTTGCCCCTGCATCCTGTTGCCCCTGCACCGTGACTGACATTCTTCCCTCAGCCAACAAAACCAGAACATTGGATTGCGGTTTGTGGGATTTTGCTGTGGGCAGAAATTGCAGTGTTTCCCTCCTTAACCGTCATTTTGCTTGTCTGCAGTGCTTGTATGTTGGGAACACTGCCTTAAAGCGCTGTCTAAATGTGAACCTTCCTTTCCCTCCTCACTGCAGTATGCTTTTCACAATTGTTAACAGTGTACTGAAGCTGTCTGGAGAGAGCAGTTTGAGTTGTGTAAGATCAGGTGAAATACTAACAGGGTCGAGTCTGGTCTTACAATCTGACACCATGAATTAATAACAGTGGGTGCGATTCTCAGAGCCCATTCACTGCAGGTGCAAATCCCATTATGGTCACTAAATCTTGCGGGAGGGTCCTAACCGGATTTGCAGTGGTGGGATCTTGATTTGAGATCTTCCCCGACTCCTGTCGGCAACGCAATCTGGTTCGCATCCAGAACGTGAACCTGTTTTCCATGAATTTGAATTAAGTTTAATATCAGTATTCAGCTTAACGCTGTTTATTTTGGCTGCGTTCAATCCTTCCCTTCCTCGCAAACAAAAACCAATTGTGATGATCACCCCAAGGGAGGAGTGGTGAATATGGCCCCCAGGTGGTGAGGGACATGCACTGCCCCTTGGCACCCTGGCACTGAGGGGCAGGCCCTCTGTAGCCCCATTGGGGGGCAGAGGTTCCCCAATGTGTGTGTGTGTGTGTATGCCTGCATTGAGGTTGGCAGGGGTGCCTTGATGCCAACAGAGATCGGGGCACTGTGATGCTTGCCTGCTGTGAAGGGGAAGGGCGGTACCCTGACCCTTTGGTGGTGGTTTACCCCTTGCATGCAGGGTTGGGGGTGTTCCTATGTTTGCTGGGGTCCCGATGTTCGTGGGGGGTGGAGGTGCTTTACTTGGAGATTGGGGTGCCCTTTAAAAACGGCGCCCTGATCTCTGAATCCCAGCTTTGCTGGTGAGTTTAGGCCCCACCCCCCCAGCTGGCTGTGTGATCCTCGCCAGGAATTTAAAAGTCAGAGTGCTGTTTGATCAAATGTCTGTGAAGCCAGCGAGTTTCACACAGCTTTTCTTGCCTGATCCAGCCTTCTGTGCAATTTTAGGAAAATATCGCCCATTGGCTGAAATGTGTTTTGTGATATTGTACTGACACTGAGCATAATAGTCAATGCCTGTATAGCACAGAAGCAAACCATTCAGCCCCTCTTGCCTAGTCTGGCTCTGTGAAAGAGCTACTTTAACCTAATTCCTGCCCTTTTTCCCGCAACCTGGAAGTTTTTCCCCCTTTTAAGTATTTCTCCAATTCTGTTTTGAATGTTATTGATCCCGCTGTCACTAGCCTTTCAGGCAGTGCATTCCATTCAATAATAATTGGTTACACAAAAGAAAAATTCTCCCCACGCTCCTTATACCAACTTTCATAAAACTGCGTCCTCTGGTTACCAACCCTCCTGCCAGTGAAAATAGTTTCTACTGTATCTCAATCCCTCTCAATTTCAACACTTCCATTAAATGGTAAGGCTCCTGCTCTGTCCAAGAGCGCAAGAAACTATGAAGGGTCGTGAACGAAGCTTAATCTCCCATCCATTGACTCTGTCTACACTTCCCGCTGCCTCAGGAAAGCAGCCAGCATAATCAAGGACCCCACGCACCCCGGACATTCTCTCTTCCACCTTCTTCCGTCGGGAAAAAGATACAAAAGTCTGAGGTCACGTACCAACCGACTCAAGAACAGCTTCTTCCCTGCTGCCATCAGACTTTTGAATGGACCTACCGCGCACTAAGTTGATCTTTCTCTACACCCTAGCTATGACTGTAACACTACATTCTGCACCCTCTCCTTCTCTATGAACGGTATGCTTTGTCTGTATAGCGCGCAAGAAACAATACTTTTCACAGTATCCCAATAGATGTGACAATAAATTGAATAAATCTCTTCACCTTTTTGCTCTAATTGTGGATATTGTAATCAACAGGTATGAATGCTGCAGTGCGAGCAGTGGTGCGGATGGGGATCTATGTTGGAGCTGATGTTTATTTTGTGTGCGAGGTTAGTGCCTTTTTGCTATCTAATGCCTATCTGACTGTCTTTGTTTGCGGTGCAGAGTATGGGTGAGCTGTCTTGAGGTATTTTACCTGTAGAAGGTGATTACAGGGCTATTTAAATCGGATAGGAGAGTCACTTCCAGATCCCTCTCGACTAAAGGTTAAACACGCAGTTGGAGCAGATTTTCTGATCCTGACCACTCTCTCTTGGTTGCTATTCTTCATCGTGAGGGTGGAGTTTCCTGGGTTGTCAGTCACCCTCCACCATCCTGACCAAATGACTGTCTTTCATTCCGAACCTGGATCGCAAGTACCAACATGTCTCTGTGAAGATCATAAGCAACCAAGCTTGATTCCATCATTAAGCAAAGACACTCAGGCTTTTCCAAGATAGCCATCAAGAACAGTATCCCAAATTTACCTGTATCATAGTGACTACACTTAAACAAACTCGTCGCTGTTAAATGCATTAGGAGGTGCTGAGGGCTTGAAAGGTGCCATCGACAAGCATGTTCTTCCTTATTCCTGATTTCCACGTTTTTTATTTAGCTTGCACTCCCTGACATTTGAACTTTGATAGGTCAATATTCTAATGCCTCCATAGATTTGAAAACTTCATTCAGTCAGCTTGACACCTCCCTGACAACAAATTCCTGATCTCTGGAATCATCTTGGCTTTTTTAAATCTTTGTCCCCTCTAGATCACTGTTTTAACCCTTCCTAATGATGAGGCCACTAAGCACTCCATGTGAGTTTAGCCAGTGTCTAATACAATAAGTGTAAGCCCCTCATATTTGCCAGCAATTCCTCTGCGAATGTCACCCATGATGTTATTTGCCGTTGCTTTTAGTTGCAGCTAAGCTTTGGGTTGATGGTTTTGACCAGCTATCCATTATAATTCCCAGATCTCCTTCTCTGACGCACCTCCCACTTTTGATCCTTACTCCCTTAACTCATTCTCTTGGGTCAGCTCTTGGTGCAAACAAACGCTCTTAAATTCCCGACTGTCTAGCCCAGGGCTTCCCAGACTTCGGGATGCAACTCACAGTGGGTCTGAGATGAGATTCTGGAGTTGTGAGCTCTGAGGCAGCAAAGGTTTATCCGGTCTCTCCACATAACTGAAGCCCCTCATCCCTGGAAACATTCTCGTAAACCTTTCTTGCGCCCACTCTAAAGCTTTTGCATTCTTTCTAAGGTGCGGTATTGAGAATTGGACACAATTCTCCAGTTGAAGCTGAACCGAGATGACAGATGGTCCAAGTTGTGACGGGCTTGTCTTTCCTTTTGCAGGGTTACGAAGGGCTGGTCGGTGGCTCAGAATTCTTGAAGTTGGCAGACTGGGACAGTGTCTCAAATATCATCCAACTGGTAAGTTGTAGGCTTCTCTTTGTTCTATTCCTCTTCAAGCTTTGCGCCCTGATTTAGAAGACGTTTTGGGTATTTATTCATCGGTCACTTTTAACCTCTGCAATGGAAAGCAGCACCGTATCCGCAACACTTGGCCCATGATATTTGAAACCCAGATTCAAAATCAAGTCGTGTTTTGCCCCTCAGGGCATGTCCACCAGTCTTGGCAGGAAGGCCCTCTGAGGACTCTTCTTCACCGTGAGTGGTAAAGCATAAAATTTAGCCTGTATCAGTGTCAAGTTTGAACCAGGCATTAAAGAGGTATGAGCACGGATGCCCTGCTGGGCTCCATTCCCGCATGTCAACTGCAATCTCCCCGGTAAGTTATCTATCTCCACTTTGTTTTACTCACCCATGGGATGTGGGCATCCCTGGCTGGACCAGAATTTATTGCCTATCCCTGAGGGCAATTAAAAGTCAATTACATCGCTGTGGCTCTGGAGCCACATGTAGGCCAGACCGGGTAAAGACAGCAGATTCCCTTCCCTAAAGGACATGAGTGAACCAGATGGGTTTTTACGACAATCGACAATGGTTTCATGGTCACTGTTAGACTTTAAATTCCAGATTATTTTTTTTGTGAATTCAAATTTCACCATCCGCCTTGGTGGGATTTGAATCTGGGTCCCCAGAGCATGACGCTGGGTCTCTGGATCACTAGTCCAGCGACAATATCACTACGCCACTGCCTTCCCCTAGCCAGCCAGCCAACTGAGACCAGGAGCTCACCATGTTGGAGAATTGTATGACCACAATACTCTAATATTAGATCTTTGCAATGGCAGCTTGCGCCTCGAAGGAAAATGTGGGGGAAGAAACATAATCAAGCTGCTGTAGGCCTTGTGGGCCTATGTCCTAGCCATGTTTAGGGATGATGTCACTAGAACAATCTGTACAACATTCTCCAGTAATCTAATCCTTCCACTGAAATGAAGTGTTATTGTGTGGCACAGCCCGTGATGGGCACGGTGGCCGTTGGGTGGCACGACTAGCGATAGACGTTGGAGTATTCACGATTAACGTGGTGTATCTCTACTTGCCAGTTGGTGAATTTCCCGCAACAAATGGTGAGGGGAGTTGGAGAAACATCTGGTCAAGGGTTGACACTGAACCTCAATTCAGGAGTTAGATGGTTTGAGTGGTTGGATCTCCCTTTGAGTACTCATAGAATCCCTGCCATTCGGCCCACTGAGTCTGCACCAATCCTCTGACAGAGTAACTTATCGAGGTCCTATCCCCGTAACCCTGCACATTTCCCATAGCCAACCCATCTACCCTACACATCTTGGGACACGAAGGGGCAATTTAGTTTGGCCAATCCACCTAACCCGCACATCTTTGGAGTGTGGGAGGAAACCGGAGCACCCGGAGAAAACCCACGCAGACACGGGGAGAACATGCAAATTCCACACAGACAGTCACCGAAGGCCAGAATCCCTGGCGCTGTGAGGCAGCAGTGCTAACCACTGTGCCACCCAAAGCTGGAATTGAGTGCTCTTGTTTGTGTGTGTGTGCTTTGTGTATGTGTGTGTGTGCACATGCGCGAGTGTGTTTGCGCACACGAGTGTGTGTGTGTGTGTTTGCCCTCTTATGTATCTCACCTTCTTTCTGTACATCTTGTAATCCATCTCTGCCTTAGGTTGCCTTAATGAAATTGGGTCATTCTCCCTTGTAGTGAGGGAGTTCGGTTTGTGGGGTAAGGTTGTTCCGTTTTCAGGCATTGGTTGCTTTGTGCCATTGCAGGGTTGGTTGGGGCAGGGCTGACGCTGCTTGTATGACATGTCTTAAATGTGGCTGCAATCCAGCCCCACTCTTGCTGGAGAAGCCGTAAGACCGAGGCTGGGTTTTTGATTGCATGCTTCTGTTAACTGAGTGCAAATCGCTGTACAATTCATAATGCGGTAGCTCTGTCCACCACAGAATGGCATCCAATGTCCTTTCGCAAAAACATTCCAAATAAGAAGCTAAAATAATTCAGGCACTTTCCATAGCTACGGATCACTCCGTGACCTTAATTTCAGTAAGGAGTCATTGCCGCGTACTAATTCAGCGATTTAGCTGGAGAAACCCATTGCAGCAGACGGGATGGTGAACGGAATTGCTTTTGCTGCAGAGTGTTTGAAATAGTTTCTGATTGAACAGCTGAGAGCTCGATCCGTGGGCATCTCCAGGACCTGGCTGACGCTGTGTTTGTGTTCTGAAGTGGATTGTGGATGGACATCTGATCCTCGCTCCATGCTGATGAGTTGTCTCTGTGGGAATGCTGGTTCGGGGTTGGCGTATCTGAAAAGCTTTGAAGTCTTTGCCTGTATCCATTTAAAGGAGCCATATGGACTGCACGGCATGTAGTGTCCAGTTTGAACCAGCTTGGATGGTGCCTGCAAAATATGGCACTTCATGGAGAGTGAATAAAATCTGCTGCTCTCTGTCAAAAATAACCAGCCTGTTAGCGAAAAACCTGCCTTCGCCTTCTCTCCCCTTCATTTAAGAGCGCAAAAGTATTGTCCTGATGTGACCATTGGTGAAAATAAGAGTGAACTTCTGAGGCTTTGGTTAATTAATCGAATAGTGGGGGGCGGAATGCAGTGGTTATTATTAGTCTGACCCAACACTGCAATTGTCATAGCCAGCCAGGCAGCAAAGGAAGAGGAGAGAGAAAGGACAGACACAGGAAATGAAAAAGGAAGGAATTTAGAGCGAGAAGGCGCGATGGATAGAGAGAGAAGGGGGAAAGAAGGCAAATGGGATGTTGGCATTTATCGCTAAAGGACTGGAGTATAAAAGTAGAGAAGTGTTGTTGCAGTTGTATAGGGTGTTGGTGAGACCACATCTGGAGTTCTGTGTCCAGTTTTGGTCTCCTTATTTGAGGATGGATGCGGTGGCATTGGAGGCAGTTCAGAGGAGGGTCACCAGATTGATTCCGGGGATGAAGGCGTTGTCGTATGAGGAGAGATTGAGCAGTTTGGGCTTATAATCGCTGGGGTTTAGAAGGATGAGAGAGGATCTGATCGAGGTATATAAAATACTAAAAGGGATTGTTAAAGTAAATGTCGACCAAATGTTTCCTCTTATGGGGCAATCTAGAACAAGAGGTCACAGGTTGAGAGGCGGTAGACTTAAAACTGAGATGAGGAGGAACTACTCCTTTGATTTGATTTATTATTCTCACATTGTATTAGTATACGGTGAAAAGTATTGTTTCTTGCGTGCTGTACAGACAGCATACCGTACATAGAGAAGGAAACGAGAGAGTGCAGAATATAGTGTTACAGTCATAGCTAGGGTGTAGAGAAAGATCAACTTAATGCAAGGTAAGTCCATTCAAAAGTCTGGCAGCAGCAGAGAAGAAGCTGCTCTTGAGTCGGTTGGTACATATCTTTTTCCCAACGGAAGAAGATGGAAGAGAGAATGTCCGGGGTACGTGGGGTCCTTAATTATGCTGGCTGCTTTGCCGAGGCAGCGGGAAGTGTAGACAGAGTCAATGGATGGGAGGCTGGTTTGAATGATGGACTGGGCTTCGTTCACGACCCTTTGTAGTTTCATGCGGAGTTGGGCAGAGCAGGAGCCATACCAAGCTGTGATACATCCGCAAAGAATGCTTTCTATGGTGCATCTGTAAAAGCTGGTGAGAGTCGTAGCGGACATGCCAAATTTCTTTAGTCTTCTGGGAGAAAGTAGAGGCGTTGGTGGGCTTTCTTAATTATAGCGTCCGCATGGAGGGACCAGGACAGGTTGTTGGTGATCTGGACACTTAAAAACCTGAAGCTCTCGACCATTTCTACTTCGTCCCCATTGATGTAGGCAGGGCCATGTCCTCCACTACGCTTCCTGAAGTCGATGACTATCTCCTTCATTTTGTTGACATTGAGAGGGCAGAACTTGCTGCCCCATAGCACAGTGGAGTCTGAATCACTGAATGGTTTCAAGAAGGAGATAGATATATTTCAGATTTACAAAACAGGTTAAAGAGAAACGGGGAACAGGTGGGGAGGTGGATTTGAGACCAGGGAGAGATCAGCCATGATCTGATTGAACGGCGGAGCAGGCGCGAAGAGCCGAATGGCCTAATCCCGCTCCTAATCCCCTAAGTTCCTTTGTAAAAAGGACAGAGTTTGAGAGTATGAAATGGAAGGTCATCTAGGAAGATACATCCTTAAATATTTAATGTAAAAATTAAAAGTATTTCAAGTGTATTTAAGATTGCTGTTTGTTAAAGAGAAGAAGGTGAATAAGAATGAGCAGGTAGATGCAGAGATGCTCTAATATAGGTTGAGGAAATTAGAAGTTAGGGAGTATCCCGAACAAACTTTCCCCTCGATCCATGAGGATCCCATATCAGCTGCTTAAGCTGCCGAAGTTGGAAATGCAGAAATCTGGAATGACCCACGGTAATTTCAGGTCATGGAGAACCATCGTCTGGAACCAGAGCATCTTGTTGCACCTCCTTTTTTCATTTTGCATGAATCTGATCAGCTTCCGATGCACCTTCTGCAAGTGTTTGAGACTTTTAATACGGCAGCTGTGGCCCACTGTTGTCATGGGAACCTTTCTCTCCATCTGCTGAGCAGGGTGGAACGATCATTGGCAGTGCCCGATGCAAGAGTTTCCGCACTCGTGAAGGTCGCCAGGCAGCAGCGTACAACCTGGTGAAGCATGGCATCAACAACCTGTGCGTGATCGGGGGAGATGGCAGTCTAACCGGCGCCAACATCTTCCGGACCGAGTGGAGCGACCTGCTGGCCAGTCTTGTCGAAGAGGGTAAGTGCCTTAATGGGTCAACCTACTCCTCCCACAAGCACCTACAGAATATATAGAATCATATAGCATGGAAACAGGCCCTTCGGCCCAACTTGGCCATGGCGCCCTTTTTTTTTTACCACTAAGCTAGTCCCAACTGCCCGCGTTTGGCCCATATCCCTCTGTACCCATCTTACCCATATAACCGTCTAAATACTTTTTAAAAGACAGAATTGTACCCACTTCTACTGCTGCCTCTGGCAGCTCATTCCACTCACCACCCTCTGTGTGGAAAGAATTGCCCCTCTGGACCCTTTTGTAGCTCTCACCTTAAACCTATGCCCTCCAGTTTTAGACTCCCCTACCTATGGGAAAAGACATTGACTTATCTATGCCCCTCATTATTTTATAGACCTCTATAAGGTCACCCCTAAGCCTCCTATGCTCCAGGGAAGAAATCCCAGCCTATCCAGCCTCTCCTTATAACTCAAAGTCCATATATTGGAATAAGGGTGCAATAACGACACACGGTTAATATTTTATCAGACATTCTTGGCAATTTTAGGGAGTCAAATTTGCACCAATTCCTGGTGAGTAATGTAACCGTCAATGTAGCTCTATAGGGGAGCCCAGGAAATTCCGAATCTCTGAAACACTTTACTCAAACAGGCCATTCTAGTGCTTACGCTTCACACAAGCCTCCTCCTAACCCACACCATTTCACTCTTAACATCCTCACCTATTACTCTCACCCTCCTGTACTGCCCTGTCCCAACTGGTCGCAATTTCCACATTCTCACCACTCTGAAAGATTGGATAAAAAGATACAAAAACATGTCTATAAAAGTACGTCTTGAACGTCCCGTCAATGTAGTCCTCTTGGCGAGTTGGTAGGAATGAACCTCGTAACCCACAAAGTGCACAGGATCTGCGCTGAGGTTGTTACTCTGAAGCAGTTACTCTCAGGGTCTTGGGGCCTGAATTCCTGCTCCTGATCATTATTCAGTGACTGCACAGAAGCCGACCATTTTCCTCATCAGCTATATACTAATCTAATTCCCACTTTTCCTGGATGCTTCTCATGCACCATAGATATTCCCCTTTCTCATGCAAGTGTTTTCAGTTTATTTTCTAATCACTTGAAGACTCTTGCTTGCACTCGGGTTTGTGGCGGAGAATATCGCATGTGGCACAGTGGTTAGCACTGGGACCTGGGTTCGATTCCCGGTTTGGGTCACTGTCTGTGTAGAGTCTGCACGTTCTCCCCGTGTCTGCGTGGGTTTCCTCCGGGTGCTCCGGTTTCCTCCCACAGTCCAAAGATGTGCGGGTTAGGTGGATTGGCCGTGCTAAATTGCCCCTTAGTGTCAGAGGGACTAGATAGGGTAAATGCATGGGGTTGTGGGGATAGGGCCTGGGGGGGATTGTGGTCGGTGCAGACTCAATGGGCTGAATGGCCTCCTTCTGCACTGTAGGGATTCTGTGTTGGATGAGGACCGGATTGGTTTGGGGGTGGGGGGCTGAAGGACTCTGCAGTCCAATGGCCTGTTGGTGTTCACAAATGAAACATCAGCACTTGTACAGTCCCCCTCTCATCTCTTACCTTTCTGGGTTGTGCCAGTGCGAGACGATATATCCTAAATGCTGCCTGATCGCAGCAGCAGTGAGGAAACCCAAAACCTGGAATGAGCAGCCTTGTTTGGAAGGGCATAGCCAAAGGACAGCTGTCTGGGAACAGCTGCGTGGTGGGAAGCCTACTGCAAGTGAGAGCAGAATTACTGAGAGGAACACTCCTTTCCAAGATGTTAACGAAAGGATATTGTGCAAGTGAAGTCCTGTTAATATCTGTGAGCACCATATACCGATATTCAGCAGGGTAAGCATTACTCACTGTGTAGGAGTTCCTAGTTATTCAACTATTGTTTGGCGTTTCCATCAATTCCTTGACTTATTTTCCTGAAGGTATTGATTCCTTGCTGGGCTACAGTCTTCCCTTGGCTATCCCCTTCAAGTGATCATAGAATCCCTACAGTGCAGAAGAGGCCATTTGGCCCACGGGTCAGCACCGACTCCCTGCCAAGAGTATCTTACCCAGGGTCCTCTCTCCCACATCTTAACTCATAACCTCACACATTTCCCATGGCTAATCCATCTAACCTACACATCCTGGGAGACTAAGGGGCAATTTATCATAACCCGCACATCTTTGGACTGTGGGAGGAAACCGGAGCACCCGGAGGAAACCCACGCAGACACGGGGAGAACATCCAAACTCCATAAGGATGAATGAGTCTCTTGAGGGGCAATTCGCCCACAGGGGACATCCTAACTGAGCCCAATCCTGTATCGACCTCCCTCCAACACACACACATTTCAGCCAGGGTTGCAGGAAGGATATTATTTATCCTTCCATTTTCTGGCTAAAAACTGGGGGTTTTGCCCTGTTGACTAAAGATATGTACTGTGTTGCATAACCAGGAGCCCCATTTACACCGTGAGTAATCCTTACCTTGTGGAATAACCAGGAACTCCACAGAGTTACCGAGTTAGTAACTGTTAGCTCTGCTGAATAAACAGTAACTGCAAATGGTTATGTGACCACATGTCATTGGCTAAACATTTTTTAAAAAGAACCCGGGCTTATTTCCTGTTTGTCCTTCAGGTCAAATCACAGAAGAAGTTTCCCAGCAGTTTTCCCACCTCAACATTGTTGGGATGGTGGGATCGATTGACAATGACTTCTGTGGGACCGACATGACTATTGGGACAGACTCCGCCTTGCACAGGATTATGGAAGTTATTGATGCCATAACCACCACAGCACAGAGGTACGTCTAAGTGTGAATAGACTTGATCGTAGACAGCAGGCAGAGACCATAGAACGTTACTCGTGCAAGCATATTGCTTGGAGCAAAGCCTCACGATGACCAACGATAGAATGGGTGTTGGTTAGGATTAGGGGAGAACTCTCTTCTTCTCTGTGGGTAGTGCTGAAGGATCTTAAACTTCCGTCTGAACAGGGGTTTGACAACTCATCGGGTAAGGCTGCATTCCCTCAATACTGCACTGAAGTGTCAGCCCAAACTACACACTAGCATTTGACAGTGAAGCTTGAACCCAAAATCTTCAGACTCAGAGGCACAAATGCGACCAAGCTTTGTGCGCGTCCATTGAATACTTCCTGAGTGCAGAGGTTTTTGTCTCCAAGCACAGGCCGAGAGTTGATCTGAGGTAGTTCTGGTGAGTATGGCCCAGTACTAGCTTGGGCAGCACCTTTACTCGCTACGTTTGCCCGATTTTCTTGAATGTCCTGAACAAGGTGCCTTAATTTCAAGCGATTGTGAGAATTGCCAAAAAGGTGAAAGGGCCACAAGGCAATTTTTAATGGCAAACGTGTTCCTTTCAAGGTGAGCTGCCCTGGTAACATTACCAGGTGATCAAAGCCCCCTCGGGAGAGCGTTCTTGGGACACCTTCACCAGCCCATTAAGAACGTTAAACAGACCATGAACTCGTTGGATCTGGACCCAGTTTTAATGAGTTAGAAGCCATTGAACTCATAACCATGGTAAAGTGCCAGCACTTGAAGTGAGATGAATGGTGCCTCTGATTCAGCTGTGGTGCTGCACAGTATCCCACGCTCTATTTCCTTCAGACAGCAAACTCCACCAAAATAACATTCCAAAGGTGAAAGTGAGTCCAATATTACCAAACACGATGTCAGAGTGATTACCAGGTTTGGCACACACACACATGCACACTCACACACACTCACACCACACACTCACACACACTCACACACACTCACACCACACACTCACACACACTCACATGCACACTCACACACACCACACACACGCTGCTCGATTGCTAACAGCAAGTCCAATTGGAAATGAAAGCAAGTGACTCCAGTCACAGCCTGTTCCTATTGCTTTTACCTTCCAGACGCCCTGTCCTTGGTGCACCCACTCTTGTAGCCATCTACCAATAAATAGGTGCCAATTCTCTGACTCCACCCAACACCTCCAAACTGAAACTCTCATCCTTGTGTTCAAATCTCTTGCCCCTCTCTATTGCCGGAATCTCCTTTATCCCTACAACTGCCCAATATCCCTGCAGCCCTCCAATTCCAACCTTTTGAGCTCCGCTGATTTTCATCTCTTCGCGATTGGCGGCCATGCCTTAAACTGCCTTAGCCCCGAGCTCTGGGATCCCCTCCCTAAACCTCTCTACCTTTCCCTCCCTCAACACCCTCCTTAACACCTACCACTTTGGCCAAGCTTTTGGACCCTGTCCTAATATCTCCTCGGGGATTGGGGTAAAACACGCTCGTGAGGCGCTTTTACTATGTGCAGGCCACTTTTAAAGTCAAGTTGTTGCTGTAAGTCTCGAGAACTGTATTCACAGGCAGTGTGGGAGCGTACACAGATTAATCATGGGGCCTATTTAATCTCTTCCTCTTCATTCGCCATTTCAGATTTGTTTTAGATTCAGGCTTTTGCGTGCGTGAAGTCTCCGATTTGTTAATGGACCCTGTACCTTCAGGGCAACACGTTTGTCTATGTGCTGTGAAAGTGTTCACTCCATCAAAGATTAACTCAATTTATTACACCCTGAACAGAACACACCCAGTAATGGCATTTCAGATAAAGATGATCAAACAGCTTATCAGCAGTACTCCTGGACATTGTTTCACCATTCACTTTGTAACATTGCTCTCTCTCTCAGGGGAAAATAAATTGAGTCCAGCCAGTCATCAGCTATTATCAAGATAATAAACTGAGTTCCTTTTAGCTCAGACTGCCGAGACTGCAAGTGAAGAGTTGTAGCATTTCCAGTCGGTTTGAAGGACGTTTTGACCTTTGGTGTTCATCCAACCTTTACACCCAAACTATAAAGCCTTGTTAGTTCAACCATGGATATGTAACTTGTGCATTACTAGATTGATTGATCCTGCTGCTGCCCAGGATATTTGCCTGTTTGAGCTGTTTGTTACAGCTACTTCCTCTGTTTTTTCGCCCATCTCATAGGGGAGGTGATGGCCTGGTGGTATTATCGCTAGACTATTAATCAGCTAATGTTCTGAGGACCCGGGTTCAAATCCTGCCACGGCAGATGGTGGAATTTGAATTCAATAAAAAATAAATAAAACTGGAATTAAGAATCTACTGATGACCGTGAAACCATTGTCGATTGTCGGAAAAACCCATCTGGTTCACTCATGTCCTTTAGGGAAGGGAATCTGCCATCCTTACCTGGTCTGGCCTACAAGTGACTCCAGTGCCACAGCAACGTGGTTGACTCTCAACTGCCCTCAGGCAATAAATGCTGGCCAGTCAGCGACACCCATGTCCCATGAATGAATTTTTAAAACTATGAAGTGTTCCATCTTTGTTATTGTGGAGAGTAATGACAGATTTGTATTTTCAGAGTTCTTTCCACATCCTCAGGACATTCCAAAGTAGCTTTGCAGCCAGTAAAGTACCTTCTAAAGTGTAGCCACGGTTGTAAAGTAGAAAGTGCCGATATTCTTTGCACACAGCAAGTTCTCACACACATCAGTGTGTTAAGTAACGAGTTTAATCTGTTTAATCAGTGTTGGTTGGGGGATAATATTGGCCAGGACACTGGGGCTAATTCTCTTGCTTCTCTTCAGCACAGTATCTTCTATGACTGCTCGAGGGCAGGCGGTGGATGAATTTTCCATTCTCTTCACAGCTTGCCGACTGCACAGCCGGACTTTACCGCCACATTGTGCGTCACTCTGTGCAGAAAGAATCTGCAGGCCCGCACCGACAGGCCAGCAGGGAAGGCCGGCAGCTGGAAAGATTCTCGGTTTTTTTTTACTCTGGCGATATTTTACGCTCCCGTGGCCCTTTGGGCTTGCAGCAAAAGTGGGCACAAAATCAGGGCAGGTTTCTCGAACGGTGCAGCCCCTCCCTCAATACCGCACTGAGGATTCAGCAAAGATTTTGTGCTCACGCCTCTGGAGTTGGTCCATAATTTTCTGACTCGAGAGATGAGGTATTGTGGGAGGTGGGGGAGGGGCGGGATTATCCAGGCCTGCTAGCTCCTGGTGAATTGGGTGTCGGGCAAAAAGTGGGTTTGTCGGGAGTCAAACCCGTCACGATGCTTGTGGCCTGCCACGCTCCACCCCCATTACGTTCCTGCCAATAGCGGGCGGCAACCTGATATATATTCAAATTCACTGCTTTAAATGTAACTAGCAGGCTTGAAGCCTGGTTCAAATGGCTCTCACTTTTCACCCACTTCCCCAGCAGGATTTGCAGCAGGCTGGCTTTCGTACAGGCCCTCCCAGGCGGGGACCTGGCGTGCTGGACCCCAAGGGTCGAGGAACCACCACCAACCCCTCATCAATGAGAGGCATTCTCCACTCCCCTTCCCCACCATTCCCCCCCCACACACACACACACACACATACAGGCACAGCTGTTTTCCTGCTGGCATGCGCAATTTGAGCGAGTCGTGGCCATAGTTTGTTAACGAGGTGTTATCATGGCCAAGACATTCGAGCCAAGTCCACGTGTGCAACATAAAAATTAAAATCTGGGTGACAATTCTGGGTGCAAGCAATCTCTAGCAGTTCAAGGAGCCGCCATCTAGCTGGCGGGTTGAGATTAACTGGATTGGTTTTTGTTGGCCTGTTGTGGTTTTGCAGCCTGGGTTCCCCTGACTGTGTCTGAAATCTGATCATCTAATTGAAGGCTACACACAAAAGCCCCAATCTAAAAAGACACTTGAATTGGTGACTGGGGTCAGAGAAAAGGTTACCTCAAAGAAAGCCCTATGAATTTTTATTTAACCAATTATTTAAACTGCCGAGGCTTCTCAATTATTTTTATACTTCAAACTAAACTACCAAGATAATATTTTCCTCACCCCCCCCCCTCCTCACAACAGTTGCTCAAGGGAAGGGAGATATTATTGGATAAGTGGAATGAACCACAGCCAGGGATTGAACCAGATATTCAAAGAGAAAATGTTGCTCCCCTCTCAATATACCTTCCAGGTCTTGTGCCGCACGCTAAGAGCTGAGGCACTCGAAGGATGGAAAGTAAAGGTGAAGAGAAACGAGATAACCACAGGAGTGAGATAGCTGGCAATCGATGGGTGTGGGGGGTACCGCTGCCACTCTGCCATTGAGATCAATGGGGGCAGGATGGAGGCCAGCGATTGGGGTGGGCTGGAGCGGGGGGAGGGGGTGGTCTGCCTGCGGGGGTGTCTGCACTGCGGGGGTGTCTGCACTGTGGGGGGGTTGACACTGTGGTGGGGGGGAGGGAGTTGCTGGAAATTGGGGCGGTCAGGAACGGCGGGGCATCGAGGCTGGCCCGGGAATGGTCAGAGACAGTGTGACCGGTGTTGCGGGGCTCCCGGGCTGGCTCGCTCCCGGGCTGGCTCGCGATCGAGCTGGCCAGCAAACGGGAGGCTGACATACGCAGAGGCCGCTGGTTTCAGCTTCCTGGACGGAAATAAGCCCCGTCCCCTGAAATCTAATGATATTCACGCTGGTGCCCTCTACATTGCACAGAGTGTGGGAGACTCGAGCCTGAACTCCCACTGAAAAACACAGCGTGATTTACTCCAGTTTTCACACAAATTCAACACTTATAGAGTTTCTTTTGGGAGAATTCCGCCCCAGGAGTCCCAAGCCCAACCTAATATTATGTGGGAGATCTTTCAGCACCTATTGCACAGATTTAGGCATCTGGTAATTGGATTTCAGGCCACTATCCTCGCCAGCAGCCTGCTCCTCTTCCTAATATTTAATCATTTACAAATAGACAAGTAGCAGTTGCAATGTGGCAGCTTCACCAGTCACAATCTCTGGGACGTTTTTAGTGTGTCTCTGTATAGAATGCACAAGGACAGCAGACAAAGCTGAGTGAGGGCAGGAATTTAGAGATTTCATCAGGACAAAAAACTGGCTTTTAATCTTTCTTTCGGACATAATGGGAAACACATGTTCCCTTCAACGGGCGTCGAGGCCTAATCCAATTTGACGTTTCACTCTCGTATTCTGTTTGCTTCGGCCTGTGTATGGGTGAACAGTTGGACATGTTAACGATCACTGTCAGCCTATGAATGTCCTCTCTGCAGCTCAGCGGCAATGCATAGTGAAAGTAAATCCAGAACGCTGTTAGTTCTGAGTCAGTCAGTGAAAACCGAATGCTGGAATCATTTGGGAATCAGGCCAATGGTGTGAACAGGGGACTTCAGTTTAGTCCGAGATGTTTTTTAATCCGAATGCACCTTATAATCCATCAAGATCAGGATAAAATTATGTTACAACATTGGGCACTTCCAGATCTCTCATAGCCTCGAAATGAAAGTGTTCATTTTACAAATTCATTCTTAAGTTTTGATTTGATTTATTATTGTCACATGTACTGGCATACAGTGAAAAGTATTGTTTTTTGCGCACTATACAGACAAAGCATACCGTTCATAGAGATGGAAAGGGGAGAGTGCAGAATGTAGTGTTACAGTCTTAGCTAGGGTGTAGAGAAAGATCAACTAAATGGAAGGTAAGTCCATTCAAAATTCTGACGGCAGCAGGGAAGAAGCTGTTCTTGAGTCGGATGGTACGTGATCAACGTAATGAAGTCGGTTGGTTGGAGGCATTGCAGAGATAGCCTGCACTTACATAGAAACATAGAAGATAGGAGCAGGAGGAGGCCATTCGGCCCTTCGAGCCTGCTCCGCCATTCATCACCATCATGGCTGATCGTCCAACTCAATAGCCTAATCCTGCTTTCTCCCCATAACCTTTGATCCCGTCCAACTTATTGTCCATCCAGTAGTTTATTGGCTTGCTGAGCCACTCCTGCAGTTTAGTTAAGAGTCAACAAATCACTGTGGGCAAAAATAAAAGTAAATTAGTGCGGATGCTGGAATCTGAAACCAAAAGAGAAAATACTGGAAAATCTCAGCAGGTCTGGCAGCATCTGTAAGGAGAGAAAAGAGCTGACGTTTCGAGTCCAGATGACCCTTTGTCAAAGCTAAAGGGCATAGAAAGTGGGAGATATTTATACAGTAATGAGTCTAACAACACCAGGTTAAAGACCAACAGGTTTATTTGGTAGCAAACGCCACTAGCTTTCGGAGCGCTGCTTCTTCGTCAGGTGAGTGGGAGTTCCGCACACATGAGGACGGCCTCAACCGGGATGTGTGGCATGAACCCAAGATCCCGGTTGAGGCCGTCCTCATGTGTGCGGAACTCCCACTCACCTGACGAAGAAGCAGTGCTCCGAAAGCTAGTGGCGTTTGCTACCAAATAAACCTGTTGGACTTTAGCCCGATGTTGTTAGACTCCTTACTGTGTTTACCCCAGTCCAACGCCGGCATCTCCACATCAGATATTGATACTACAGGGGGAGGGAATGAAAGATGAGTCATAGCCACAGAAACCCGGGGAAAGTCTGCTTTTGACAGTCCATAGAGAGAATAGAAGGTGTGAATGGCCAAACGGCAGAGAAGCTGAAATCAGAGGGTAAGCTGCGACGGTGTGTCACTGAATCACTGTGGGACTGGAAACGGCCATTTCACTTTGGACTCTTGGGTCTGAGAGCACAAGCAGTTTTGTTGCCTTGGGCTGAACCGGGTTCCTGGCACTACGAGTCGGGGTCTAAGCTGGCTAATTAACGTTTTGAGTTGTATTAATCTGCCTCTCTTTTTCACTCTGCAGCCACCAGAGAACCTTTGTGCTTGAAGTCATGGGCAGGCATTGTGGGTAAGTTGCAGATTCATGTGACAGTCAAGCTCTTAGCCTCGTAAAGCTAATTATTCAAAAAACACAAATGGAGGGGCATGCTGGACAGAGTAGATAGAAACTTACTGCTGTGAAAGGATCGAGAACGAGAGGGCACAGATTTAAAGTGATTTGTAAAAGAATTATATGTGATGTGAGAAAAACCTTTCACGCAGTGCAGTCACCACACACAGTGAGTGATTGGGGTCTGGAATGCACTGCCTGGAAATGTGATGGAGGCAGATTCAATCGAGGCATTCAAGAGGGCATTAGAAGATTATTTGAGCAAGAAGAGTACAGGGGAATGGCACTAAGCCATAATGCTTATTTGGAGATCTGATGCAGACTTGATGGGCTGAATGGCCTCCTTCTGCTCGAGTCTAAAACTAGGGGCCACAACTCTGAAGATAGTCACTAATACACCCAATAAGAGACTCCGGAGAAACTTCTTTTACCTGAAGAGTGGTTACAATCATAGAATCCTACAGTGCAGAAGGAGGCCATTCAGCCCATCGAGTCTGCACTGACCACAATGCCACCCAGGCCACACCCCCACAATGCCATGCATTTACCCTAGCTAGTCCCCCTGACACTAAGAGGCAATTATAGCATGGCCAATCCACCTAACCCGCACATCTTTGGACTGTGGGAGGAAACCGGAGCACCCGGAGGAAACCCACGCAGGCACGGGGAGAATGTGCAAACTCCACACAGACAGCGACCCAAGCCGGGAATCGAACCCGGGTTCCTGGCACTGTGAGGCAGCAGTGCTAACCACTGTGCTACCGTGCCGCTCCAATGTGGAACTTGCTAACAGGTGGGAGAGTTGAGACAAACAGCAGAGATGCATTCATGGGGAAGCGTGTATGGAGTATAAGCAGTGTGATAGACCCGTTGGGCTGATTGTGCTGTAATTCTCTACAATCGCAGCTAGCTCCATCACAACAGTGGTTTCCCTGTTACTGGCTGGCCATGTAACCCGTCTGGTGGTGTTGTTTTGTGCAGGTACCTGGCTCTGGTGTCTGCATTGGCTTCTGGCGCAGACTGGCTCTTCATTCCAGAGGCCCCTCCAGAGGACGGCTGGGAGGATTTCATGTGCAAGAGGCTTGGAGAAGTAAGGATTGCGGGCGCCACTTAATCATTGGGAAGTCTCTGAACATGGCAGGCCATCTCTTCAATCCCCAGCTATGACCATCAGTTGGCTAAATAAGAGGGCCAACAACATGTCCCGATCAATTTACAGTCTGTGCATAACAGCTCCAGATCCATTGTAGTGATTTGGTTAAAGTAACTATTCTTGGGGTGTGGGTAGCACTGGCAATGCAGGCATTTATCTCTAATTGCCACTCGTTAGGTTGTTGCAGAGGGAAGTTAAAAGTCACCACTTTGGTGAGAGAAGGCTCAGCTCGCCTGGCAGCTTTTCTTCCCCAAAGGACATCCGTGAATTAATTGGCATTCACAGCTTCTTCACAGATATTAATTCCAGATTCTTGGGGTGCTGTGGTGGGGTTTGAATTTATGTCTTGAGGAGTAATTGTTCGGGCCTCTAGATCACTAACCCAGGACCATAACCAATGCGCTTCAACACCTTATTTGCTCTGAGGTTCATAGAATCCCTACAGTGCAGAAGGAGGCCATTCGGCCCAGCGAGTCTGCACTGACAAAAATCCCACCCAGGCCCTATCCCCGTAACCCCACTTATTTATCCTGCTAATGCCCCCGACACTAAGGGACAATTTAGCATGGCCAATCCACCTAACCAGCACATATTTGGACTGTGGGATGAAACCGGAGAACCCGGGGAAACCCACGCAGACATGGGGAGAACGCACAGACTCCACATAGACAGTGACCTGAGGGTGGAATCGAACCCGGGTCCCTGGTGCTGTGAGGCAGCAGTGCTAACCACTGTGCCGCCCACAAATCCTTACTCCCATTCCACCTGTCCCGTTACATTGCAGATCCCTGTAACCAGAAGACAGTGCCTTACACTAGCACAGAAACGAGACTGATACTCCACTGCAGGACTGAGGGAGTGCTGCACCCCCAGAAGCACTGTCATTCACATGAGAGATTAAATCAAGGCCTTGCCTGCCTTCTCAGATGGGTTTAAAGGATTCCATGAAAGTACCCACAGACCACGGGAGATCTCCCCAGAGTACTGACTATCGGGATAACAGCCTTAGGAACAAGAATAGCTCCTTCGAGCCTGCTCTGCCAGTTTACAAGATTATGATGGATCCAATTGAAAATAAATTAAATGACCCAGCTTCCACTGCTTTCCGGGGAAGAGAATACCACCTACTAAATATAAATGCAAGTCTTTATTTCTTTTAATTATATACATCCGTCTGTGAGAAAGTAACAGGTCTCTCGTTGGTTACTTTCCTGGACGTTGTAATGAAGAGTTGCCATCCAGGCCTTAAGCTTTGGAAATCTCTCCAACCCATTTTCCTTTTAAGAAGCTCCTCAGAACCCCCCTGCAGGATCCATTCATTCCTCCGAATAGACCGTGGGGACAGCACTTGATACACTTTTAAAAATGATTTTCATCATTGAATATAATTTGAAATAAAAAAATTACAGAAAACGGGGAGGGAAAAAAGAGAGGGGGGGTGCTCCAGAAAACTGGTCCCGATTACAGACTTGAACTTGTACAAGATTCAACACAACAACTGATAGCTGTATAGAGCATTATGACTTTTCAGTTATCTTGTGTTGTGAAACGACCAGGCGTACACAGTCTCCAACTTTCAAAAACAATTCGCAGCTGTGACCATGAAAGCGTCTTTATGACAAAAACCGTTTCTGTTAACATTGCACTTTCAAATGTAGTCAATTTCTAGGCTCAACCCAGAATTCCAAGCTGAGTTTTAAAATGTGGTCAGGTTAGCTTAAGTTAGCTTTAAAGCATGGCATAATTAGTTACATAGGCAGAAATACCTTGAAGCCTTTTAACCAGAGCAAATCATTCAGAGGTTCCCACACCACCTCTTTACTCAAAATGTTGATCACCTCTCTTAATGTTCCCTTATGTGGCTTGGTGCCAGGTTTTCTCTGCTCCTGTAATGCACCTTGGGGCGTTTTGCCACAATGAAGGTGCTATGTAAATGCAAGTTGTTGTTGGAAGGGGAAATGCAGACCGAAGGCTCAGTCGCTAATGGAGCCGAGGGTTGGGAGATCCTCGGTCAACCAGAGTCAGGAGAGGGGAGGGTGCGCCCTGGGATGTAGGGCCAGAGGAGGATACAGAGGAACCTTCCAATCCTGATTGTGTTGCCTCGACCTACTGTTTGAGAAGTCCCAGAACAAATGTAAACCCCAAACCCTGAGGAATTAGCGAGACATTTGATTGTGCTGTGACAAGCATGGATTGCAATATAGGTGGAAAGATACCCTGACATCAGCTTCCGCTGTTTATATGAGATTATCAGTAATTTGGTGGGAGGGGGTTCGGGGGAACCTTGTGAACCGACTTGTATTCAGCTACTGGCAGTAACGTCAGTAGGCCGGGATTATTCTATTCTGCGACATTGGTCAAATTTTGGAGACATTTGATATTCCATTAGATGCTGCGTCCTGTGTCTTGTACTGTACTGACACTCTTACAAGGATATAATTACCCACAATGGTCCTACAGTTGGGTCCAGTGTAAACCAACAAAGAAAGACTTGCATTAATGTAGTGCCTTTCGCGACCTTGGGATATCCCAAAACAAACTTTACAGCGAATCTTTGAAGTGCAGTGACTGTTGGTATGTAGGAAAACAGGAACCCATTTGCACACAGCAAGGTCAAACCCAATACTACAGGCCCCCCAACAGCCCAAGGGAAGTGGAAGAATGGATATGTCAGGAGATACTGGATAGGTGCAGGAAATATAGGGTTGTTGTAGTGGGAGACTTCAATTTCCCTGGTATAGACTGGAAATCGCTGAGGGCAGGGACTCTGGATGGTGAGGCATTTGTAAAATGTGTACAGGAGGGTTCGTTGGAACAATATGTGGACAGCCCAACTAGAGAGGGGGCTATACTGGACCTGGTGCTGGGGAATGAGCCCGGTCAGGTCTTCAAAGTTTTGGTTGGGGAACATGTGGCAAATAGTGACCACAATTCTGTTAGCTTTAGGATAGTGATGGAAAAGGATGAGTGGTGTCCCAAGGGTAAGGTGTTGGATTGGGGGAAGGCTAACTTTATTGGGATCAGGCAGAAATTGGCAGCTCTTGATTGGGAGAGGCTGTTTGAGGGTAAATCCACATCTGGTATGTGGCAGTCTTTTAAGGAACGGTTGTTAGGGCTACAGGACAAGCATGTGCCTGTAAAAAAGAAGGATAGGAAGGGTAGGATTAGAGAACCGTGGATAACCAGGGAAATTGAGGGACTGGTCAAAAGGAAAAGAGAGGCGTATGTTAGGTCCAAGCAGCTAAAAACGGAGGGAGCTCTGGAGGAGTATAATGAAAGTAGGAAAATACTCAAACGGGGAATTAGAAGAGCAAAAAGGGGTCACGAAATGTTCTTGGCAGACAGGATTAAGGAGAATCCCAAGGCATTTTATTCATACGTTAGGAACAAAAGGGTTGTTAGGGAAAAAATCGGACCTCTCAGGGACAAAAGTGGGGACTTATGCTTGGAGCCCAAAGAGGTAGGGGAGATCCTAAATGAATACTTTGCGTCGGTATTCACTAAGGAGAGGGATGTGTTGACTGGGAGTGTCTCGGAGGGGAGTGTTGAACCGTTGGAGAAAATCTCCATTACAAAGGAGGAAGTGTTAGGTTTGTTAGAGAATATAAAGACTGACAAATCCCCAGGGCCTGATGGAATCTATCCAAGGCTGCTCAGGGAGACGAGAGGTGAAATCGTTGGGCCTCTGACGCAAATCTTTGTCTCGTCACTGGAAACAGGTGAGGTCCCAGAGGATTGGAGGATAGCCAATGTGGTCCCGTTATTTAAGAAGGGTAGGAAGGATAACCCGGGTAATTATAGGCCGGTGAGCTTGACGTCCGTGGTGGGGAAGTTGTTGGAGAAGATTCTTAAAGATAGGATGTATGCGCATTTAGAAAGGAATAAACTCATTAACGATAGTCAACATGGTTTTGTGAGAGGGAGGTCATGCCTCACGAACCTGGTGGTGTTTTTTGAAGAAGTGACCAAAATGGTTGACGAAGGAAGGGCCGTGGATGTTGTCTATATGGACTTTAGTAAAGCATTTGACAAAGTCCCTCATGGTAGGCTAGTGAAAAAGGTTGGATCCCATGGGATAAAGGGGGAGGTGGCTAGATGGGTGGAGAACTGGCTTGGTCATAGAAGACAGAGGGTGGTAGTGGAAGGGTCTTTTTCCGGCTGGAGGCCTGTGACTAGTGGTGTACCGCAGGACTCTGTATTGGGACCTCTGCTGTTTGTGATTTATATAAATGATCTGGAAGAAGGAGTAACTGGGGTGATCAGTAAGTTTGCGGACGACACAAAACTGGCAGGACTTGCAGATAGTGAGGAACATTGTCAGAGGCTACAGAAGGATATAGATAGGCTGGAAATTTGGGCAAGGAAATGGCAGATGGAGTTCAATCCTGATAAATGCGAAGTGATGCATTTTGGTGGGAATAATGTAGGGAGGAGCTACACGATAAATGGAAGAACCATAAAGGGTGTAGAGACGCAGAGGGACCTGGGTGTGCAAGTCCACAGATCTTTGAAGGTGACGTCACAGGTGGAGAAGGTGGTGAAGAAGGCATATGGCATGCTTGCCTTTATAGGACGGGGCATAGAGTATAAAAGTTGGGGTCTGATGTTGCAGATGTATAGAACGTTGGTTCGGCCGCATTTGGAATACTGCGTCCAGTTCTGGTCGCCACACTACCAGAAGGACGTGGAGGCTTTGGAGAGAGTACAGAGGAGGTTTACCAGGATGTTGCCTGGTATGGAGGGGCTTGGTTATGAGGAGAGATTGGGGAAACTGGGGTTGTTCTCCTTGGAAAGACGGAGGATGAGGGGAGACTTAATAGAGGTGTATAAAATTATGAAAGGCATAGATAGGGTGAACGGTGGGAAGCTTTTCCCCGGGTCGGTGGTGACGTTCACGAGGGGTCATAGGTTCAAGGTGAAGGGGGGGAGGTTTAACACAGATATCAGAAGGACATATTTCACACAGAGGGTCGTGGGGGCCTGGAATGTGTTGCCGGGCAAGGTGGTGGAGGCGGACACACTGGGAACGTTTAAGACTTATCTAGACAGCTATATGAACGGAGTGGGAATGGAGGGATACAAAAGAGTGGTCTAGTTTGGACCAGGGAGCGGCGCGGGCTAATTGTTCCTGGTTTCTCGTTTCAAGGCTTCATTCTATGATCATCTTGCTGGTGCCAGTACAGAGTGAGACTGCGGATAGTTGGGAACCTGTCTCGGGGGCAGGGAATTCATATGGTGTTCGTGGAAGTGGAAATGACTAGGGTTGGGAAGCATTTTCCGATCGGGGCCATTGTGATCTCCTGGACTCGTTTCGATCGCCTCAGGGGGTCGGAGAGGAATTTCCCAGATTTTTTTTCCCCATATTGGCCCTGGTGTTTTTCACTCTGGGTTTTCGCCTCTCCCTGGAGATCACATGGTCTGGAATGGGGGGGTGGGGGTGAGTTAATAGGTTGTAATGAACAAAACATCGTAGCTGTGAGGGACAGCTCGGTGGATAGGATATTGGTATGTAGATAGGCTGGAAAATTGGGCGGGGATCCTGGATTCAGGATTCAATCCTGGACCGGGGAGCGGCGCGGGCTTGGAGGGCCGAAGGGCCTGTTCCTGTGCTGTATTGTTCTTTGTTCAATAACGATGTGGTAATGACCAGATAATTGGTGTTAGTTATATTGCTGGAGAGATAAATGTTTGCCAGGGGCACACTCCTTTACTCTGCTTCGAAATAGTTCAGTGGGATCTTCTCCGTCCATTTGAGAGGGCAGAAGGGGTTGAACGACCTCACCCCCGACAGTGCAGCCCTACTCCAATAATTGTACTGGAGTGCCAATGTGGCTTTCGTGTTCCAGTTCCTAGGCTGGGACTGTGAACCCCACGTCCCTGTGCGTCAGGAGGTGAAAGTACAGCATGCTGAGCCGGGGTACAGTGGTTAGCACTGCTGCTTCACAGCACCAGGGACCCGGGTTCGATTCCCAGCTTGGCTCACTCTCTGTGGAGTCTGCAGGTTCTCTCCACGTCAGCGTGGGTTTCCTCCGGGTGCTCCAGTTTCCTCCCACAGTCCGAAAGACGTGCTGGTTAGGTGCATTGATCCGAACAGGCGCCGGACTGTGGCAACTAGGGGAATTTCGCAGTAACTTCATTGCAGTGTTAATGTAAGCCTTACTTGTGACTAATAAATAAACTTTAACAGCAGGAGGCCACATATCAATCAATGTGCATTTTCTGTCCTGGAAATGGACCGACTCAGTTGCAGCAATTTTTAGTCTTCTAAGGAACTGAGTTTTATGTGACTTTTATGCAAATGGAATTAAAAATTCCAGGTTAGGTGCATTGGCCGTGCTAAATTCTCCCAGTGTACCTGAACAGGCGCCAGAGTGTGGCGACTAGGGGAATTTCACAGTAACTTCATTGCAGTGTTAATGTAAGGCTTGCTTGTGACGCTAATAAATAAATATTAACACCGCACTAACTGACCTGACCTGGCATGTCCTTCCCCCAGAGTCGCAGCAGAGGCTCCAGGCTGAACATCATCATCCTGGCAGAGGGAGCAATTGACTGGCAAGGGAATCCCATCAGCTCCAACTACGTAAAAGAGGTAAGCACAACATTATCAGCGTGCAAGCCTGACAGTGAGAGCCGCACTGATGTGGCATGAGGAATATCTCGTGCCCAGGTGTGTTCCTGTGTGCAATTGTCGTTTCCGTGACGGGACTGCAAGCTGTTTCAGGCACGAGGCAAGTGACTCCTGGTGTAAATCGGACAAATTGATTCTGGGCCTGGGTTCAGGTGTTAATCGAATTATTAATTCAGTGAAGTTCAGCATAAAGTCTCTGGCTATTTAGTTTCAAATTCATGATTATTTAATATGTTGGTTTCCATCTCTGGCAATTTTCTATTTAAATCCCAGTTCAAGGATATTTTATATACTGGAGTTTACAGAAGACAATTCCTGATTCTGAACTGAACAATAAGACAGTGTTTAGAATCTCATCCCATTCACACATTGGGTCTGAGATTTACACTTTGCACTGGAAGCTTGCTCACAAGCATGTGGAACTAACCTGCACTGACGTGCATTTTTAATCCTTATTCAGGAGGTGGGTGGCTGGTGACTTTGTATTTAGTTCATATTGAGAATGTTTTCATTGGGGATAGGTTGTGTCTAACAAAATTGTAAACTTGTTCTCAAGATCGGTCAGCACTACTGCCTCATAGCACTAGGGACCCGGGTTCGATTCCCAGCTTGGGTCACTGTCTGTGCGGAGTCAGCACATTCTCCCCACGTCCGTGTTGGTTTCCTCTGGGGGCTCCAGTTTCCTCCCACAGTTCAAAGATGCGTGGGTTAGATTGATTGGCCATGCTAAATTGACCCTTAGTGTCCTGGGATGTGTAGATTAGAGGGATCAGCGGGGTAGATTGCGGGGTAAGGGCCTGGGGTGGGATTGTTGTCAGTGCAGACTCGATGGGCCGAATGGCCTCCTTCTACACTGTAGGGTTTCTATGACATGCAAAGGAGATCTCTCCCTCTTCCCTTGCCCTGTGTGTTAACTGTATTTCAATGAGTCAGAGTTGCAAGGTTTACGAAACGTCCCTCTCTCTTACCTTGATTCTTGTCTCTCTGGTTCCTTCCTTCCGTCACTGATTTGTTGTTTCCCTCCTAGCTTGTTTCTAAGCGCCTTGGATTTGACACCCGGGTCACTGTCTTGGGGCATGTCCAGCGAGGAGGGACGCCCTCTGCCTTCGATCGGATTCTGGTAAGTGCACGTGTTTACTCTGGGCCTTTGTGAATGGCAGCTAACCGTGGACCCCCCCCTCACCACTCGCTGAGTAGTCAGCCCGCACCAATCAGGAGGTTGCAAGCTCCGAACCCAGTGTATGCTGCGTTAGGTCATTGCAGGCAGGAAGCAGTAATAGGAGATGCCACAACTGGCCTTGGGATCCATTGATTAGAACGGGGGGGTAAACAGCCAGGGACTCTGGTAAGTGAGGGCGGTGGCTGGGGGGGCAGGTTTGGCAGAGCTGCCCCCAGTGGTTGTTGACTCTTACCATTGAGGCTCACACATTAGAAATGGGTGTTTGTGGGAGATAGCCAAGGAACTGCACCTGTACACCACCCCGGGGGGGGCAAGAGAAAACGGGTGACAAGAGGAGAAAGGATGGCATTGACGCCAGCCTTGTTTACGGCACTGCTGCTTTGGAGCGTGACCGGGTGGTATGGCATATCTGAAGACAGTTTATCTGTGTCTTGTCGGCTGCACTCAGTCAGTAACACTCTCCTGTCTCAAGACAAGACCATGGGTGAAAGTCACTTCAGGATATAATCAAAGCCTGCAGTATTGTGGGAGTGCTGCACTGTTGAACATGCTAATCTCAAGATAAGATATTGAACCGATGCCATGTCTGCCGTCTTCCTTGATGCTATTCTGAAGAAGAGCAGGGGAGTTCCCTTGATAGGCCCGATCCAGAACAAATCATTTATCCTTATGCTGCTATTAATCAGTTGCCCTGTTTGCCAACCCAGCAACAGTGACAGTGTGTAAAATTCCATTGACTGTAATGTGCTCTGGGGCATCTCGAACGTGACAGGTGCTATGTAAGTACCCACGTTTTTTGTCTCTTTGACCATAGGAGTAACATAATTGAGAAAACTACGGTATGTCTCAAGTGCGTTCCAGCCAATGGAGTACTGTTGAAGTGTAATCATTGCGGGAATGTAGGAAATGCAGCAAGCTCCCACAAACGCCAGTGTGTTAACAACCAGATGACCAGTTGTAGTGACGTTGGCTGATTGTTAAAAACTGGCCAGAATACACAACCAGTTCTTCAAAATTGTGGCCATTCTGTGGAGATGTCAGCGTTGGACTGGGGTAAGCACAGTAAGAAGTTTCACAACACCAGGTTAAAGTCCAACAGGTTTATTTGGAATCACAAGCTTTCGGAGCGCTGCTCCTTTATCAGATCTTCTTATTGTACCCACTCTGTCCAACGCCAGCATCTCCACACCATGGACACCGCAAATCGCCGGCTCAAAGTGCAGAGGATCTCCAAGAAGATGATGCATATCGACACAGATGTCCAGTTTCTACAAAGGTGCAAGGATTCACCTGAGCAGTGCTCCGAAAGCTCGTGCTTCCAAATAAACCTGTTGGACTTTGGTGTTGTGAGACTTCTTACTGTGCTCCCAATTGTAGCCCAGAGTTGGATTTGAATCCTCCACCTTCTGACCACGGGACAGGTGAACTCCCCACTGAGCCACAGCTGACAGGCCAGCAGGAAAGGAACTAAAATGCATGGCAAATTAGATAGTGATTTTGATTCTGTTTCTCCAGCTGAGCTTCGCTGGCTAGTCTAGCCTTTATTGTCCATTTTTGATTGTCCTCGAGAAAGTGATGCTGAGCAGCCTTGAACAGTTCTTGAACCACGCAGTCCATGTGGTGTAGGTACACCCACAGTGCTGTTAGGGAGGGGGTTCCAGGAATTCACACCAGCGACAGTGAAAGAACGGCGATATATTTCCAAGTCAGGATGATGAGCAGCTTGGAGGGGAACCTCCAGGTGGTGGTGTTCCCATGTATCTGCTGCCCTTGTCCTTCTAGACGGTAGTGGTTGTGGGTTTGGAAGGTGCTGCCTAAGGAACCTTGGTGAGTTATAGATAAGCAAGACTTTTCTTTAAAAAAATCTTTTATTTGTGACTGTTTTTTCACACTTGTTTAGCACAAATAAAGAGGAACATTATAACCCTGTAAGCCAGGATAAATTTAAGAACAATCCTTCTTTATTTTGAACATCTCTAAGCTGCAGTATAAAACTTGCCTAATATAATGAGCTACCGTATAGTCAGAAGTTACCAGAATCAGATGCACTGCAGCAATTCACCAAAGATCCTCAGACAGAACCTTCCAAACCCACGACCACTTCCATCTAGAAGGACAAGGGCAGCAGATACCTGGGAACACCACCACCTGCAAGTTCCCCTCCAAGCCACTCACCATCCTGACTTGGAAATATATCACCGTTCCTTCGCAGTCGCTGGGTCAAAATCCTGGAATTCCCTCCCTCATGGCATTGTGGGTCAACCCACAGCAAATGGACTGCAGCGATTCAAGAAGGCAACTCACCCCCATCTTCTCAAGGGGCAACTAGGGATGGGCAATAAATGCTGGCCTAGCCAGCGACGCCCGTGTCCCGCGAATAAAAAAAAACAAACAGTGCTGTTATCTGAATGGCAAAAGAAATTTACGGTGATTTGGAAAGTGTTGGGGGGTAGAATACTCTGAGACGGGGGTCGGGCGGGGGCTGTTCTCCTGACATATTTTCAGCAGAAGCAACCACTTCTGCTCCTTCTTCAGGACACGGGCTGAGATCTGGATATTTCCCTCGGAACCTCCAGGCCGGCTTGAAGCAGCAACACCCAACTCCTCTTTAACCCCCGCCCCTATAGCATCATCATACACAAATATTTGTGAAGTATATATTTAGAATTTGGCTGAAATATGAAACAGCGCTAGAATTTAATGTAGAATATGTATTAAATTGCAACCATGATGTGCGACGTGTCCAGTGTTTCTATTTAGTAGCATAGTCACCATTGCCAAGGTTCTTCAGGTATGTTTCATGTCGACAGGAATTCTCTGGTCATTCACGCTGACGCAACTCTTCGGTTCCGCGGGTGGGGTGACCATTGACAGCGGCAGGACTGGGGAATCCCGCCGCTAGCAAACAACGCACCACCTCTCGCCGGCAGGAAACACACGGCTGGGAGGTTGGAGAATCTCACCCGCGATGTTTCATAATCTATCAGTTTTGCAGAGCGGGATTACCCTCAGCATCTCTGCATCTTTTGTATAGCATTTGCAGCACAGAAACGGGGCCATTCAACCCAGCCAGTGTTCCCTCTATTATCTTTCTCTCTGCCAATGGGAAAAAGATGTACAAGTCTGAGGTCACGTACCAACCAACTCAAGAACAGCTTCTTCCCTGCTGCTGTCAGACTTACCTTGCATTAAGTTGATCTTTCTCTACACCCTAGGTATGACTGTAACACTACACTCTGCACCCTCTCTTTCCTCCTCTATGAACGGTATGCTTTGTCTATATAGCGCGCAAGAAACAATACTTTTCACTATATACCAATACATGTGACAATAATAAATCAAATCAACCTATCCCCATCTATATTCCTTCCTCTCTTTGCTTGTCTCCTGTTTGATGATCTTGTTTCATTTCATTCTCAGAGCAGCAAGATGGGCATGGAGGCTGTACTCACCCTCCTGGACGCTTCGCCAGAGACTTCATCCTGTGTGGTCAGCCTGTCCGGTAACCAGGCTCTGCGGCTGCCGCTGATGGAGTGTGTGCAGCTGGTGAGTATCGGATCCTCTCCCTGTCGAGGTTTCTTGCTGAGAACAGGCATGCCATCCCGCCCGTTGAAACCTGTTATTTTGATTGGGTTCCTCCTCCTCCCTCCATTCATCACCTTGATTAACTTGCGATCCCATTCACTCAACACCAACCTCCAATGTTCGGACCGAAGGACAGTAGATCGGAATGTTTTCTGAATGACGAGAAGCTAGGAACTGTGTAGCGACAGAGGGATTTAGGATTCCGTGCACAGAGATCTCCAGTAGCCAGTGGACAGGTATAATGGAATGTCAGCCTTGATTACAAGGGAGCTGGAATACAAAAGGGGTGGAGATGATGTTACACTGCTACAGAACTCTGGTTAGACTGCCTCTGGAGTACATAGGGTGGCACAGTGGTTAGCACTGCTGCCTCATGGTGCCAGGGCCCCAGGTTCGATTCCCAGCTTGTGTGACTGTGTGGAGTTTGCATGTGTCTGCGTGGGTTTCCTCCGGGTGCTCAGGTTTCCTCCCACAGTCCGAAAGACGTGCTGGTTAGGTGCATTGGCCGTGCTAAATTTTCCCTCAATGTACCCAAACAGGCACCGGAGTGTGGCGACTGGGGGATTTTCACAGTAACTTCATTGCAGAGTTAATGTAAGCCTACTTGTGACACTAATAAATAAACTTTGTATTCAGTTCCGGGCGCCATATCTCAGGAAGGATTTATTGGCCTTGGAGGAGGTGTGATGAAGATTCACCCAAATGATACCGGAGTTTAAAATGCTCATTATGAAGACCGGTCACATAGACTGGGCTTGTATTCCCTTAATTATGAAAAATCTAACTGATCTCATAGATGCTTTGATAAGGTAGGTCGAGAGAGAGATTATTTTCTCTGACAGGGAAATCCAGAACAATCTTAAATAATAATCTTAAAATGAGACCAAGGTCATTGAGATCTCATTGAGGGCGGCGCAGTGGTTAACACTGCTGCGTCACAGTGCCAGGGACCCGGGTTCGATTCCTGGCTTGGGTCACTGTCTGTGCGGAGTTTGCACGCTCTCCCCGTGTCAGCGTGGGTTTCCTCCGGATGCTCCGCTTTCCTCCCACAGTCCAAATATGTGTGGGTTAGGTACATTGGCCATGCTAAATTGCCCCTAGGTGTCCCAGGATGCATAGCTTAGAGGGATTAGCGAGGTAAACGTGACGGTATAGGGCCTGAGTGGGGTTATGGTCAGTGCAGACTTGATGGGCTGAATGGCCTCCTTCTGCACTGTAGGGATTCTATGATTCTAGGTGGTGATGTCAGGAAGCACTTCTCCAAACAAAGAATAGTGGAAATCTGGGAAACTCTCCTGTCCAAATTGCCATCGAGGCTGCGGTGATTGTAGATTCCTGAACTAAACATTGTCACTTGGTGGTACAAAACTTGAATATTGCTGAAAACATGTTGCTGAGGATTTTCTTCTAGCATTCATTAGGACAAAGGCAGGAATGCCAAATTTCAAACAACCAGGACAGTAATTGTTGTGGTCCTTCGAAATTTGGCATTCTTCTGTTTGTCCTGGTTGAAAAGCTTTAGCAATACCTCTCTCTTTTCAGTAATAAAACTGAAATTGTTAGTTTTCTTATTGGGTAGGGATAGGAAGGAATATGGGGTGGCACGGTGGTTAGCACCGCTGCCTCACAGCGCCAGGGAGCCAGGTTCGATTCCAGCCTCGGGTCACTGTCTGTGCGGAGATTGCACATTCTCCCCGTGTCTGCGCGGGTTTCCTCCGGGTGCTCCGGTTTCCTCCCACAATCCGAAAGACATGCTAGTCAGGTGCATTGGCCATGCTAAATTCTCCCTCAGTGTAACCCGAACAGGCGCCGGAGTGTGACGACTGGGGGATTTTCACAGTATCTTCATCGCAGTGTTAATGTAAACCTACTTGTGACACTAATAAATGAACTTTAAGGCAGATAATTGGAGTTGATGTACAGATCAGTCATGATAAAGTAAAGTAAAAATAAAATTTATTTATTAGTCACATGTAGGTTTACATTCACACTGTAATGAAGTTACTGTGAAAATCCCCCAGTCGCCACACCGCGGTGCCTGTTCGGGTACACTGAGGGAGAATTTAGAATGGCCAATTCACTTAAACTGCACATCTTTGGACTGAGGGGAAACCGGAGCACCCGGAGGAAACCCACGCAGGCACGGGGAGAACATGCAGACTCCGCACAGACAGTGACCCAAGCCGGGAATTGAACCCAGATCCCTGGCGCTATGAGGCAGCAGTGCTAACCACTGTGCTACCGTGCCGCCCATAATGATGTAACTCAATGGCAGAGCAGTTGCAAGAGGCTGAATGGCCTAACGTTTAATGTATTTTCTTCATAGACACTGGGGCCTGCAGTGCTGATTCTGTATATCTCCATTCCACACACTTCCTCTGTATCCTCACAGTGCTGCTGTATAAAATGCTTTCTGCATATTAAGTTACATGATGAGTGTCTCTTATGAGAAGGCAGTTTAGCCTCCTGTGCCAAACCATGCTGTCCCCAAGGTCAAAAGCTGACTTTTAGCATTACTTAAATAAGAGGAATTTAACCCTAATCCCCAAGTGATTGAATTACTGCTTTAAAAAAGTTATTTTTAAGATGATGTTAGTCATATACAAACAAACTAAGCAGAGCTCCCATTATATCCCATCAATTAACAACTTGCATTTGTATAGCACCTTCAGCACAGTAAAACATCTCCCAAGGTGCTTCAGAGGAGAATTGCCAGGTAAAGTTTGGACATGGAGCCACATAAGAAGATAGGAGGACGAGTGGCCAAAAACCTAGTCAAGCAGGTAGGCTTGAAGCAGTGTCTTGTAGGAGGAGAGAGGCGGAGAGACAGGAAAGTTGAGATAGGGAATTCCAGCAGCTGAGCCTCTAGGGAGCTGGCGGCTGACAGGGAATTGAAAATAAATCGGGATTGTGCAAAAGACCAGAAGTGGAGGAGCGCCAAGAATCCAGAGGGCTGGTGATTGCAGAGAATGGAGAGGGGCAAGTGGAACCACAGAGCACAATATCAAAATGGAGGCGATTAAAACACTTCATGGCGTAGTAATAAGCCACAGGCCGAGGCCCCAGGCTAGATTCCTGCTCGATTCCTGGCCGATTTCTGGCAACCTTGCCTCTCCTGAGTGAGTGAGGGGGGAAATCAGTGAGGGAGAGTGGAATATAGTCTTGTTCTTGTCCGTGCATCACTGACCTCTGCACTGTGATGAAGACAGCCAATGGACACACCAGGGAGCAAAATGGTGAACCTATTCTTTATAGATATGGTTTGATTTTGTTCTATCCAGTTCACTGAGGAAGTGTTCCCTGTGTCGCTGCGCAATCAGAGGGATGACATGATCCCCCGGCTCTTTTCTCAAATACCTATTGAAGGACGACAGGGATCTGTGGATTTCTAAGAGCCACCTTCAGCAGAGAAGGTGGAAGGAGGGGAGAACTGAGGCAGAGGGTTTAATTTTTGACGCTTTGGCTAAAAAAATGGTGATTTCTTAATTTCTACATTTTTTGTTTTGTTTGAAGACCAAGGACGTTCAGAAAGCGATGAACGAGAAGAGGTTTGATGAAGCCATCACTCTGCGTGGCCGGTAAGAGTTCCTGTTCCTTTTTTTTAATCCATGTCCCGGATATCGTCAAACCAACAGAAGAGGAAAGGATTTGCAGTTCTGTAGCGTTACTCCGCACCTCCCAATGTCCTTCACGACCGGTGAAACACATTAAAAGCCTATTCGTGACATAGGAGATGTGCCGGTCAGTTTGTTCACAGCAAGATCCCACAAATAGCGATGTGATAATCCTTTGTGATAATGTGGATCGAAGGATAAATGTTGGCCCTGTGCCCTTGGCGAAGTCCTCGACAGTACTTCAAAATAGTGTCAGAGCATCTTGTGCATCCACGTGGGAGGACAAGGTGAAGGCTCAAGTTATTTTCTCATCGGGAACACAGAAGTTCCCTTCTCCCTCAGTCTGAAGTCCCTGGAGTTCAGTCAGCGAAGTCTTCACTGTCGCTTGGTTTGCAACTTCTTTTGTGACCTTCAGAAATGGCGGTGGGAATTCTCCTATCCTGTCCGCCACTGGAATTTTAGCGGGCGGGGTGCGGAGAATGTGAAACACCGTTGATGGTCAGGCAGGAATTTCCGGGTTTTAGACCAGCGCGGCCGGAGAATTCTATCCGGCATCTTTTACATGGTTTGAAACAATATTGAGCAGCTTTTATCGTTTTCAAGTTTAAATATTTTGTATCCTGGGTGAGGAAACAGAGCTTGCTTGAGGCGGCACTCTGGCACAGTGGTCGGCACTGCTGCCTCAAAGCGCCAGGGGCCTGGGTTCGATTCCCGGCTCGGGTCACCGTCTGTGCGGAGTCGGCACCTTCTCCCCGTGTCTGTGTGGGTTTCCTCCGGGTGCTCCGGTTTCCTCCCACAGTCCAAAGATGTGCGGGTTAGGTTGATTCGTTATGCTAAATCACCACTTAAGAGTCAGGGGGACTAGCAGGGTAAGTGTGTGGGGCTGCGGGTATAGGGGCTGGGTGGGATTGTGGTCGGTGCAGGCTTGATGGGCCAAATGGCCTCCTGCACTGTAGGGATTCTATGGTTTGCCAGGAGAGATTCTGAGTTGACTTCTGTGAACAAGTTGAATTGACACAACATTCTTTCAACGCATTGAGCTCAATAATTCCTTCCCCAGTGACAGGATATTTACAGAGCCAGTGATTAATGAAGATTGTGATACCTTTTTAAGCAATTGTCACCAACACATGCTGTGTAATGAACACCTCAGGGACCGGTAGATGGCGAACACGACTCACTGAGGCAGTATTAGAGAGCTTTACTCCATATCTCAACATGGTTCCATGGACAGCACCTTTCCTTGCAACTCAAAGTTGGGGGTTCAAATCCCAGTCCAAAAGAATCATAGAATCCCTACAGCGCAGAAGGAGAGCATTCGGCCCATCAAGCTGAATGGCCTCCTTCTGTGCTGTAAGGGTTCTATGAGGCAGAAGTGCTAACCACTGTGCCATGAGCGACATGGTGGCACAGTGGTTAGCACTGCTGCCTCACAGCGCCAGGGACCCAGGTTCAATTCCGGCCTCCGGTTACTGTCTGTGTGGAGTTTGCACGTTCTCCCCGTGTCTGCGTGGGTTTCCTCCGGGTGCTCCAGTTTCCTCCCACAGTCCAAAGATGTGCGGGTTAGGTTGATTGGCCAGGTAAATGCCCCATAGTGTCAGGAGAACTAGTGGGGTCAAGGGGATAGGGCCTGGGTGGGATTGTGTGGTCGGTGCGGACTTGATGGTCCGAATGGCCTCTTTCTGCACTGTAGGGATCTTTTGATTCTATGAAGCCTGCACCAACAACAATCCCACCCAGGCCCCATCCCCGTAGCCCCAAGTATTTACCCTGCTAATCCCCCAACACCAAGGGGCAATTTAGCATGGCCAACCTAACCTACACATCTTTGGAGCGTTTGAGCAAAAGCCCAAGCCATAACTCCCAGTGCTGAGGGAGTGCTGTCCTATCAGAGGTGCTACCTTTCACATAAAGGAAACTGCAAGACTGAGGCAGTTTCTCCACTTCTCCGAGGTGGGCACAAAATATTACATGGGATTGTTTGAACAGGAGGTCTGTGCTGTGCCAATATTTATCACCGAACCACAAAAACATTATCTGGACGTTATCACGTTGCAATGTATGGGGGTTTGTGCACAAACTGGCCACCGTATTTTCCACATTACAGCTCTGCTAATGCAACAATATGGCGGAGGGGGAGATGCACTCTTTATCCCCAGACACGGGATACATCTCCCTCCATATTGCTGGGCTAAAGACAAGAACCTCCTGCGAGTGAACCTAATGATTACCCAGAAAACACACACACACAAATTACAATAACCCATCAACAAAACCAACAGGAGCTTGTTGATAGAAGTGAAAACTCTGACGCACTGTTTTTTTTAAATATTTATTTGTGGGACATGGGCGTCGCTGGCTGGCCAGCATTTATTGTCCATCCCGAGTTGCCCTTGGAGGGTAGTTGGGAGTCAACCACATTGCTGCGGCTCTCGAGTCACATGTAGGCCAGACCAGGTAAGGACAGCAGATTTCCTTCGCTAAAGAACATTGGTGAACTAGATGGGCTTCTCCGACAATAGTTTCACGGTCATCAGTAGATCATTAATTCCATTAATCCCATCTGCCGTGGTGGGATTCGAACCCCCGGTCCCCAGAACATTAGCTCAGTTTTTGGATCAATAGTGTAGCCATTGGCTTCATGCATGCTGGTAACCAAACCCAACACACTTAAAGAACAACATCCACTCTCCCATACAAGGGGACATGTATTATAGAATCCCTACAGTGCAGAAGGACTGTCCCATCGAGTCTACACCGACCACAATCCCACCCACGCCCTATTCCCGTAACCCCACATATTTACCCTGCTAATCCTCCTGACACTAGGGTTAATTTAGCATGGCCAATCAACCTCACTCGCACATCTTTGTGTGTAAGGAGTTTTCCCCTGACTGTTCCTGACCTGGAGACTGCTTGCTGGGGTGATGTATATGGAGTTCTCCATTACTGTATCTGATTTTTACCCAGTGAATTTAACAACATAAATTTGCAGCACTGCGGTCACCCCGGATGCTTTGTGACGCCAACCGAGTAGACATGAGATCCTAATGGAGGACTCTATTGTTCCCTTTGCTACAGGAGCTTTGAGAATAACTGGAACATCTACAAGCTGTTGGCCCACCAGAAACCTGCTCTGACCAAGGTAAGCTCAAAGCGTTAATGCTGCTGCCACATTGGGCCTCCCGACTACGGAAACCCCTGGCGCTCCCCACTCTCGGTTGCTATTTGCGTTCTACATTGAGGGAATCCCCCATGTGAGGTGCGATGGCAGGTGCAGGGAGGGTATAAAGTGCTGGGTACAGGGGGATAGGTGGACACTGCTCCAGCACACCTCACTAAGTGATCTACACCTGGTGTCAGAGGTTACCAAACTGCATACCAGAATTTCTGGGAGTTTTGCAAAGGAGTGCAGCTTTTTTACAGTTGGATTGAGTTCTGGTTAGACCCCATCTGGAGTTCCGCATTCAGTTCTGGGCACCGCCTAGTACAAAGCAGCCCTGGAGTGCGCGTGGAGCATATTCACCAGAATTATACTGGGACTAATGGGTTAAATTATGACAGTAAGAAGTTTAACAACACCAGGTTAAAGTCCAACAGGTTTATTCGGTAGCAAAAGCCACACAAGCTTTCGGAGCTCCAAGCCCCTTCTTCAGGTAAGTGGGAATTCTGTTCACAAACAGGTCATATAAAGACACAGACTCAATTTACATGAATAATGGTTGGAATGCGAACACTGTAGGGATCTTTTGATTCTATGAAGCCTGCACCAACAACAATCCCGCCCAGGCCCCATCCCCGTAGCCCCAAGTATTGACCCTGCTAATCCCCCAACACCAAGGGGCAATTTAGGGCAGAAGTATTCGCATTCCAACCATTATTCATGTAAATTGAGTCTGTGTCTTTATATGCCCTGTTTGTGAACAGAATTCCCACTCACCTGAAGAAGGGGCTTGGAGCTCCGAAAGCTTGTGTGGCTTTTGCTACCAAATAAACCTGTTGGACTTTAACCTGGTTTTGTTAAACTTCTTACTGCGTTCACCCCAGTCCAACGCCGGCATCTCCACATCATTTAAATTATGACAACAGGTTGCATAGACTGAACTTGTATAGCTTTCAGTGTAGAAGATGGAGGAGTGCTGTAATTGAGTTGTTTAAGAAGATTTAAGAGCTTGATAGGATAGATAGAAACTATTTTCTCTGGTGAGAAAACACGGGGACATAACCTTAACATTGGAGCGAGACTGCCCTCAATATTTCAGGGAGCATTTCTTCACACTCAAGGTAGTGGAAATCTGGAACTCTCTCCAAAAAGCAATTGAGGCTGGAGGAGAGGGGTCCACTGAACATTTCAGAACCAAGAACGATGGATTTATGTTAGGCAATGGTGCCAAGGGAACCAGGACAGGGAAATGGAGCCAAGATACAGATCAGTCATGATTTAAATTGGGGTACAGCAGGCTCGAAGCAGCTTTTTCTTATTCCGATGATCCGAAGCTAACCGGAGCTGAGGGTGCACACTTCCATGGTGCATGGGTAGCACAGTGGCTAGCACTGCTGCCTCACAGCGCCAGGGACCAGGGTTCGATTCCCGGCTTGGGTCACTGTCTGTGTGGAGTTTGCACATTCTCCCCGTGTCTGCGTGGGTTTCCTCCGGGTGCTCCGGTTTTCTCCCACAATCCGAAAGATGTGCGGGTTAGGTGGATTGGCCGTGGGTTACATAAGATGGATTATAGAATCCCTACAGTGCAGAAGGAGGCCATTCAGCCCATCGAGTCTGCACCGACTACAATCCCACCCAGGCCCTATCCCTGTAATCCCCACATATTTACCCCGGTAATCCCTCTAACTGGGACACTAAGGGGCAATTTAGCATGTCCAATGCATCTAACCCGCATATCTTTGGACTGTGGGAGGAAACCGGAGCACCCGGAGGAAACCCACGCAAACACGGGGTGAACTTGCAAAATCCACACAGACAGTGACCTAAACCAGGAATCGAACCCAGGTGCTGTGAGGCAGCAGTGCTAACCACTGTACCACCATGCTGCCATTAATGTTAAGAAGGAGGCCATTCAGCCCCTCGAATACATGCCAGCTCTCTGCAAGGGCAATTTAATTAGCCCCACTACCCTGCCCTTTCCCCAGAGTTCTGTCACTTTGGTTCCATTTTATCCAGTTTAAAGCCGCCATTGACTCTGCATCCACCGCACACTCAGGGTGGAATTTTACCGACACATCCGCCCGAGGTTCGTACAATCCCACCCGAGGCCAACGGAGAATGCCGTTCCCCGAGTCTTGCCCACTGCCGGAATCTGGGCAGGCATGTCGGTAAAATTCCAGCCACTGCACCCCCAGATCCTAAACACACTCTGCATTTGACAAAAAACCTTCCTCAGGGAATTATCTCAGAGTAAGGGGGTCGCCCATTTAAGACAGAGTGTTGAGGAATTCCCTCTCTGAAGGTAGTGAGTCTGTCCTGCAGAGGGCTGGAGAGGCTGGGTTGAGTATGTTCAAAGCCCAAGATAGACAGATTTATAATCAGTCAGGGAATTGTGGGTTATGGGGATAAGGCGGGAAAGTGGAGTCATGATCTCATGGAGCAGACTCGATGGGCCGAATGGCCTACTTCTGCTCCTATGTTTTATGCCCTTAAGTTGCCTGTGGGGCGACACGGTGGCACAGTGGTTAGCACTGCTGCCTCACAGCGCCAGGGACCCGGGTTTGATTCCCAGCTTGGGTCACTGTCTGTGTGGAGTTTGCACATTCTCCCCGTGTCTGCATGGGTTTCCTCCGGGTGCTCCTGTTTCCTCCCACGGTCCGAAAGACGTGCTGGTTAGGTGCATTGGCCATGCTAAATTCTCCCTCTGTGTACCCGAACAGGCACCGGAGTGTGGCGACTAGGGGATTTTCACACTAACTTCATTGCAGTGTTAACGTAAGCCTACTTGTGACAGTAATAAATAAACTTAATTTAAACATTCTTTTGGCAATCACCTGGGATTGAGTGGCCAACCTGGGAGTATGTGGGGCTGGAGGTGAAGCCGGAGAGCCCTGATCAGACTAGCTGCTCGGTTATTGGACACACAAGCTCTGTCACATCGAGCTGTCCAGTTAAAGGCGACAAGCTGGTGCTGTGATGGTTATCCGAGCTGCGATACAGGAAGCTGGTAGGGGATTGGCCTGTAATTGAGAATGACCCACACTGACATCTCACATTGTAGGTGCGCCCCCTGCTATCCTCCCTCCGAGCAGTGAGCTAGTGAGAAGGTGCACTGCAATGCCCGTGTTGATACGCCTCTGCCTTTTGCCCGCCTCACAGAGTAACTTCAACCTCGCCATCGTGAATATTGGAGCGCCCGCCGCGGGGATGAACGCCGCCGTGCGTTCGGCGGTCCGAGTCGGGCTGTCAGCGGGTCACACCGTCTACACCGTGAGCGATGGGCTGGAGGGGTTTGCTGCGGGACAGGTACGTGGCTGTGTTGTTCCCGGGAGACGCCACCCCCACCGTCTGGTCTGTGTGAACGCCGGGAGGGATTGGCAGCAACAAATGGCAGAGGATTAACTAACTCTATCTAGGTGGGCGTTAGCAGATCCCCCGTGGCATTGCTCACTGTGATGGAGGAGACGCTGTTCAGTCTGAGTAGGTGGTGCAGCCCTCCTGTGGCATTGCTCACTGTGATGGAGGAGACGCTGTTCAGTCTGAGTAGGTGGTGCAGCCCTCCTGTGGCATTGCTCACCGTGATGGAGGAGACGCTGTTCAGTCTGAGTAGGTGGTGCAGCCCTCCTGTGGCATTGCTCACCGGGATGGAGGAGACGCTGTTCAGTCTGCGTAGATGGTGCAGCCCTCCTGTGGCATTGCTCACCGTGATGGAGGAGACGCTGTTCAGTCTGCGTAGATGGTGCAGCCCTCCTGTGGCATTGCTCACCGTGATGGAGGAGACGCTGTTCAGTCTGAGTAGGTGGTGCAGCCCTCCTGTGGCATTGCTCACCGTGATGGAGGAGACGCTGTTCAGTCTGCGTAGATGGTGCAGCCCTCCTGTGGCATTGCTCACCGTGATGGAGGAGACGCTGTTCAGTCTGAGTAGGTGGTGCAGCCCTCCTGTGGCATTGCTCACCGTGATGAAGGAGACGCTGTTCAGTCTGCGTAGATGGTGCAGCCCTCCTGTGGCATTGCTCACCGTGATGGAGGAGACGCTGTTCAGTCTGAGTAGGTGGTGCAGCCCTCCTGTGGCATTGCTCACCGTGATGGAGGAGACGCTGTTCAGTCTGAGTAGGTGGTGCAGCCCTCCTGTGGCATTGCTCACCGTGATGGAGGAGACGCTGTTCAGTCTGCGTAGATGGTGCAGCCCTCCTGTGGCATTGCTCACCGTGATGGAGGAGACGCTGTTCAGTCTGAGTAGGTGGTGCAGCCCTCCTGTGGCATTGCTCACCGTGATGGAGGAGACGCTGTTCAGTCTGAGTAGATGGTGCAGCCCTCCTGTGGCATTGCTCACCGTGATGGAGGAGACGCTGTTCAGTCTGAGTAGGTGGTGCAGCCCTCCTGTGGCATTGCTCACCGTGATGGAGGAGACGCTGTTCAGTCTGCGTAGATGGTGCAGCCCTCCTGTGGCATTGCTCACAGGGATGGAGGAGACGCTGTTCAGTCTGCGTAGGTGGTGCAGCCCTCCTGTGGCATTGCTCACCGTGATGGAGGAGACGCTGTTCAGTCTGCGTAGGTGGTGCAGCCCTCCTGTGGCATTGCTCACCGTGATGGAGGAGACGCTGTTCAGTCTGCGTAGGTGGTGCAGCCCTCCTGTGGCATTGCTCACAGTTGGAGCAGATGTAGTGAGCCCAGATGTAGTGAGCCCAGATGTAGTGCATTGGTAGCCCATCTCCCCTATGGCATTGCGCACAGCAACGGAGATGCGATGTGCAGCTCTCCTGTGGCATTGCTCTGAGTGAGGGTGTCACCAATACAGTGTAATGGGGACTGTTACAGGGTGTAAATGAGACACATGCATGAAGCATCCAGCAGGATTGTAAGGTATTTTAGCAACGTGTCCTCCTTGTCTTTTTTCTGCAGATTAAGGAAGTGAGCTGGCGTGACGTTGGAGGCTGGACGGGTCAAGGTGGCTCGCTGCTAGGCACAAAACGGTACGCAGTGTCTCAGACCCTACACACACACATTCACACTTACCCTCACACTCACACACACACACTCCTTAACAAGTATGAAGGGATGCATTGGGTAGATGTTTCCACATTTTGGAGGCCAGGGATGTAAGATAATCACTAACAAATCCAGCAATGAATTGAAGAGACAGTCTAGAACCAGGGGGCACAAATTTCAGAATAAGAGGGAAACCACTTGGGACCGAGATAAGGAGAGATCTCTTTACACAGAGGGCGGTGAATCTTGTCCAGCTAAGGAATAGCGGGTAAGGTGAAAGTGGTGGATGATGGTTTATTTATTAGTGTCACAAGTAGGCTTATGTTAACACTGCAATGAAGTTACTATGAAAATCCCTTAGTCGCCTGTTCGGGTACACTGAGGGACAATTTAGCACGGCCAATGCACCCTAACCAGCACGTCTTTGGAGTGTGGGAGGAAACCAGAGCACCTGGAGGAAACCCACGCAGACACGGGGAGAACGTGCAGACTCCGCTCAGGCAGTGACCCAGGCCGGGAATTGAACCTGGGTCCCTGGCGCTGTGAGGCAGCAGTGCTAACCACCGTGCCACCGTGCCGCCCTGGTGGGTGCGAGGGGAACGGGGGCTGGTGTGGAACATAAACGCTTGTGTGCTGTGTTTCAATTCATGTCCCTCTTCCCTGGTCCCAACAGTCCGAAGCAGCTATTTCTCAGCGCCTCTTGTATCGGCTTCACTTACGCGTCCTTCGCCCAAACTTACCTTCCTTCTTCTGTTTGCAGGACGCTCCCTGAGAAGTGCATGGAACCGCTCGTGAGACAGATCCGCAGTCATCGCATTCACGCCATCCTCATCGTCGGTGGGTTCGAGGTGAGATGCTGCATGTGTTCGTCCGAGTCGGGAGGACCCCCCCCCCCCCCCGGCACTCTGCCTTGTGGCTCTGGCCGTGCCCTGCCGGCGTTTTGGCGGGCATTTACCCACCGTCACTATAGGTTTTAGCCGTCCCTCACTCTGGCACAGCCATTGAGCTGCCGACAGGGGGTGCTGCTGAGCTCGCAGTGAGCATCGCTCGGCTTTGCCACCTGCTGACCCACACCGGTACTGCAGCCGCACAGACAAGAAATGTTAGATTTGTTTTGTATATAGAAATTCCAGATAAACTGGCAGCGTGTGCAGCTGGTGGCGTCTGCCTGGACCCTGAGGTAGAGCAGCCTGTTTGACCATGGATTTTACACTGTTGATACTCGCTGTGTGGGTGGAGATGGCTCGGATCCCCAATCCAGGGAGCAGGGTGTGTAATCTGGGCTGCCCAGTGCAGCACTGAGGTTGGTGTCTATAACATCAACCAATTAACCCGCAGATTAGGGGCTTTTTATTCTTTAAAATCCTCTCCAACTCGACATTCCGCTGGAATTAAGACCATCAGGTTTTCCTAACCTGACTGCTTCATTCTCAAGGAACTGTCAAACCTACCAACCTGTCCACAATCTCTGGACCGTTCAAATTCAAACCTTGGTGTCATCTCCACCCATCCTTTGTGAACCTCGGCTGCATCCTCCAGCACAAGGCCCAGAGCCGCCGCCGCCGCCATCTTGGTTTGTCTTCTGGCGGAGATCCGTGTGGTGGTTTCTGAGGTGACAATGGGGCCGCAGTGACCTGGGCAGGCGCCGTTCACCAGCCTGTGCTTCTCCTTCCTCGGCAGGCCTTCGTGGCAGCCCTGCAGCTGACGGAGGGGAGAGAACGATTCGAGGAGCTCTGCATCCCCATGTGCGTCATCCCGGCAACCATCAGCAACAACGTGCCGGGCACCGACTTCAGCCTCGGCTGCGACACTGCGGTCAACGCTGCCATGGAGGTAAGCGGAGGTGGGGAATGGAACGTGGGAACGGGAGGAGGACATTCAACCCGTCCTGCCCGGTGCATGGGAACAGCAGGAGGCCTGTACTGCCATCATTTATAACCTGGGATTGGAGTGATGGTGAATGAGGCCTGGGATTAGAGTGATGGTGGGGTGAGGCCTGGGATTAGAGTGATGGCGAATAAGGTTTGGGATTGGAGTGATGGTGGGGGTGAGGCCTGGGATTAGAGTGATGGCGAATGAGGTTTGGGATTGGAGTGATGGTGGGGGTGAGGCCTGGGATTAGAGTGATGGTGGGGTGAGGCCTGGGATTAGAGTGATGGCGAATGAGGCCTGGGATTAGAGTGATGGTGGAGTGAGGCCTGGGATTAGAGTGATGGTGGGGTGAGGCCTGGGATTAGAGTGATGGCGGAGTGAGGCCTGGGATTAGAGTGATGGCGGAGTGAGGCCTGGGATTAGAGTGATGGCGGAGTGAGGCCTGGGATTAGAGTGATGGCGGGGTGAGGCCTGGGATTAGAGTGATGGTGGGGTGAGGCCTGGGATTAGAGTGATGGTGGGGTGAGGCCTGGGATTAGAGTGATGGTAGGGGTGAGGCCTGGGATTAGAGTGATGATGGGGTGAGGCCTGGGATTAGAGTGATGGCGAATGAGGCCTGGGATTAGAGTGATGGGGAAATGCGGAGCAGTGATGGGGAACCTTCCCAGGATTAGAGCGACTGGGAACGAGGGCCGGGATTAGATTGATGGGGAATGAGGATCATTAATGAGATAAAGTACATAGTGGGTACGGTCTGCACCACATTTAACTACCTGCCCTGTGCAGTAGGGGGAGATCCATCCATCAGATTCCCTAATAATATCCTCTAAGGAGGATTGACTTGTCTTAGAAAACCTATCATAGGATCCCTACAATGCAGAAAGAGGCCATTCGGCCCAACAAGTCTGCACCAACTCTCCGACAGAGCATCCTACTCCAACCCTATTCTCATAACCCCATGTATTTACCCCTGTTAATCCCCCTAACCTACACATCTTGGGGCGCTAAAGCACAATTTAGCATGGCCAATCCACCTAACCTGCATATCTCTAGACTGTGGGAGGAAACTGGAGCACCCGGAGGAAACCCACGCAGACACGGGGAGAACGTGCAAACTCCACACAGACAGTGACCCGAGCCGGGAATCGAACCCAGGTCCCTGGCGCTGTGAAGCAGCAGTGCTAACCCACTGTGCCACCGTGCTCCTTCCTTTTCACTCAATGAAATCCCATTGTACCCTTCAATGGAAGAGAAGGTGAAGATTTGGCGCAGTGTTAATCGGGGAGGGGTAAGAGCTGAATCCATTCTCGCTGGGCGGGATGTCTGGGCCCCCAGGCTGATCTCTCTGAGTGTTTCCGATGTCTCTCTGTGTCTCTGCAGACCTGTGACCGCATCAAGCAGTCTGCATCAGGAACCAAGCGGCGAGTCTTCATTGTGGAGACCATGGGGGGTTACTGTGGCTACCTGGCCTCTGCCACAGCACTGGCTGTCGGGGCTGACGCCGCCTACATCTACGAAGACCCCATTAACATTCATGACTTGACGGTATGTGAGTGAGGTGCAAAGCCTGACTTGTATGGGTGGGGAGGTGGGATGGTGGGGGTGGGTCGGTGATGGGGTAAAATCATTCCTTTCGTCCTCCTGCTACAATTACTCTGTGACATAGAATCATAGATTCTACTGTGCAGAAGGAAGCCATTCGGCCCATCGAGTCTGCATCGACTACAATCCCACTCGGGCCCTATTCCTGTATTCCCTCATATCTACCCTGCTAATTCCCTGACACTAAGGGGCAATTTTAGCATGGCCAATCAACCTAACCCACACATCTTTGCACTGTGGGAGGAAACCGGAGCACCCGGAGGAAACCCACGCAGACACGGGGAGAACGTGCAGACTCCAGACAGACAGTGACCCGAGGCCGGAATCGAACCCGGGTCCCTGGCGCTGTGAGGCAGCAGTGCTAACCACTGTGCCGCCGCTCCTGAGGATGATTACAGACCCAGGGCTACAGTTCTCCCGCCCTCGACACAAACCGAGTGGCAGTGTGTGACTGGAATGCTATTCAACTGCACGGGGCATCACATCCCACCCAACATCAGCACTTGGGTCTTTTCATCAGGCAGTCAGTGGATTGCGAATGAGGCAAAACCCCACGGGGTGGTTTCCTCTTCTATCCAGCCCCAGTGGCAAATTGTAGTTACCTTCCAATGTCATGCCTGTAGTGGCCCTTTGAAAGAGCGACCCGGTTAATCCCACTCACCGTGGTCTTTCCTCATCACATTGGAAATTGTTCCCTTTTTGTCTATACATTCCATTCCTTATGAAAGTTGCTGTCGAATCTGTTTCCATCCAACCCTTCAGGCAGCACATTCCAGATCCAAACAACTCGTTGCTCCGCCCTCTGCCTAATCCACCAACGATATTAAGCCTGTAAGTCCGTGCCCTCTGTTACGAACCCTCCTGCTAGCGGAAAGAGTTGGTCCCGAGCTAGTCTGTTAAAACCCCGTCAGTCTCCTGTTGTTCTCCCCTCCGGGCCGTGCCTTCAGGGAGGAGGATCTGTTGGAACAGCTCGCATTCCCGCCTCCTCACTCTCTGACGCTTTTGTACCGCAGGCCAACGTGGAGCATCTGACCGGGAAGATGAAGACGACAATCCAGAGGGGGCTCGTGTTGAGGTAGGATCTCGTTGGTAAAACCGCGACATGGTGGCACAGTGGTTAGCACTGCTGCCTCACAGCGCCAGGGACCCGGGTTCAATTCCGGCCTTGGGTGGCTGTCTGTGCGGAGTCTGCACGTTCTCCCCGTGTCCGCACGTTCTCCCCGTGTCCGCGTGGGTTTCCTCCGGATGCTCCGGTTTCCTCCCACAGTCCAAAGATGTGCGGGTTAAGTGGATTGGCCATGATAAATTGACCTTAGTGTCAGGGGGACCAGCAGGGTAAATATGTGGGGTTATGAGAATAGGGCCTGGGTGGGACTGTGGTCAGTACAGACTTGATGGGCCGAATGGCCTTCTTCTGCACTGTAGGGATTCTATGATTTCCATAAGATACGGGATGATGCTTCTCTGCTGCCATTGACGCTCAGTTGGTAGCTGTCACCTCTGAGTCAAGGGAGTCGCGGGTTCAAATCCCACTCCAGCGACTTGGTCACAATATCTAGGCTGAGAGAGTGTTGCACTCTCCGAGGTCATTCAGATAAGAGGAGATTTTAATCTTTATATAGATCGGACGAATCGAATTGGTAAAAGTAGCTTGAAGGAAAGTTCATCAGCTGTTTTTGGGACAGTTTCTTGGAACAAAACACTTTGGGACCAACCAAGGAACAGCTTATTTTTAAACCTAGTAATGAGACAGAATTAATTAATGGCCCCACAGTAAAGCATCCTTTAAATAAGAGCGATCGTACCTTAGTAGAATTTCAATTCAGTTTCAAGGTGAGAAGTGTGGGTCTGAAACCAGTGAGGAACATTTGAGGAGATATTTCAGAACTTTCAACAAAGATCTATTCCATTGAGAAAGAAAGACACCACAAGAAGGATTCACCATCTGTGGCTAACTAAAGAAGTTAAGAATGATATCAAATTGAATAAAGTGATGTATAATGATGCAAAGATAAGTCGTAGCTCAGGAACATTTTAGAAACCAATGAACAACGACTAAAAAATAATGAGGGAGAAATTGGAGTATGAGAAGCAAAGCAGACAGTAAAAGCTTTGCAAGTATATAAAAAGGAAGAGAGTAGCTAAAGTAAATGTTGGTTCTTAGAGGATGAACTGGGGAATTAATAATGGGACCCAAGGAAATGGCAGAAATTCTGAACAAGTATTTTACATCTGTATTCAAAGCAGAAGGCCCATAAAGCGTCCCAGGAATAGTAGGGGAGGCAAAAGGAGGGGCGGAACTTGAAACAATCTCAATCACAAGAGAAGATATGCTAGGAGAACTAATGAGGCTAAAGGCTGACAGGTTCCCTGGACCAGATGGCCTGCATCTTAAGATCTTAAAGGAAGTGGCTGTAGAGATAGTGAAGGCATTGGTTATAATCTTCCAAGATTTCCCAGATTCTATGAGGACTCAACAAATTGGAAACCGCAAATGTAACAAAACTATTTCAAGAAAGCGGGGGAGGGAAGACAGAAAGCAGGAAAGTATAGGTCACTTAGATGTCTGTCATTGGGAAAATGATTAAGGAAGTCGTACCAAGAAGATCATAATAGAATTGAGCAGAGTCAACATGGTTTTGTGAATTTTGTTTGTCTAATTTATTAGAGTTCTTTGAGGATGTAACAAGCAGGGTGGATAAAGGAGAACCGGTAGATGTAATGTATTTGGATTTCTAAAAAACATTCGAAAAATGCCGCATAAAAGGTTACTGTGTAGGATAAAAGCTGATGATGATATATTAGCATGGAGAGAGGATTGGCTAACTAACAGGAGTCAGGATAAATGGGTCAAATTTCAGGTTGTAAATAGTGGGAGTGCCTCACAGGGATCCGTGCTGCTGCCTCAGCTATTTATAACGATTTGCCTGTAGGAACCGACAACTCTGACCAAATTTGCTGATGTTACAAAGATCAGTAGGAAAGCAAGTTGTGAGGAGGATACAGGTAAGTGGTACAGGCGAGTGGGCAAGTAATTGGCAGATGGAGTATAATGTGGAAAAATATGAGATTGTCCACTTTGGCGGGAAAAATATTAAGGCAGGGTATTACTTAAATGGAGAGCGGGATTGCCGAACCCTGCAGTAGAGAGATCCGGGTGTCCTCGTGCATGAATCACAAAAGGGTAACGCACGGATGCAGCGAGTAATTTGGGAGAAAAAGGGAATGTTGGTCTTTGTGGAGTAAAAAAGTAGGGAAGTCTTGCAACAGCTGTACAGGTGATACCACATCTGGAGTTGTGTGTACAGACTTGTTCTCCTTAAGGAAGGATGTACTTGCATTGGAAACCGTTTGACAAAGGATCGTTAGTCTGAATCCTGGGATGAAGGGGTTTTCTTAGGAGAAAAGGCTGAGCAGGTTGGGCTTGTATCCGCTGGAGTTTAGAAACATGAGGGGCGATCTTATTGAAACATGTAAGATTCTGAGGGGGGTGTAGAATTGGGCACGGTTTAAAAACTGGAGGTCTCCCATTGAAGGTGTTGACGGGGAGGAATTCCTTCTCGGGATTGTCAGTGTCAGGAGTTCTCTTCCTCGGAGCAGTGGAAGCTGGATCGTTGAACACATTCAGGGCTGAGTTAGATAGATTTTTGATCACGCGGGATCTGGAGTGGAGGTAAGACCACAGTCAGATCAGCTGTGATCGTATCGAATGTTGGAACCAGCTTGGTGGGCTGAAAGCTTGTATTTCTTTTGAGCAGCAAATGGCGCAGTGGTTAACACTCTGCCTCACAGCGCCAGGGACCCGGGTTCGACTCCCAGCTTGGGTCACTGTCTGTGTGGAGTTTGCACGTTCTCACCGTGTCTGCGTGGGTTTCCTCCGGGTGCTCCGGTTTCCTCCCACAGTCCAGAGTTGTGCAGGTTAGGTGGATTGGCCATGCTAAATTGCCCTTTAGAGTCAGGGGGATTAGCAGGATAAATATGTGGCATTACAGGGATAGGGCCTGGGTGGGATTATGGCCGGTGCAGGCACGATGGGGTCAAATGGCCTCCTTCTGTAGGGATTCTCTGATTATGATCCTATTTTGAACCGAGGTCCTGTCTGCCTTCTTAGGTGGATGAGAAAGATCCCAGTCTTGCTGCTAAGCCTGATTTCCACATTAGAATCAGTAATGGTGTGGCTGCACCTCAGGCTCCAGTGGCGCCGTTCTCCAGCTAGCCACTAGAAGGTGCTTGTGAGCTGCCAAGGAGTTGGGTGCTCCCCTCTGGTTAATGAAGTCTTTCGCTGGAATTCTACCACCTCGGGCAGGAATTTCTGGTCTTGCTCAAGCGAGGCCATAAATTCCCGCCCACAGTGTCTGTTCCACCTCGGGAGTGACTCACCACGGGGGGGTTTCAACGTGGGCCTTTTATTTTCTCTTAAATAGGATCGTGCTGCATCTCTCTCTTCCTATTTAGTGATGGGCGCTTTCTGTTTTTAGCCCTTGAGATGGAAGGACAGAGTTCCCAGGGACTGGGCTGCTCTAGTCATTCCCATAGACTGCTCCCTAAGACACAGTTACAGGTCTTCTCTCGAAGCTGTTTTCCACCAGGAGACCTTGTCACCGGCAGTATTCCGGTTCAGGCAAGAGATGTCCAGCCTCCTGTCTTCATTCACCCGTCCGCACTCCTGTCTTCGTCAACAAGCTCTCCTGGGCTTCAGAAGCTTCTCCCATTGGCTGAAGTGGACCCAGTTTTCTTGTCACGCTTGCGGCCCGCCACACACCCCTCCCCTTCCCAAATTGAGATCAATTAATTCAGCACCGACCAGCAATTCGACCAGGCGTCCTGTCTAAATGCTTCAGCACAGCTTCCCAACTCGAGTCTCACACACCCAAGATCCTTGGACATTTACTGGCACTGTGAGACTTGTGAGACTTCTTTCTGTGCTTATCCCAGTCCAACGCCGGCATTTCCACATCACATTTACTGGCAGCAGAGATGGAAGACAGTTCCATTCATCAACATGAAGAGGCTGGACAGTCAACTGGAGGCTGGACAGTCAACTGGGAGCTGGGCCCAGGGATTATCCAGCCAGCGCACTGGGCCCAGGATTTCCAGAGCCAGTGCTCCAGCACACTGGCCCCAGGGATTCTCCAGCTAGTGCTCCAGTGCACTGGGCCCAGGGATTCTCCAGTCAGTGCTCCAGTGCACTGGGCCCAGGGATTCTCCAGCCAGTGCTCCAGTGCACTGGGCCCAGGATTTCCCCAGCCAGTGCTCCAGTGCTCTGGGCCCGGGGATTCCCCAGCCAGTGCTGCAGTGCACTGGGCCCAGGGATTCTCCAGCCAGTGCTCCAGTGCACTGGGCCCGGGGATTACTCAGTTAATTGCCTCCCAGTGAATTGCCAATCTTAGTTTTGGGGGTGAGGAGAGGGGGATGAATTAGGCAGAGAGGGGAGAGAAGGAGGAGGGAGTTCCCTCACCAGAGGACTGCTTTGGGAGGAATAGATGAGATTTGGGAGACTGTTAGTCGGCATATTTCCATAAAATTTGAGGTAAAGTTTATTTCTTTTTTTCCCCCCCTTTCCTCTAGAAATGAGAAATGCCACCAGTATTACACCACTGAGTTCCTGTACAACCTGTACTCTGCTGAGGGGAAGGGTGTGTTTGACTGTCGAACCAATGTGCTAGGCCATATGCAGCAGGTGAGAGACGCTCAGGGCCCAGACTTGGGGGCCACAGGTAAAGGTTCAACCAGGGTGCAACACAAAGGTGCATTCTGGGAGACTTCAGTCACCTGACTAAACACTCAGATCCCGATCGTTCCTGTTCCTGATCCTGATCATTCCCGATCCTGTTCCCGATCCCAAGTGTTCCCGATCCTGATCATTCCCGATTGTTCCTGATCCTGATCGATCTCAATCCCGATCGTTCCCGATCCCAATTGTTCCCGATCCTGATCATTCCCGATTTGTTCCTGATCCTGATCGTTCCCGATCCCGATTGTCCTCGATCCCGGATCCCGATCCTGGTTGTTCTCGATCCCGGAAGGGAGCTCACAGGCCTGTTACCGAGCGGCATTACTGGACCGCCCCTGGTTGTAGAGGCCTGGCTGATCTTCAGAATTCCCAGAGTGGTGTCCAGGTACAATACCTGTCCATTGGGAGCAGGAAGTTGTTGACAGGCAGCTGTCCTGGGAGAGGGTGGTGAGGGTGTCTGAGGGCAATGGGGGTGCTTTATGGGATTTTCCAGCAAATTCCAGAGAGCCCGCTGACTGCATTGGACGCTGCTGGAACGGTGCAATGCCAGTGCACCAGGAATTGTGACAGATTCTTTAACTGAGCTGGTTCCTTCTGCCTGGTCCGCTCCGGTCACTGTGACTCTCTGCAGGGCAGCAGGTTAACATCACGTCACAGTGCCAGTGTCACTGCCTTCAATAGACCCCTGCCTGCTTCTATCGGGATCTTCCTCCACTGTCTGAAGCAGTAATGTTACGGTGGCTGGGAATGCTGCAGGTTGGGGAAGGTGGTGGTAATGCCACTGGAATGGTAATCCAGAGGCCCAGGCTAATGCTCGGGGAACATGGGTTCAAACCCCACAACGGCAGCTGGGGGAATTTAAATTCAATTAATAAAATCTGTGATTAATGTCTCTGTAATCATACAATCCCTGACAGTGCAGAAGGAGGCCTAGCAAATCTGCACCGACTTCCCAACATCTTAACCAACCACACCCTATCCCTGTAACGCCTGCACATTTACCATGGCTTATCCCCCGAACCTACACTTCTTTGGGACACTAAGGGACAATTTAGCATAGCCGGAGCACCTAATGCACATCTTCGGACTGTGGGAGGAAACCGGAGAACCCGGAGGAAACCCACGCAGACACGGGGAGAACGTGCAAACTCCACACAGACAGTGACCCGAGCCGGGAATCGAACCCGGGTTCCTGGCGCTGTGAGTCAGCAATGCTAATACTTGCCAAATAATGAGTTATAAACAATGCTTAATCATTGATATATTAATGGAACTCTGATCAACTTCAAATGGTAAAAACAAAAGAAATATTGACGCTTTGGACACAGAGGGAGCGCGCGGCTCTCACAGTCAATGTTCTGAGCAATCAGTACGCACCTCACTTCACTTCCCCTCGCTTTACGGGCGAATCACTTCAGTCACACTGATAGGAAAGAAACAACAGGGACGGAAACCAGCAGAATTTGGCTAACCCTGTGCATGGGCAACAAAATGTCTCGTGGGCAACATTCAAAACCCACAGAGGGGCCACAGGTTACCCACCACTGGGCTAGATCCACTGCGATTGAAATGGCTGAGCAAGTTCTCTCGGTTCAAGGGCAGTGAGGGGTGGGCATCAAATAGTGGCCCTGCCCAGGACCCCTTATTCTGCACAAGCGGGTGAATAGAGATGGGCTTGGGTTATTCTCAGAGTTGCAGTGCTTGTGGGAGTGGTCTGGGGAGGAGTTACAATCGAGGTGTCTCCTCAGGTTGGCGGTTCATCCCTTTCGAATCTCCTCATTCACAAACCACTCCGTTCACTTCCTTCCCACTCTGTCTCCAGGGCGGTGCGCCAACACCATTCGACAGGAACTTTGGGACCAAGCTGGGCGTGAAGGCCGTTCAGTGGCTGACGGAGAAGCTTCTGGAATCCTACAGGAAAGGTACGCTGTAGGAGCTGAGAGCGGAACCGGGAACCTCAAACGGGGTGGTCAGCAAAGCAAGGGAGAGTTGTCCCGAGTGGATCTGAATCCAAACCTGTCGCAATGCCATTGAGGAGTGGGAGTCACTGGGCCAGTGGGGAAGGAGGAAGACTGCCTTCGCAAACAGGGAGGGATCAAACTGAAGAATTGAGAGAGCGGGGGCACCAAGCAAGGAAAGCCCCCCCCGAAGCGTTGAGGGAGTTGTGAGAAGTCCCTGATCGTGTTGACGCTGGGAGTAGTGTTAGCTTTGACTAGCCCACTCAATTTGGAAAGTGTTCCTTTCAGACTCTCTGAGCAGTGCATTGATCTCTGGTCCCAATAAAGAAAAGAGGAGGGGGGCATTACCAGCTACATTCATTACGGCAGAAGCCTGGGGTTGCAGTGCTTTCATCAGGGTGCCCACCGTAATCGGCCTTTCTGTGTAACCGAGTTGCCTTTTCTTGGACAGGGCAAGTCTTTGCCAACTCTCCTGAGACGGCCTGTGTCCTGGGAATGAACCGGAAGGCACTGGTTTTCCGACCTGTTACTGATCTGAAGGCAGAAACCGACTTTGAGTAAGTATGGGAATAAAAAAATATCTGGAATTAAGAATCTACTGATGACCGTGAAACCATCATTGATTGTTGGAAAAACCCATCTGGTTCACTAATGTCCTTCAGGGAAGGAAATCTGCCGTCCTTACCTGGTCTGGCCTACATGAGACTCCAGAGCCACAGCAATGTGGTTGACTCTCAACTGCCCTCCAAGAGCAACTAGGGATGGGAATAAATGCTGACCCAGCCAGCGACGCCCATGTCCCACGAATGAATTTTAAAAAGATAAAAGGATTATTGTAGAACGGTGCTGATGGATGGAGGTGGGAGTTAGGGAGATTGGTGGAGATCAGGGTGTGAATCTTTTGAAATATTTCATTCAACTCATTGGGGCTGGAGTTTGTCCTGTGTGATGTTACCGCCGAGGTTTAACGCTTTTAATTCTCTCGGTGTGTGACAGGCATCGGATGCCCAAGGAGCAGTGGTGGCTGAGAGTAAGGCCCCTGCTGAAGATGTTAGCCAAGTACCAGACTCACTTTGACAACTACATCACCGGCAAGATCGAGCACGTCAACAGGCGGAGTCTGAGCGTCGAGTCTGGCTTCTGAGGCCAAGTGGACGCTGGCAGCCATCTTGGGTCTGTCTCCCTGTCGCTGCGTTTTAACCCCGTTAGCATGAAACGATGGTGAATTAGAGTAAAACAGCTTGCATTCGTATAGCACCTGTAATGTAGAACATCCCAAGGTGCATCACAAGGGCGCGATTGGACAGTACAGGAGCTTTACACACAAGGTGGCTATATTCTCGATACACGTGGGTCATATGCCAGATCTAATCCCCGAGGAGGAAGTATCGTCAATCCCCTCCGACACATATATCCTTCCCTACCCCCCCCCCCCCCCCCCCGCGGGTCCTCTACCTTGTGTCCCTCTCTCTTCAAATATCCCTTCCAAGAGCTACTTGCGGCTGCAAGCTGGATTCTTTATCTCCACTCTGAATCCCTCTCTTACTCCCTCCCTTTCCTCTCTTTTGCAACCAGTCTTTCTCCTGCTGCTTCTCTCTCTCTCTCTCTCTCTTTCCCAACCTTACCCCATCCCCCCAGCTCTCACCTTTCCACGCTGCTACAGAAACAAAAGGAATTTTGTACCCGGGATAACACCCGGTATCCTGTGCTACATTTTTGGATATCGCAGTCCCTCAATATTGTTTCAGACGGTGCTTTTTTTTAAATTTTGGGTCGCTTGACTTATCTACAGGGTGCAAAAACACCCCCTCCCCACACAGCACACCCATCCCTGAGTCTGCTCAAACAAAAGAGAGAGGGATGGGCCCACAGCAGTACTCTCTTTCTGTGGGAAGGGAAGATCTGTCACAACTCACCTGGACAAATGAACTTGAAATACGTGACTGAGAATTAATAGGAGGAAATACTGGGAAGTTCTATCCATGGATGCCACAGTTGATGCCCTTCAAGTTTACCCTAATAGGAACAGTAACTAACTGGGAAACGCACCCCCACCCTCCCCTTCCCAATCTGTCATAGAAAATTCAAAGGCTCACGCTGAGATAGCCACCTCTCCACCTCTAAATGCAGCAAGTGTCTCCCTGTATATATTCGCATACTTTGCGTTCTGTAGCACTGATGTTGACCACCTAAGCCGAGTCAACCACCTCAACCCATTTTGGCTGTGCTTAACTACACCTTAACTGTTAGATTAGCTGCTGAAAGAAAGCCCTTTGAGAACACTGTTGGCACTTTGCACATTTGGGGATGATGTCCCACAGAAATGAACCAAGATAGTCACCTTGACTGCAACGAAGGCCTTGGAGTTTGGAAAAGTTCAATCCAGGCCCTTCGCCTACAGGAAGTAGTGAGCCTGTATTTAATGGCAGATGGTTATTCAAGATCCTTTTAACATTGAAAGGATTTTGTGTTTTTTGAAAAAAAGGTTAAAGGAGCTCTCTTCAAATAGTGTCGACAACCTATTTACAGAGGACAGTTCCTCAGCTCTCATTCTCACCAAATCCCCATTATTTATGTCCATGGAAATGGAAGCTCGCCCAACGCTCATCTAAGGATGACATTGCTCCTTGAAATATTACAGCAGTATTCTACAATCATGTAAACCACTCCAGCAAATCACCTGAACCGGTAAATCTCTGTGATACTCCCCCTTACAGAGGGGGGGTAAGACGAACTCTCGTGACCATGCAATCAAGGCCACGTGGCCCAGTGGGCGAGTTAGCGCGTGGCCCTTTCAGGCCAAATTAGAGCCTCCTTCGCTAGCTGGTAAAGGGCATTCCTCCGGCCAGCGGGCATTCCTCCGGCCAGCGGGCATTCCTCCGGCCAGCGGGCATTCCTCCGGCCAGGGGACATTCCTCTGGCCGGGGGCATTCCTCCAGCCAGTGGGCACAAAGCCAGCGTGGCACAGGATGACTGACATGGGGAAATGCCTGAATGGTGCATCAGAGAGCTCTCTCCTGATATTGGGTCTGGAACCAGACTTTACTGTAGATCTGGAAGGGTTTCAGAGCAGCCACAGGGCATTGAAAAGATCTACCTGCCAAGTTATATATACAATCAAATGGTTTAAAATTTCCAATAAGTAGTAAATAAACCTGGCTTTTAAACACAGAGAGAAAGCTTTTACTGGCGATTAATGTGCAAGTACGGCAATGTTTCTGTGGACTGTGTGTACATAAAACTGTTTATGGTGTACTGACAATGGATTGTGACCTGAATAGATTATATTGTGTCTCGTAATTAAATTTGTATTGTGCAATGGCTTTTGTCTGTGGGCCTGTTGATTGTTAGAATATCCCCTTTTCCTACCCTCCCCCAATGTGAGGACACCCCAGTGCCCGGGTAGCTGGCAAGAGGGAGCATGAGAAGGGGACAGCAAACATTTACCGAACATGCTACTCACATTGGCCATGATAAATTGCCTCTTTATTAAGGGGATTATCAGGGTAATTACATGGGGTTAGGGCCTGTGTGGGTCAGTGCAGACTCGATGGGCTGAATGGCCTCCTTCTGCACTGTAGGGATTCTATAATTCTATGAATATTGTCCAGGACAGTGGGAACAGCTTTCCTGCTCTTCCTTTTTTAGGAACATCCACCTGACAGTGCAGACAAGATCTCCCTGCAACTCCTCCTCTTCAAGTCAGCACCTCCTCAATACTGCATCGGAGCGTTGGGCCGTCATTCTGTGCTCAAGCCTCAGACTAGAGACTTGAACCTGTGGCCTTCTGGCTCAGAGACAAGAGTGTTGCCACAGTCAGGAGAAAGCAACCTGAAAGGAAGGAAACGGCCTCAGGAGACGAGAGCCGAGGGAGACTTTGGACAGGTTGAAACAGGAGTTCCCCCCCAGCCCCCTGTTTCAGACAAGAGGGCGGAACCGATTCTGGAACACATTTAGTTGTTTAAGTATTAGTGTCACAAGTAGGCTTACATTAACACCGCAATGAAGTTACTGAAAATCCCCTGGTTGCCACACTCCGGCGCCTGTCTGGGTACACTGAGGGAGAGCTTAGCACGGCCAATCCACCTAACCTACACACCTTTGGACTGTGGGAGGAAACCGGAGCACCCGGAGGAAACCCACGCAGACACGGGGAGAATGTGCAAACTCCACACAGACAGTGACCCGAGCCGGGAATCGAACCCGGGTCCCTGGCGCTGCGAGGCAGTCGTGCTAACCACTGTGCCACCGTGTTGACAGGTTAAGGCTTCCGAACTTCTATCAGAGATCTGGTGCATGACCTCCACGCCCCAGTCTGATAAATGTTGAAATGGGGGCAATGTGGGCAATCAAAGAGGGAACGGGAGAGGAAAGGATACAGCGTCCTGCATTGACATAGTGCCTCTGACATCCTTAAACCATGCTTCAGAGGAGGATCGTCATTTAAACTGAACCCCATGAGGAGCCATTAGGATTGATCGAAGGCTTGTTCAAAGAGGTAGGTTTGAAGGAGAGAAAAGTGGAGGAATTCAAGGAGAGAATTCCAGAGATTGACCATCCAATCCTCGACCAGTTTGTCATCAATGTTTGTGCAGGCGGAATGTCAAATGCCTAATTGGAGGAATGCAGAGCCTATGTTGGGTTGAGGGGGATTAAGACTGGGGAGGGGAAAGTCATGATGTGGAGATGCCGGCATTGGACTGGGGTAAGCACAGTAAGAAGTCTCACAACACCAGGTTAAAGTCCAACAGGTTTATTTGGTAGCAAATACCATAAGCTTTCGGAGCGCTGCTCCTTCGTCAGATGGAGTGGTCTCTGTATATTGTACGAGGGGAAAGTCCACAGAGATTCGAGCAGGAGGACAAGAACTGTAAGAAAAGGTGTTGGTGAAGCGGGAGCCAACACGGGTCAGAGGGCACCGGGGCGGTGGGTGGGCAAGGCTCGGTCCGAGTTGGGATGTGGGCAGTAGTTTTGGATGAGCTAATGCTGAGGGGAGAAGGAAGAAACTTCAAAAGGTCGTGAACGTAGCCCAATCTATCAACAAACCAGCCCCCCAAAAGTCTGAGATCACGTACCAACCGACTCAAGAACAGCTTCTTCCCTGCTGCCATCAGACTTTTGAATGGACCTACCTCGCACTAAGTTGAGCTTTCTCTACACCTTAGCTATGACTGTAACACTGCATTCTTCCTTCTCTATGAATGGTATGCTTTGCCTGTATAGCGTGCAAGAAACTACTTTTCACTGTATGTTAATACATGTGACAATAAATCAAAGATGGTTGATGGTGGGGAAGAGGAGTGGGGGGAGGGGCAGTTGGGGAGAGGGGTGGTAGGGTTGGAGAGAGGAGGGGGAGAGGGGTGGTGGCGTCATCCAGGAGAGCATTGGAATCGTCACGCCTGGAAGGAATAATATCATGGCTGAGGATTTCAGCAGCAGATAGGCTGAGGCAAGAGTGGAGAATGAACGATGTCAGAGAACGCAACCATTATTGTCCTTTTCTATCGCTTGCACTGGTTAAATCTGAACGAGTAAGAACATTCCAAGTGTAAGTGCCCACGTGAAGTCTTAATCTGGTGCATCAGAGTTCAAACGCACCAGCTGAGTGTTCGAACAGAGTTGTTCAGGGAACATGGTCAGTGGTCACAGTATATTGTTAAAACACAGAGGTTAATCTGTACCTCGCTTCGTAATCTGTTAAAGTGTTTGGGAAGGTATTAACTGTTCTTCAGTAACATTTAGAGGGTCATTAACAGAAAGACCTGACACTCAACTTTAAGTAAATAATTAACAAGTCATTTATTTAATCAACCAGGAACTTCAACTAAACAAGGAACATATCAATTAAAGTAAGGTTTGATTGGAATGCTGTTCAAATAAATACAAGGATCATTCATTACCAAAAAAATACCAACACCAACTTAGTCACTCAAAAAAGATGTACACAGGTTTTGTGGCTTTGAAAAACCCTTTAAAGTTTTTTTAAAAGTTTATTTATTAGTCACAAGTAAGGCTTACATTAACACTGCAATGAAATTACTGTGAAATCCCCCTAGTCGCCACATCCAGCACCTGTTCGCGTCAATGCACCGAACCAGCACGTCTTTCAAATTGTGGGAGGAAACCGGAGCACCCGGAGGAAACCAACGCAATCACGGACCCAAGCTGGGAATCGAACCTGGGTCCCTGGCGCTGTGAGGCAGCAGTGCTAACCCTTTCGGAGTTCTTTTGTCGAAGTTGATATTGGTAAATTCTTTCTGATTTGGTACCTTCTGGTAGATAGAGTTCTCCTGACAGGTGTTTCTTTGTCTGGTAGAAAACCGCTCTTGCCCTCTCCAAGTCTTGAGAGGTGGCAGCTTTACGGTTCATCTTCACTGAACTAGCTAACTGAACTCGAGGCAGCTAAACTGAACTCGCGAACTGAACTCAGGGCAGGTAGTTGAGTTCCTCTTTTTATATTCCTGATTGTTTCGTCAGAATTAACTCTTCAAATGCAGACAGTAAAAATAGAACTAAATTTACTCCAACTTATAAATCAAAGAAAGGGTTTAATAAAGAAACATCATTACTCCAAACTTTGGGGCCTCACCCTGGGCCAATCCAAGCTCCCTACAATTCTACACAGGTTCCTATTTATAGTGAGTCAGCTGACTATCACATCATTCTGTAATTGGTTCCATGGTTTACTGGGTCAGCTGACCCTTACATCTTGTTACCATTGGTCACATTACATCCAATACAAAGTTGTCACCGGTTACATTCTAACACTGATGACCTATGCATTTTCCTACACTGTGATTGGTCTGATGGTGTCAACAACAGCAAATTCAAATTTGACAGAGTCCTGTTCACTGAGTGTCATCTTTAAACTGATAGGCTGTTAGCTGAGTGTTTCCTTTAAACTCATAGGCTACCAAAACGCAACTGCCTGCAAAGCCTGTTACCAAAGCAACCCTGATGCTTGGTCTGAATTACAATTGTTGCAATCCGTGTACCCTGTATTTTAAACATTCAAGCAATGAACACAAAACCAGCTTTTAAATGGACCACGCAATGTTTTCTTTCCCCTCCAGCAGTTTTTACAATTCTTTTACATTTCACAAATATGTAAAAACACGCATGAGAGTGAGGCGAGGAGCTCGTGCGGTAAGATGGACATCTGGTTACAGTGGATTGAGAGGTGAGCCTGTAATGATCCTTGAAAAATAGCATTTGTCTCCAGTTATAAATTATGGCCTCTTCCATTGACGATAATGTCACGTACATGTGTAAAATTAATTACTCCCATCCAATAAACACTGACTTAATTATGGTTTCATCTGCCTTGCAGTCAGATTTAAATCCTAATCTACTCAGAGAGGTTCTGCTGATTAATATAACAGTTATTACAAGATGATGATAAAACGCTGTTCTCAATAATTGATTCCAACCCCGCCGCCCCTCCCCCATAACATTCTGCCTGTTTGGACCACTGGAAGTTTACATTCAAGGGACAGAGTTTATAGGGAGAGATTGGACAGGCTAGGTTCTTGCTTTGAAGCGTAGGAGACTGAGGGATGATCATATAGAGGTGTATAAGATCAAGAGAGGCATGGATAGGATGAATGCACTCAGTCTTTTTCCCAGGGTTGGGGAAATGGGGACTAGAAGGCATAGGTTTCAGTTGGGCGGCACGGTGGCACAGTGGTTAGTGCTGCTGCCTCACAGTGTCAGGGACCCGGGTTCAATAAGCTTACCAAGCCCTTTGAGAGCTTGGAAGAGTGAACTAAAAATAAAAGCGCACAAGTAAATGGGAGGCAGGGGCACGGTGGTTGTGTCTAGTAACCTAGAGACCAAGGCTCTGTACCTGGGTTCGAATCCCGCCGTTCTTTTTGGTAAAACAATTGAAGTAAATAAAATAAGGGGCAAAGCAAGAAGGGCAGTGGGGAAATAGCCCGAAAGAAAAAGCAATGCGGAAAGGAAACCTAAAACAGTGAAACCAAAATGTGATTAAGGGGCTGGATAATACACCCCAGTCCCCTGCGGTGCCCAACAAGCACGGAAGGCCTCGATGGTGCCCTCGAACACTGCGTGTTCCCTCTCCAGGGGCACCTGGCTACAAATATAGGGGCTGACAGCCCAGACAACCCCCACCCCCACCTCGGTCGCCCACTGCCTGGACCCCTTTATAGCACCTGTGGTTCGGCCCAGGAGCAGGTTCACGAGGAGATGGTTCGAATCGCACCATGGCAGAAAACCATAAAAGCTGGAATTAAAAGCCATGAAACAATTGTCAACTGTTATTTAGAAAGATATATCTTTAGGGGAAGGCAATCTGCTGTCCTTACCTGGTCTGACCTGTATGTGACTCCAGATCAGATGTGATTAAATGCCCCCTGCAGTGGCCCAGCCAGCCACTCAGCTCAAGGGCAATTAATGATGGGCAACAAATGCTGGCCCAGCCCCCAACACCCCATGAAAGAATAAATAAATAAATGGACAAATTAAGAGTTCCATTAGAACCATTGACTGGCAAAAGAGTGGCAGCTGTTTCCACATTGAATGGCTTTACCCCGAAACATCATCTCATTCTACCCTGCCCATTTCCATTGCCTCGGGTAGGTATACAGAGTCCCGGCGTAAATACAATGAAAGTATTTATTAGAACCTTGAAGCATTCAACAATTTGCACCATTGCACGCGCACTATGTTTCCACTGTAGCAGAACACCCCAAATGTTCACACAACTTGATGATCAAACAACATTTCTCGCAGCCACAGCAGGAGATATGAGAGCAGATGAGCAAAAGTTTTGTCAAAGAAAACTTCAATGGCGTATCTTAAAGAGAGGAAGGAAACAAGGGAGTTAAAGAGGGTTCCTGGGCGGAAATTCCAGAGCTTCAGGCCTTGGCAGCTGAAGGTATGCCCGTTGGTAGTGGAGTGACAATTGGGGATGGGTAAGAATCTATAATTGGACCACCGTGGCACAGTGGTTAGCACTGCTGCCTCTCAGCGCCAGGGATCCGGGTTGGATTCCCGGCTTGGGTCACTGTCTGTGTGGAGTCTGCACGTTCTCCCCATGTCTGCGTGGGTTTCTTCCCACAATCCGAAAGATGTGCTGGTTAGGTTTGGTTTAGTTTATTAGTGTCACAAGTAGGTTTACATTAACATTGCAATGAAGTTACTGTGAAAATCCCCTGGTCGCCACACTCTGGCGCCTGTTCGGGTTACACTGAGGGAGAATTTAGCACAGCCAATGCACCTAACCAGCACGTCTTTCGGACTGTGGGAGGAAATCGGAGCACCCAGAGGAAACCCATGCAGACATGGGGAGAACACGCAGACTCCGCACAGACAGTGACCCAAGCCGGGAATTGAACCCGGGTCCCTGGTGCTGTGTGGCAGCAGTGCTAACCACTGGGCCGCCCATGTAATCATGTAATGATTAACGCTAATTTGTCAGTACGCAGAACAGGAGGACAGCAGAGTCGGGAAGAGACAATGGTCCAGATCAGAGTCCGGGATCGAGAACGATCGGGATCAGGATCCAGGATCGAGATCAGGATTGGGATCAGGGTCCAGAATCTGAGTGTTTAGTCAGTTGGCTGAAGTCTCCCTGAATACACCATAGTGTTTCACCCTTGTTGAATCTTTACCTGTGGTGGATTGGCCGTGCTAAATTCTCCCTCAGTGTACCTGAACAGGCACTGGAGTGTGGTGACTAGGGGATTTTCACAGTAACTTCATTGCAGTGTTAATGTAAGCCTACTTGTGACACTAATAAATAAACTCTGAAGCAAATATAGTTAAGTACAAATATTAAGTAGAATAAAAAAAGCTGATAATGGGGCCACATTAACCATTCTAAAATTCACTATTGCCCATCGCAGTTCCAGCCTTGACGTAAATTGAAATTGAAAGGTGTCTTCTGCAAATCAAGCCATACTTCAATGCATCCTCGATTTCACCCTATTCCCTGAACGGAGGTCTGAATTCAAATAGCTCCCAGATTTCAGCATAACACTTCAGTTGGTGAGAGGATTTTCCCACCGCAACGGCAGCAGGCCAGAGCAGATCCAGAGAGGGCTCACCTCCCCACAGGCATCTCTCCCGCGGTCCCACAGGAAGCATTCGTCATCCTGCGCCCTGCACACAGCAACCACCTCCACCAGTGATGGTGCCAAGGCATCTTGGTTCAGGACTCAACCTAAAACAGCTGTTAGGCTTCTTTAAGGTGGGACAAAGGGGTCTCATACTCAAATCGAAAACCTTGGCTGAAAACTTGAGCGGAGGTACATTGTGCAACTCTGTCTACGAAATAACTCAGTAAGAGTTTTAACAACACCAGGTTAAAGTCCAACAGGTTTATTTGGTAGCAAATGCTATTAGCTTTCGGAGCCCTGCTCCTTCGTCAGATGGAGTGGATATCTGCTCTCAAACAGGGCACACAGAGACACAAAATCAAGTTACAGAATACTGATTAGAATGCAAATCTCTACAGCCAACCAGATCTTGAAGATCTTTAAGATCTGGTTGGCTGTAGAGATTCGCATTCTAATCAGTATTCTGTAACTTGATTTTGTGGCTCTGTGCCTGTTTGAGAGCAGATTTCCACTCCATCTGATGAAGGAGCAGCGCTCCGAAAGCTAATGGCATTTGCTACGAAATAAACCTGTTGGACTTTAACCTGGTGTTGTTAAAACTCTTACTGTGTTTACCCCAGTCCAACGCCGGCATCTCCACATCATCCCAGAGGCCGGTGTCCCTTCGCCAGATTCCCTTTATTTACACACTCAATTCCACTCCTAAGAGTGCTTCAGGTACACAGTCAGAATCGGGTGTGTCAGTGGACCTGACACTCCCATATTTAAATGCAGGCGAGACTCCCCGATTGGGAAGGCAACCATTACCTCAATCAGGGAGCTCATACTCCAAGGGTCCAACCTGATGGGTCTCACTGAAGTCATTACAGTCTTGTTTTTGCACTTTTATAGTGATTTCTCCCCGCCCCCACTCCCCGGAAGACATAGTGCCTGCCTGGGGACACGGCACACACAAAACCCAGGACTACACACTGAGGCAAAAACAGAAAAATGCTGGAAAATCTCAGCAGGTCTGACCGCACCTGTGGAGAGAGAATAGAGCCAACGTTTTGAGTCTGGATGACCCTTTGTCAGAGTTTGATACAGCTATTGGGGCGAAGGAGATCAAACAATATGAGGGGAAGGCGGGATCAGGCTATTGAGTTGGATCATCAGCCGTGATCACAATGAATGGCGGAGCAGGCTCGAAGGGCCGAATGGCCTCCTCTTCCTATTTTCTATGTTTTTATTAACTGATTAAAATAAGTCATGATCCAATCGGAAAATACAGTTCAGGCCAGCATTCTCATTTCCCCGTTTTTCTGGCGTCCCATTTTAAAGTATACAAGACCAGTTGGGGCCAGTATTCTGCTTATAGTTTTAATTTGATCTTGAGCCATCGGCCTAGTGGGTTTCTGTGCCTCGGACAGGTACAGGAAAGGGTTCCATCTCTCAGCGTCAATGTCCTCAGTGCGATGAACAGAAAACAATCATTAATAATAAGATCAGCTGTTAATTAATGTTTAGACTGAATCACCGCCACTCAACACGACAGGCCTCCTGCGAACAGCTAGTGTTTATTGCCATAACCAAAACGGCTGGTGAGCGAAGTTAATGTGTTAATTACAATTTGCGTTGTCTTAGCGCTATGCTAATTAACCTGACAAATGTTAATCGGCAATTAAAGGCAGCTTGGTCGCCATCGCCGTGCCAACCAATGCCAGGGTGGGAGACGGGCCTGATTGAACCCGGCACTGAACCAGCTGGCCCGGTTGCCATGACGCCACCCATCACTAGATCCCTTGGCTCCGCTGTCGGAGGCTGGTTGAGGGGGGGGGGGGGGGGGGGGGGGGAGTCGGGGGCAACAGATTTGGGAAGAGTTTCTCGCAGCAAATGAGGCCGAGGCCGAGGCCCACCACGTGACAAACTCTTAGTTCTCTCTCCCGCTCTGCTGTTCAATCCCAATCCATCTCCATGGCAACTTCACCTTCTACCTCTGTCTTGCGAAGGTGAATTTTGGCAGATAGTTTAGACCCCATTCTTTGTCTCTCTCTCTCTCTGGGTGGTACGGTTTTGACAGGCACTGGATAGGCCTGCTAGGTTAGGACCCCATTCTTCATGGGTGACACGTCTGTCACAGAGCTGTCCGACCATGATGGGCGCTTTGTGCCCCAGCTCAATCCTGCCTTCAGCAGGCGCTCAGTTCCTGGAGGTTGGTATTTGACGGCGATCAGGAATGGGAGTCCATGGTCTGATACCCACCATTAGCCCAGAGGACATGGAGCCCAACTTTCATAGAATCCCTACAGTGCAGAAGGAGGCCATTGGGCCCATCGAGCCTGCACCGACAACAATCCCATTCAGGCCCTTTCCTCTTAACCCCATGTATTCACCCTGACACTAAGGGGCAATTTAACATGGCCAACCCACCTAACCTGCACATCTTTGGACTGGGAGGAAACCGGAGCACCCAGAGGAAGCACAAGCAGACACGGGGAGAACCTGCAAACTCCACACAGACAGTGACCCGAGGCTGGAATCGAACCCTGGCGCTGTGAGGCAGCAGTGCTAACCACCGTGCCACCCAAAGTACCCGGCTGGCATGATGAAATGACATGGAACCTGTACACTGGACACAAGAAGCGAGGTTAGTGAGCGGAAGGAGGTGAGATGCGAGATGTGTAAGATAGCGACAGAGATGGTTTTATTTTTCTTTCTGGGTAAAGGACAACTTTCTCACTCACCCCGGACATATCAGGAGGGGCTATTGCAGCCAGCAACGTGGAAGGATTGTGAGTCAGTACTGATGAACTGGTTCTGTCAGTCCAACTCCTTCACATCGCTGGCCTCAGCAACCCCTCCCCATTCTCCACGCAGAACGATCTCCACTTGCCTGGATGGGTGCAACTCCAACAACACAAAGCAGCCCCGCTTGATTGGCACCACATCCACAAACATCCACTCCCTCCACCACCAATGCACAGTGGCAGCCATGTGTACCATCTACACAACTATAGTGTCCATGCCGATGCTATAGTTAAGCCTACCAAAAGCCTACTTTTTCAGAAGACTAAGGAAATTTGGCATGTCCGCTACGACTCTCACCAACTTTTACAGATGCACCATAGAAAGTATTCTTTCTGGTTGTATCACAGCTTGGTATGGCTCCTGCTCTGCCCAAGACCGCAAGAAACTACAAAGGGTCGTGAACGAAGCGCAGTCCATCACTCAAACCAGCCTCCCATCCATTGACTCTGTCTACACTTCCCGCTGCCTCGGAAAAGCAGCCAGCATAATTAAGGGCCCCACGCACCCCAGACATTCTCTCTTCCACCTTCTTCCGTTGGGAAAAAGATACAAAAGTCTGAGGTCACGTACCAACCAACTCAAGAATAGCTTCTTCCCTGCTGCTGTCAGACTTTTGAATGGACCGACCTCGCATTAATTTGATCTTTCTCTACACCCTGGCTATGAGTGTAACACTACATTCTGCACTCTCTCCTTTCCTTCTCTATGAACGGTACGCTTTGTCTGTATAGCGCGCAAGAAACAATACTTTTCACTGTGTGCTAATACATATGACAATAATAAATCAAATCAAAATCAAAACAACTCATTGCAGCAACTCACCAAGGCTCCTTCAGCAGTAACCCCCACAACTGCCACCACTTTGGACAACGGCAGGGGGTACCAGGGAACACCAGCACCTAGAGGTTCCCCTCCAAGCCACCCACCATCGTGGACTTGGAAATATATCGCTGTTTTGTCACTATCACTGGGTCAAAATCCTGGAACTCCCTCCCCAACAGCACTGTGGGTGAATATACACCGCAGGGACTGCAGTGGCTGAAGAAGGCAGCTCACCACCACCTGCCTGGGGGCAATAAGTTCTGGCCTTGGCAGCAAGACTGCTCGGCCAGAATGAATTTAAAATTTATGCCACTGTGATTCCTCCTAATACGATTGGCTCCGCCCGATAGTTTAAATAAACATATTGACTATGAATAAAAATGTTTGAACAAAAGGATGCAAAAGCTAAGTATTAACAAAGAAGGTCAGGAGCAAGAAATAACTTAAACGGGGCCAGTCCCTCTTTAAACATGGGAACCAACAGCTTCAGGTTGGGGTCAGCAATCAGGGCTTCCATATCCTCTCTGAACCCCATTCATTCTGTGGAAATGCCGGCGTAAACACAGTAAGAAGTTTAACAACACCAGGTTAAAGTCCAACAGGTTTATTTGGTAGCAAATACCACACAAGCTTTCGGAGCTCCAAGCCCCTTCTTCAGGTGAGTGGGAATTCTGTTCACAAACAGAGCATATAAAGACACAGACTCAATTTACAGAATAATGGTTGGAATGCGAATACTTACAGCTAATCAAGTCTTTAAGAAACAAAACAACGTGAGTGGAGAGAGCATCAAGACAGGCTAAAAAGATGTGTATTGTCTCCAGACAAGACAGCCAGTGAAACTCTGCAGGTCCAGGCAACTGTGGGGGTTACAAATAGTGTGACATGAACCCAATATCCCGGTTGAGGGCGTCCTCATGTGTGCGGAACTTGGCTATCAGTCTCTGCTCAGTGACTCTGCGCCGTCGTGTGTCGGGAAGGCCGCCTTGGAGAACGCTTACCCGAATATCAGAGGCCGAATGCCCGTGACCGCTGAAGTGCTCCCCAACAGGTAGAGAACAGTCTTGCCTGGTGATTGTTGAGCGGTGTTCAATGAACACCGCCCTGATTGCTGACCCCAATGAACACCGCTCGACAATCACCAGGCAAGACTGTTCTCTTCCTGTTGGGGAGCACTTCAGCGGTCACGGGCATTCGGCCTCTGATATTCAGGCAAGCGTTCTCCAAGGCGGCCTTCACGACACACAACAGCGCAGAGTCGCTGAGCAGAGACTGATAGCCAAGTTCCGCACACATGAGGACGCCCTCAACCGGGATATTGGGTTCATGTCACACTATCTGTAACCCCCACAGTTTGCCTGGACCTGCAGAGTTTCACTGGCTGTCTTGTCTGGAGACAATACATATCTTTTTAGCCTGTCTTGATGCTCTCTCCACTCACGTTGTTTTGTTTCTTAAAGACTTGATTAGCTGTAAGTATTCGCATTCCAACCATTATTCATGTAAATTGAGTCTGTGTCTTTATATGCCCTCTTTGTGAACAGAATTCCCACTCACCTGAAGAAGGGGCTTGGAGCTCCGAAAGCTTGTGTGGCTTTTGCTACCAAATAAACCTGTTGGACTTTAACCTGGTGTTGTTAAACTTCTTACCCCATTCATTCAGCAGGGAAGAACCCAGCGTAATGTTCCCAAGGACCAGCAGATGGCAGTGATGAGCAATGCTCCAACAGGGAAGTGTCACACTGTGCCTTAACATCAGAAAATCCTCCATCCTTTTCTTTGTCTTTGTTTCAAGTGTGTGATTCACGGTATTTCCATTTTCTCACTCGTTTCCTCCACACTTCACCTGAGGCAATAATCTCCCTGGGGTGCCACAGCCGCCTACTGGTAACCACCACACCCCCCACTCCCGTCCACATCTTCAGATTGGCATCATTGAGGGCAGAAACATACAGGCAGATATCTTCACCAACACACGCCCCACACGTATTAACCACACCGACAATCACACTCAGACAACACACACACACTCACAGACTCACACTCAGACAACACACACTCACCCAGACAACACACACACACTGAGACAACACACACTCACAGACTCACACTCAGACAACACACACTCACCCAGACAACACACACACACTGAGACAACACACACTCACAGACTCACACTCAGACAACACACACTCACCCAGACAACACACACACACTGAGACAACACACACTCACAGACTCACACTCAGACAACACACACTCACCCAGACAACACACACACACTGAGACAACACACACTCACAGACTCACACTCAGACAACACACACTCACCCAGACAACACACACACACTGAGACAACACACACACACAGACTCACACTCAGACAACACACACTCACCCAGACAACACACACACACTGAGACAACACACACTCACAGACTCACACTCAGACAACACACACTCACCCAGACAACACACACACACTGAGACAACACACACTCACAGACTCACACTCAGACAACACACACTGAGACAACACAGACTCACAGACTCACACACTGAGACAACACACACTGAGACAACACAGACTCACAGACTCACACACTGAGACAACACACACTGAGACAACACACACTGAGACAACACAGACTCACAGACTCACACACTGAGACAACACACACACACAGACTCACACACTGAGACAACACACACTGAGACAACACAGACTCACAGACTCACACACTGAGACAACACAGACTCACAGACTCACACTGAGACAACGCACACTCACAGACTCACACACTGAGACAACACACACTGAGACAACACACACACACTCAGACAACACACACTCACAGACTCACACTGAGACAACACAGACTCACAGACTCACACACTGAGACAACACAGACTCACAGACTCACACACTGAGACAACACAGACTCACAGACTCACACTGAGACAACACACACTCAGACTCACACTGAGACAACGCACACTCAGACTCACACTGAGACAACGCACACTCACAGACTCACACACTGAGACAACGCACACTCACAGACTCACACTGAGACAACGCACACTCACAGACTCACACACTGAGACAACACACACTCACTGACTCACACACTGAGACAACACACACTCACACACAGAGACAACACAGACTCACAGACTCACACACTGAGACAACACACACTCACACACAGAGACAACACAGACTCACAGACTCACAGACTGAGACAACACAGACTCACAGACTCACACACTGAGACAACACACACTCACAGACTCACACACTGAGACAACGCACACTCACAGACTCACACACTGAGACAACGCACACTCACAGACTCACACACTGAGACAACGCACACTCACAGACTCACACACTGAGACAACACACACTGAGACAACACACACACACTCAGACAACACACACTCACAGACTCACACTGAGACAACACACACTCACAGACTCACACACTGAGACAACACACACTCACAAACTCACACACTGAGACAACACACACTCACACACTGAGACAACACACACTCACAGACTCACACTGAGACAACACACACTCACACTGAGACAACACACACTCACACACTGAGACAACACACACTCACAGACTCACACTGAGACAACACACACTCACAGACTCACACACTGAGACAACGCACACTCACAGACTCACACACTGAGACAACGCACACTCACAGACTCACACACTGAGACAACGCACACTCACAGACTCACACACTGAGACAACGCACACTCACAGACTCACACACTGAGACAACGCACACTCACAGACTCACACACTGAGACAACACACACTGAGACAACACACACACACTCAGACAACACACACTCACAGACTCACACTGAGACAACACACACTCACAGACTCACACACTGAGACAACGCACACTCACAGACTCACACACTGAGACAACACACACTCACAGACTCACACACTGAGACAACACACACTCACACACTGAGACAACACACACTCACAGACTCACACTGAGACAACACACACACACACTGAGACAACACACACTCACACACTTGGACAACACACACTCACAGACTCACACTGAGACAACACACACTCACAGACTCACACTGAGACAACACACACTCACAGACTCACACTGAGACAACACACACTCACACACTGAGACAACACACACTCACACTGAGACAACACACACTCACAGACTCACACTGAGACAACACACACTCACAGACTCACACTGAGACAACACACACTCACAGACTCACACACTGAGACAACACACACTGACAGACTCACACTGAGACAACACACACTCACAGACTCACACTGAGACAACACACACTCACAGACTCACACACTGAGACAACACGCACTCACAGACTCACACTGAGACAACACACACTCACAGACTCACACTGAGACAACACACACTCAGACTCACACTGAGACAACACACACTCACAGACTCACACTGAGACAACACACACTCACAGACTCACACTGAGACAACACACACTCAGACTCACACTGAGACAACACACACTCACTGACTCACACTGAGACAACACACACTCAGACTCACACTGAGACAACACACACTCACTGACTCACACTGAGACAACACACACTCACAGACTCACACTGAGACAACACACACTCAGACTCACACTGAGACAACACACACTCACAGACTCACACTGAGACAACACACACTCACAGACTCACACTGAGACAACACACACTCACAGACTCACACTGAGACAACACACACTCACAGACTCACACACTGAGACAACACACACTCACAGACCCACACACTGAGACAACACACACTCACACACTGAGACAACACACACTCACAGACTCACACTGAGACAACACACACTCACAGACTCACACACTGAGACAACACACACTCACACACTGAGACAACACACACTCACAGACTCACACTGAGACAACACACACTCACAGACTCACACACTGAGACAACACACACTCAGACTCACACTGAGACAACACACACTCACAGACTCACACTGAGACAACACACACTCACAGACTCACACTGAGACAACACACACTCACAGACTCACACTGAGACAACACACACTCACAGACTCACACACTGAGACAACACACACTCAGACTCACACACTGAGACAACACACACTCACACACTGAGACAACACACACTCACACACTGAGACAACACACACTCACAGACTCACACTGAGACAACACACACTCAGACTCACACTGAGACAACACACACTCACAGACTCACACACTGAGACAACACACACTCACAGACTCACACACTGAGACAACACACACTCACACACTGAGACAACACACACTCACAGACTCACACTGAGACAACACACACTCACACACTGAGACAACACACACTCAGACTCACACTGAGACAACACACACTCACAGACTCACACACTGAGACAACACACACTCACACTGAGACAACACACACTCACTGACTCACACTGAGACAACACACACTCACAGACTCACACACTGAGACAACACACACTCACACACTGAGACAACACACACTCACAGACTCACACACTGAGACAACACACACTCACAGACTCACACACTGAGACAACACACACTCACACTGAGACAACACACACTCACTGACTCACACTGAGACAACACACACTCACAGACTCACACACTGAGACAACACACACTCACAGACTCACACACTGAGACAACACACACTCACACACTGAGACAACACACACTCACACTGAGACAACACACACTCACACACTGAGACAACACACACTCACACTGAGACAACACACACTCACAGACTCACACTGAGACAACACACACTCACAGACTCACACACTGAGACAACACACACTCACAGACTCACACACTGAGACAACACACACTCAGACTCACACACTGAGACAACACAAACTCTCAACATAAACTGAAGGTCGATAAGTCCCCTGGGCCTGATGAAATATATCCTAGGATTCTTTGGGAGGCAAGGGATGAGATTGCAGAGCCTTTGGCTTTGATCTTTGGGTCCTCACTGTCCACGGGGATGGTGCCAGAGGACTGGAGAATGGCGAATGTTGTTCCTCTGTTTTAGAAAGGGAATAGAAATGACCCTGGTAATTATAGACCGGTTAGTCTTACTTCGGTGGTTGGTAAATTGATGGAAAAGGTCCTTAGAGATGGGATTTACGACCATTTAGAAAGATGCGGATTAATCCGGGATAGTCAGCACGGATTCGTGAAGGGCAAGTCGTGCCTCACAAATTTGATTGAATTTTTTGAGGAGGTAACTAAGTGTGTTGATGAAGGTAGGGCAGTTGATGTCATATACATGGATTTTAGTAAGGCATTTGATAAGGTCCCCCATGGTCGGCTTATGATGAAAGTGAGGAGGTGTGGGATAGAGGGAAAGTTGGCAGATTGGATAGGTAACTGGCTGTCTGATCGAAGACAGAGGGCGGTGGTGGATGGAAAATGTTCGGATTGGAGGCAGGTTGCTAGCGGAGTGCCACAGGGATCAGTGCTTGGTCCTCTGCTCTTTGTGATTTTTATTAATGACTTAGAGGAGGGGGCTGAAGGGTGGATCAGTAAATTTGCTGATGACACCAAGATTGGTGGAGTAGTGGATGAGGTGGAGGGCTGTTGTAGGCTGCAAAGAGACATAGATAGGATGCAAAGCTGGGCTGAAAAATGGCAAATGGAGTTTAACCCTGATAAATGTGAGGTGATTCATTTTGGTAGGACTAATTTAAATGTGGATTACAGGGTCAAAGGTAGGGTTCTGAAGACTGTGGAGGAACAGAGAGATCTTGGGGTCCATATCCACAGATCTCTAAAGGTTGCCACTCAAGTGGATAGAGCTGTGAAGAAGGCCTATAGTGTGTTAGCTTTTATCAACAGGGGGTTGGAGTTTAAGAGCCGTGGGGTTATGCTGCAACTGTACAGGACCTTGGTGAGACCACATTTGGAATATTGTGTGCAGTTCTGGTTACCTCACTATAAGAAGGATGTGGAAGCGCTGGAAAGAGTGCAGAGGAGATTTACCAGGATGCTGCCTGGTTTGGAGGGTAGGTCATATGAGGAAAGGTTGAGGGAGCTAGGGCTGTTCTCTCTGGAGCGGAGGAGGCTGAGGGGAGACTTAATAGAGGTTTATAAAATTATGAAGGGGATAGATAGAGTGAATGTTCAAAGACTATTTCCTCGGGTGGATGGAGCTATTACAAGGGGGCATAACTATAGGGTTCATGGTGGGAGATACAGGAAGGATATCAGAGGTAGGTTCTTTACGCAGAGAGTGGTTGGGGTGTGGAATGGACTGCCTGCAGTGATAGTGGAGTCAGACACTTTAGGAACATTTAAGCGGTTATTGGATAGGCACATGGAGCACACCAGGATGATAGGGAGTGGGTAGCTTGATCTTGGTTTCAGATAAAGCTCGGCACAACATCGTGGGCCGAAGGGCCTGTTCTGTGCTGTACTGTTCTATGTTCTATGTTCTCAGACTCACACTGAGACAACACAGAGACAACACACACTGAGACAACACACACTCACAGACTCACACTGAGACAACACTCACAGACTCACACTGAGACAACACAGAGACAACACACACTGAGGCAACACACACTGAGACAACACACACTGAGACAACACTCACAGACACAGACTGAGACAACACAGAGACAACACAGACTGAGACAACACAGAGACAACACACACTCACAGACTCACACTGAGACAACACACACTCACACACTGAGACAACACACTCACACACTGAGACAACACACTCACAGACTCACACTTAGTCGCCAAACACGTTCACCCACCCACACACACATACACATGGACACTCACACACAGACCCACATAGACACCCACACACACACATAGACACACACAGACGCACACACACACACATAGACACACACAGACGCACACACACACACATAGGCACACACACACACACACACTCTCATGCTCAGACATTCGAACACATGCTCACTCATAGTCGGACTCTCACACCCTCACACAAACACTTACTCATGCTTAGACACTCACATAGCCCCCCCACACACACACACACACTCAGAGAAGCAGAGTGAGAGGGAGGGAGTGAGAGAAGGGTTGAGAAATGGGGTAGAGAGAGAGGGAGAGCGAAAGCGAGGGTGTGAGAGACAGGATGAGAGATAGACTGCGAAAGAAAGTGAAAAAACCAGGAAGGTGGGGGAGGGGGGGCGGGGGGGGAAGGGGGGGAGCCTGGGATGGGGGGGAGGGGGCGGAGGGGGGAATGATAGAAGTAAAATGCAACAAGGAGAGAGAGAAATGGAGAAACAAAGATATATAGAGGGAGAGATCCAGAGAGTGGGAGAGACAGAGAGAGAGAGAGAGAGCAGGTGAGAGACAGTGAGAGATAGAGAGTTTGACCAATTATCTCATTGGTCTGAGGGGAGCGGGGGTGGGGGGAGGGGGTTAGGGGGTGGTGTGGTCGAGGGGATGGGAGGAGGGGGTTAGGAGGTGGTGTGGTCTGAGGGGAGGGGGGGTGGGGGGTGGAGTTAGGGGGTGGGGGGATGGGGTTAGGGGGTGGTGTGGTCTGAGGGGAGCGGGGGTGGGGGGAAGGGGTTAGAGGGTGGTGTGGTCTGAGGGGTGGGGGTGGTGGGATGGGGTTAGGGGGTGGTGTGGTCTGAGGGGAGAGGGGGTGGGGGAGGGGGTTAGGCAGTGGTGTGGTCTGAGAGGTGGGGGTGATCTGGAGGGAGGGGGCGAGGGATGAATTCAGGACAGCAATGAGCTTTATTAAAATAGGAGGGAAGAGGCGGAATCGAGCAATTGATTTTCAATGTCTTAAAACAAGAGGTGATTGCGGAGGGAAATGCTGAGAGAGTTGAGGGATTGCGCACTGTTGTGGTGCAGAGGATAGGATCAGGAGTGTTCGGCCATTGGGATGGCAATGGAGCCGGGACAGAATAGCAGCACGCAGCAGTGGGAAGGCAGGGATGGATCTGGGAGGATTGATCGGGAAGCTAGCAGGGGTGGGCTTGTACGTGACTGCGCAGCACGGGCGTGAGACACTGGGCACTAACCGGGCACTAAAACTGGCCAGGGTCGATGACACCGTGAACCGCAGTGTGTCCGGGAGCTACAGTTAGACCAAGAAATGGGAGCCTCCTCCTGACACAGGAATCAAAGGTAAATTTCCTTATGTTAAAGAGGCTGCGGACTTTAGAATGAGAGAGAAATGTTCGGAATCACTAAAGGAGAAGTAATGGCTTCCCTGGAGAGAGTGCTGATGAGTTTAATGGTCCAATTAGGGTTAAAAAAAAGGAGAGACTCACCGTTCTTGACAACAAGATGGGCTCCTTTATTCTGACTTTCCATCGCCATGGTAACGAGGGAAGGGAAGCATCTTTTGGGAATTGATCAGCAATCTATAGACCCTTGGGGAAGAGACACAAATAATTGATTCATCCTTTTACCCTTTCACCTGAGCGGAGAACTAAAACCAAGGGGGCGGGCCCCACACCAGGGAGCAGTGACCTGGGGTTAGAGTTTTTCTTGTGACTAAAGAGTGTGTGTAATCCTGCACGCTTCTCTGGTTTCCATACCCTGCTAGTTGCCTGGCTTAATTGTGTTTAATGGGAAGCCTGCTGAGGTAGGCCCGATTATCTCCCCTTACTGCTTCTGCCAGGCCGTGAGCAGGAGATCAACAGACCTTGATGAACAACAGCACCAAGATTTGATTTAATCTGATTTATTATTGTCACCTGTATTAGTATACAGTATAAAGTATTGTTTCTTGCGCGCTATACAGACAAAGCATACCGTTCATAGAAAAGGAAAGGATAGAGTGCGGAATGTAGTGTTACAGTCACAGCTAGGGTGTAGAGAAAGATCAACTTAGTGCGCAGTAGGTCCATTCAAAAGTCTGATGGCAGCAGGGACGAAACTGTTCTTGAGTCGGTTGGTACGTGACCTCAGACTTTTGTATGTTTGTCCCAACAGAGGAAGGTGGAAGAGAGAATGTCCGGGGTGCGTGGGGTTCTTGATTAGGCTGGCTGCTTTGCTGACGCGGCGGGAAGTATAGACAGAGTCAATGGATGGGAGGCTGGTTTGCATGATGGATTGGGTACATTCATGACTTTTTGTAGTTTCTTACGGTCTTGGTCAGAACAGGAGCCATACCAAGCTGTGATACAACCAGAAAGAATGCTTTCTATGGTGCATCTGTAAGAGAATTGAAGCTGACATGGCAAATTTCCTTAGCTTCCTGAGAAAGTAGAGGCGTTGGTGGGCTTTTCCCATAGTGTCGGCATAGGGGGGACCAGGACAGGTTGTTGGTGATCTGAACACCCAGAAACTTGAAGATCTAAGCAGCTCTCAATGAATCGCCTTCCACTTAAACCCATTTCTTTTTTTTGTGGACTGGTCCACATTCAGTCCACATTCAATCACGCAGGATGGGGATAGGGCCTGGGTGGGACTGTAGTCGGTTCAGGCTTGATGGGCCGAATGGCCTCTTTCGGCACTGTAGGGATTCTATGATTATATAAAGGGTAGGATTCTCTGCTCTCCACCCCCCCCGCCCCCCGCCCCCTGCCCCACCCCGCCGCCCCCCCCCCCCCCCCCCCCCCCCCACCCCGCTGCAAGTGAGAATAGAGAATGTGGCATTCCAGCTAAAACTCCACTTGCTTTCATTGGCACCGCAGGATCCCAGCCATGATCGAGGAAGGAGGTTTGTGGTGATAATCTTTCAGAAACACTAGTCCGGTCCAAGCTGGAGTACCGTGTTCCCAATTCTGGGCGGCTGTGTTTTAAGGAAGGTTGTGAAGGCTTTGGAAGGGGCACGGCAAATATTCACCCAAATGATTCCAGGAATGAGAAGCTTTTGGTTAACGTGGGTAGGTTAGAGAAGATGGGCTTGTTCTCCTTAGAGCAGAGGAGGTCAAAAGGGGGATTGATAAGGTGTTTAAAATCATTGAACCATAGAATCCCTACAGTGGAGGAGGCGGCCATCGAGTCTGCACTGACCACAATCCCACCCAGGGCCTATTCCCATAACCCCATTCATTCACCCCAGCTAATCTCCCTGACACTAAGGGGCAATTTAGCACGGCCAATCAACCTAACCAGGACATCTTCGGACTGTGGGAGGGAATCGGAGCACCCGGAGGAAACCCACACAGACAGAGACACACAGACAGTGACCCAAGCTGGGAATTGAACGCGGGTCCCTGGCGCTGTGAGGCAGCAGTGCTAACCACTGAGCCACCGTGCTAACCAACAAATCTTACTTCCCATGACTACTAGGATTTCCATCACTGACCAAAGATTCGCCCAGAGAATGAGACAGGCATAGAGAGAGAGACAGAGAGAGACAGAGAGTGACAGAGAGTGACAGAGACAGAGAGTGACAGAGAGTGACAGAGACAGAGAGAGACAGAGAGAGACAGAGAGTGACAGAGAGTGACAGAGACAGAGAGTGACAGAGAGTGACAGAGACAGAGAGAGACAGAGAGAGACAGAGAGTGACAGAGAGTGACAGAGACAGAGAGTGACAGAGAGTGACAGTCACAGAGAGTGACAGAGAGAGAGTGACAGAGAGAGAGAGAGAAAGAGAAACAGAGGGAGGGAGAGAGAGAAAGACAAAGTGAGGCAGACAGAGAGAGCAAGACAGAGTGAAAGAGAGTGAGAGAGACAGACACAGAGGGAGAGAGAGAAAGGGTGAGACAGGTGTAGAGGAGAGAGAATAGGAGGTAAACAGGGAGAGAGAGATATATAGAGAAAGACAGAATGACAAAGGCATTGAGAGAGAAAGAGAGAAAGACAGTGAGGAAAAAGGGGGGCAAATGGAGAGAGAAAGAGAAAGGCACAGAGTGAGACAGACACACAGAGAGAAAGACAGAGTGAGACAGACACAGAGAGAGAGAGAAAGACAGAGTGAGACAGACACAGAGAGAGAGAGAAAGACAGAGTGAGACAGGCATAGAGAGGGAAAGAGAGAGAGCAAGAGTGAGACAGACATAGAGAGGGAGAGAGAGAACAGGAGACAAATGGAGAGAGATACAAAGAGAGAAACACCGTTGCTCGTACAAACTGACCTATACAAACCAAACCACCAGGCAACAGGAATTCCTGGACATGGCTTTGCTCAGTCCCTGAAAGGGTTAATAGAATTGTTTTAAAGGACTTATTCCAGAGTGGCCAAAGCACATTGATTCTCCTCCCCATCCCCCTCCCGCACCCCCCTCCCCATCCCCATCCCGCACCCCCCTCCCCATCCCCATCCCCCTCCCCATCCCCCTCCCGCACCCTCCTCCTCATCCCCCTCCCCATCCCCCTCCCGCACCCCCCTCCCCCTCCCCATCCCCATCCCCCTCCCCATCCCCCTCCCGCACCCTCCTCCTCATCCCCCTCCCCATCCCCCTCCCGCACCCCCCTCCCCCTCCCCATCCCCCTCCCCCTCCCGCACCCTCCTCCTCATCCCCCTCCCGCACCCCCCTCCCCCTCCCGCATCCCCCTCCCCATCCCCCTCCCACACCCCCTCCCCCTCCCGCACCCCCCTCCCCATCCCCCTCCCGCACCCCCCTCCCCCTCCCCATCCCCCTCCCGCACCCCCCTCCCCCTTCCCATCCCCCTCCCGCACCCCCCTCCCCCTTCCGCACACCCCTCCCGCACCCCCCTCCCCATCCCCCTCCCCATCCCCCTCCCGCACCCCCCTCCCCATCCCCCTCCCGCACCCCCCTCCCCCTTCCCATCCCCCTCCCGCACCCCCCTCCCCCTTCCGCACACCCCTCCTGCACCCCCCTCCCGCACACCCCTCCCCCTCCCCCTCCCCATCCCCCTCCTGCACCCCCCTCTCCATCCCCCTCCTGCACCCCCCTCCCCCTCCCCATCCCCCTCCCGCACCCCTGTCTCTGATTGATCGAGAATATTTTTAAAAGCACATCTGTATGAAAGGCAAGTTCAGCGAGTTCCCCCATTTATCACCATTTCCTCTCGTTATCATTTCACACTCCAGTTTCTTGGTAAATCCTAAATCTTTATTTCAAATTGCTCCCTGGATGTTAGCACTGCGCTGGTTTCTGCTTTATTGTGCAGGGACAATGCCCTTGCAGCCTCTGACAAGCCCCTGTTCTCCTGACGGTGAGAATCTTGCTGCTTTATCGTGTGCGCAGTTGAGTCTAAGAGATTGTTCCTCGTGTGTGTGTGTCTACACAATAAACGTGAACAACTATCGAAGATCCAACACCAAGTCCAATCCTGTCCTTGTCTGATGTTATGATGTGGAGATGCCGGCGTTGGACTGGGGTAAACACAGTAAGAGTTTTAACAACACCAGGTTAAAGTCCAACAGGTTTATTTGGTAGCAAATACCATCAGCTTTCGGAGCGCTGCTCCTTCGTCAGATGGAGTGGAAATGCAAGTTCCGCACACATGAGGACGGTCTAAACCGGGATGTTGGATTTATGTCACACTATCAGTAACCCCCACAGCTTGCCTCCTGGACTTGCAGAATCTCACTGGCTGTCCTGTCTGGAGACAATACACATCTCTTTAACCTGTGCTTCATGCTCCCTCCACCCACATTGTCTGTATCTTTAGGACCTGGTTGGTTGGAGAGATTCGCATTCTAATCAGTATTCTGTAACTTGATTTTGTGTCTCTGTGCCCTGTTTGAGAGCACATTTCCACTCCATCTCACGAAGGAGCAGCGCTCCGAAAGCTTATGGTATTTGCTACCAAATAAACCTGTTGGACTTTAACCTGGTGTTGTTAAAACTCTTGTCTGATGTTACCACACCTTCCAGCAAAGTTAGACTCCTCTGAATCATAGAATCCCTCAGTGCAGAAGGAGGCCATTCAGCCCATCACGTCTGCACCAACTCGCCAACATTTCCATATTCCCGTGCATTTACCATGGTTAATCCCCATAACCTACACATCTTTGGACACTAAACGGCAATTTAGCATGGCTAATCCACCTAACCTGCACATCTTTGGACTGTGGGAGGAAACCGGAGCACCCGGAGGAAACCCACGCAGACACGGGGAGAACGTGCAGACTCCGCACAGACAGTGACCTGAGGCTGGAATTGAACCCGGGTCCCCGGCGCTGTGAGGCAGCAGTGCTAACCACTGTGCCACGTGCCGCCCTCTATGGTGTAAACCTTTCCAGTTACATAGAACTCTATGGCCGGAATCTTACCACTGTTCACGCTGGTGGAATTTTCCCATCCTGTCACGAGATTGGGCTGGGCGCCAAATTCTCCAACCTCGCTGTGAACGGCCGACAAGATCGCGCCTATATCCCAAACATAATGATATTTGGAGTTGTCCCATCATCGCCATAGCAATGGGCCCAATCAATTGTCTTCCTGGTGCTAAGGAAGATGTCACTCAAATGTCAACCCATTCAACGCAGAGTAGCAGAGAGCAATTTGAGAGGCTCGGGCCACTCAATTATTGGCCAAGGTTCTCTTGCATCCTTTAAGAATCAGCCTTGATTAGATATTGATTATTGAACATCTCCAGGTAACACTTGAAACTATAGCTCTGCGATTTGCAGCGGAATGACTTCTCACATACCAGCTGACTCGCCATTTGATCTACAGTGCTTTCAGGTGCTGTAATGGGCTTATTGCCTCCAGAGAACTAAATACTCTCGCCTTAGAGTTCTACATAATGCAACTCTCCTCTACTCAACCCTGAGAGTGACCCTGTTATGACCCCGTATTGATTAGTGCCAAATTCAGTCATTGTCCCCGTGCCTTCATTAAACTGATCTATTTCTTCAACTTGATTAGTCTTTGCCGCTTTGTCCCTTAGAGCAGCAATTTTCGTCAAAGCTAACGTACACGTGGCAGTTTTATTCGCATCAAAAATAAATGAAGCTTGCACCGTATGTGGCTGCCTTGTGTGTTATATCAATGGTTGTACGCAGCGCCTTGTAGACATGACAAGTTCCAACCTCTACAGATCCACATTGTCCAGTGAAGAACTACATGGCAGATAATTCACCTGGATATCACGGTACAAAACTGCCAGGCCCTCTGGCTCAATGAGTATGGCAACTGGAATGAAAATGTTATATATTAAGGTGGGCAGCTCACCTTTCACTGACAGAGCAAGATAAAAGGATGCCACACAGTGAAGTACTTAACCAATTAGCCAAACTTTATTAAATAGGTGAGATTAAGTAAAGTTTATTCATTAGTCACAAGTCGGCTTACATTAACACTGCGATGAAGTTGCTGTGAAAATCCCCCTAGTTGCCACACTCTGGCGCCTGTTCCAGCTCACTGAGGGAGAATTTAGTATGGACAATCCACCTAACCAGCATGTCTTTCAGACTGTGGGAGGAAACCAGAGCAGCGGCACGGAAGCACAGTGGTTAGCACTGCTCCCTCACAGCACCAGGGACCTGGGTTCGATTCCCGGCTTGGGTCACTGTCTGTGTGGAGTTTGCACGTTCTCCTCGTGTCTGCATGGGTTTCCTCCGGGTGCTCCGGTTTCCTCCCACAGTCCAAAGATGTGCACGTTAGGTTGATTGGCCATGCTAAAATTGCCCCTTAGTGTCCTGAGATGCGTAGGTTAGAGGGATTAGCGGGTAAATATGTAGGGATATGGGGGTAGGGCCTGGGTGGGATTGTGGTCGGTGCAGACTCGATGGGCCGAATGGCCTCTTTCTGCACTGTAGGGTTTCTATGATTTCTATGATTCACCCAGAGGAAACCCACACAGACACGGGGAGAACGTGCAGACTTCACACAGACAGTGACCCGAGGCTGGAATTGAACCCAGGTCCCTGGTGTTGTGAGGCAGCAGTGCTAACCACTGTGCTGCCCCCAATTAGTTGAGAATTTTCCAGCATTTTCTGATTTTGTTTCAGATTCTAGCATCCACAGTATTTTGCCTTTTATTAGATAGGTGGGCAGCACGGTGGCACAGTGGTTAGCACTGCTGCCTCACAGCGCCAGGGACCCAGGTTCGATTCCCAGTTTGGGTCACTGTCTGTGTGGAGTCTGCACCTCCTCCCCTTCTCTGCGTGGGTTTCCTCCGGGTGCTCCGGTTTCCTCCTACAGCCCGATAGACGTGCTGGTTAGGTGCATTGGCCATGCTAAATTCTCCCTCAGTGTACCCGAACAGGCGCCGGAGATTTTCACAGTAACTTCATTGCAGTGTTAATGTAAGCCTACTTGTGACACTAATAAATAAACTAGGGTCATCCAGACTCGAAACGTTGGCTCTATTCTCTCTCCACAGATGCTGTCAGACCTGCTGAGATTTTCCAGCATTTTCTGCTTTTGTTTCAGATTTCCAGCATCCGCAGTATTTTGCTTTTAGTCCTGTAAAGCACCGTGGGACATTTCAGAGGACTAAAGGTGCTATATAAATACAGGTTTCTCTCGCGGTGTGTTACACCGTGGAACATAGCTCCACACTATTATTCTGCTCTCTGTTAAAGCTTCCACCTCGGAGACAGGTATCAAATATGTGGAGTCAGTGATAAAAATGAACTGAGCCAGGAGCCGGAGTAAGACTTCTGTGAAATTAAAAGCCTCGCAGTGTTTCTGGAACCTGGAACTTTGATCTTCCTCTTGGAGCCCAGTTGACAGACACAACACAACAGAACTGTGGCTAAAATAAGCAAAATACTGCGGATGCTGGAATCTGAAACAGGAACGGAGAATGCTGGGAAAACTCAGCACCTATCGGGAGGGAAACAGAGTTAAACGTTTGAGTCATAGACCCTTCGTTGTGTGATTTCCTGGGGCTAAAGGGATCAAGGGATATGGGAGGAAGGGGGATCAGGATATTGCATTTGATGATCAGCCATGATCAAAATGAATGGTGGAGCAGGCTCGAAGGGCTGAATGGCCTCCTCCTGCTTCTAGTTTCTATGTTTTGTCAGAACTGAAAGGCGGGGAATGTGTTGGAGACAAGGGACTGCAACAATTTTAAGAACAGCCAGGTGACCTGGTGTGAGAGGAGGTAGGGGTTTAGCATTGAGACAATACGTGAATGGATTATTAAAAGGGGGGTGGGGGTTAAGTGGAGGAGAAGAGTCAAAATCTAAAGTACCTCGGCTGATGCTCATATGGGCGCAGTGAGGAGTATTGAATGAGTGGAAGAGGGAGGCGGGGTGGGTGACCTAATAGAGGTCTTTATAAAGATGTGGATACAGAGATAATGGCTGGAATTTTACCGTCCCACCCACCACGGGAATCAGACGGGGGCGATGGGCGGACAATGGGAAGGTCCGTTGACCTTGGGCTGGATTTTATGGTTTCGGAATGATCGAGGCCATAAAATCCCACCCAATGCCTCCTCTTGTAGGGAAGAGCACAACATCTGTCAATAAACGTTTCGAAGAATGAGAGGTGATCGCATTGAAACTTACAAAATTCTTACAGGGTTCGGCAGAGTAGATCTGGGAAGGATATTTCCCCTGGCTTGCGGGGGAGGGGGTGTTTGGATCCAGGGCATACAGTCTCAGAATAGGGGGCAAGTCATTTAGGACTGAGATAAGTTGTTCTGAGATGTTCCTTCTTGTCTGTAGACTCTCAGCATGGTACTTAGTAAGTAGACAAGCTGTAATCATACTCTTCTATCTGCTAAACACTTATTTACTAGTATCACTCCTGAACTAGTTAGAGTAGGGTGGCACGGTGGCACAGTGGTTAGCACTGTTGCCTCACAGCACCAGGGATCTGGGTTCGATTCTTGGCTTGGGTCACTGTCTGTGTGGAGTTTGCACGATCTCCCAGTGTCTGTGTGGGGTTCCTCTGGGTGCTCCGGTTTCCTCCCACAGCCCAAAGATGTGCGGGTTAGGCGGATTGGCCATGCTAAATTGTCCCTTAGTGTCAGGGGGACCAGCAGGCTAAATGCATGGGGTTACGGGGATAGGGCCTGGGTGGGATTGTGGTCGGTGCAGACTCGATGGGCCGAATGGCCTCCATCTGCACTGTGGGAGTCTATGATTACTCCGAGGCAGAGCACTCCAAGCTCTCTCGCTCAAGAATCTAACACTATGATGGGCAACCTGGGCTGGTGAGTGGGCTACATAAGTGGCCCTCCTTCACCTCAGTGGGCCGCAAGGTTGAAATCGGGCTTGTTCCCTAACTATGATCCGTGAATGAGATTAAATACAGTTAGTACCCGCTGAATATTTCAGATCAAGCTATAGAAAATGCTTAATCATTCATATGTTAACAGTGGAAACCAGAATATTCATGCTTTGATTAGACAGAGCACGGCTCTCACAGTCAATGTTGTGAGTAATCAGCACACATCTCACCTCACTGGCTCTCGCTTTACGTGCGAATCACTTCAGTCACGCCGGCAGAAAAATAACTACGTGGACGGAAACCAGCGGAATGTGGCTAACCCTGCTCATGCCCCATGAATGTCTCATGGGGGCCACACTCAGAACCCAAATGGACCGCATGTGCCCCCCCCTCCCCCCTCCCCTCCCACCGCACACCGCAAGTTACCCACCCACTGGGCTAAAACACGACTGACTGGTGATGTCAGTGGTGCATCATCATCTACGTCACGTTTGCCTCTGTTAACCCTTTAAATAACAACAAGGAGGAATTTCTTCACTCAGAGGATGGTGAATGTTTGGACTTCTCTACCCCGCAGAAGGATGCAGGAAATGTGGGAAAATGGCACTGGGGATAGGGTCAGCCATGATCTTATTGAACAGCAGAGCAGGCTTGAGAGGCCAAATGAATGACCCTTTTCTATAACCCCTTATTAAATATTCCGCATGTATTGATTTGATTTGATTTATTATTGTCACATGTATTAGTATACAGTGAAAAGTATTGTTTCTTGCGCGCTATACAGACAAAGCATACCGTTCATAGAGCACACTGGGGAGGAGGAAAGGAGAGAATGCAGAATGTAGTGTTACAGTCATAGCTAGGGTGTAGAGAAAGATCAACTTAATGCAAGGTGAGTCCATTGAAAAGTCTGACAGCAGCAGGGAAGAAGCTGTTCTTGAGTCGGTTGGTACGTGATCTCAGACTTCTGTATCTTTTTCCCGACAGAAGAAGGTGGAAGAAAGAATGTCCGGGGTGCATGGGATCCTTAATTATGCTGGCTGCTTTTTCGAGGCAGTGGGAAGTGTAGACAGAGTCAATGGATGGGAGGCTGGTTTGCGTGATGGACTGGGCTTCATTCACAACCCCTTGTAGTTTCTTGCGGTCTTGAGCAGAGCAGGAGCCAGACCAAGCTGTGATACATCCGGAAAGGATGCTTTCTATGGTGCATCTGTAAAAGATGGTGAGAGTCATAGCTGACTTGCCAAATTTCCTGAGTTTTCTGAGAAAGTAGAGGCGTTGGGGGCTTTCTATATATATTGAATGTATCCAATCTCATTCAAGGGTCATAGTTAGTGAGTATGCCTCATTTCAATCTTGCATCCCACTGAGATACAGGAGGGTCACTCAAGGGGCCCACTCAGGAGCTGAGGTTGTCAATTGCTTGTTGAGAGAGAGGGAGGGATTTTGGAATGCTGTACCTATTCCTGCTCCTATTTCCTCCTGTTATGGTTCAGGTCAGAAACTCCAAAGTGTTTTATGAAGCCCGTCTGAATCATAAGTTTTACACCTTGAATTTGGCGAGGGTGAGCATGAGATGTTCCACTTCAGGTATGATTCAAAAGACCCACCAGGGAGCTTTTATCAAACAAAGTTTATTTAAGAATATAGTTAACACGTATGGAAAGAAAATGAGCAAGAACTTTTATCAATGTCAAATAAAAACAAAACAACCACAATAATGTATAACCCTTAACAAATATATCTAAGATGTTCCAATCAAAACCAAAACTTTCCAGAGACAAAACCCTTTAAACAGGTTCAACACAGCAAAGACTACTGCTCACGTGATACTGGAATTGAGTCCTTTGGATGAATTCTGCAGTTCTCTTGATAGACTCAGAACAGTTTGGAGTCAGAGCAGCTTCCCAGAACCCCAGGGAGAGACTCTGGTCAAGCCACCAACAGCAGATTCTTCTCTTCAGAAAGGCAAGACCTTGTTTTCAGTTAACCGGCAGAGTTTCCAACTAAAACAGGGAGAGAGAGAGAAACACTACTTTCCAGATTGCTGTCCCTTCTAAAAAGTAAACTCTAACTGCAGCCAAACAGAGAATTAAACCTTAAACTCACTGGAAAGGAAAGAAAACTGTCCAGAAACACATGACCGTCCTCCTAAAAATGCAGGATTATAAAACAATGCAGTTAAAATAAACAGACCCTATTTAAGCTATTGAAGTAGCAATAAAAGGACCCCTTGTAGATAACTCGGCAGCAATGAAACCAAACTGAAAAAGATCCACTTACAACTGCAGAGAACAGGATTTAAAAAAACCTTTCTTAAAGGTACACCGACGTCACACTATGTTCCCAGCTACAGGCCATCAGTATAAAGATAGTCAGCAAGAAATTCAATAGGGAATTCAGAAGAGCTTCTTAACCCAAAGAGTTGGGAGAACGTGGAACTCACTACCACAGGGAGTGGACAAAGTGAACAATATCCAATATCAAAGTGAACAATGGAGAAGCGGTGGCCTAGTGGTATTATCGTTAGGCTATTAATCTAAAAAACTCAGTTAATGTTCTGGGAACCCAGGGTTCGAATCCCGCCACGGCAGATGGTGGAATTTGAATTCGATAAAAAATATCTGGAATTAAGAATCTACTGATGACTATGAAACCGTTGTCGATTGTTGGAAAAACCCATCTGGTTCACTAATATGGAAGGAAGGAATTCTGCCTTTCTTACCTGGTCTGGCCTATATGTGACTCCAGAGCCACAGCAATGTGGTTGACTCTCAACTGCCCTTGGGCAACTAGGGATGGGCAATAAATGCTGGCCCAGCCAGCGATGCTCATGTCCCATGAATGAATTTTAAAAATCCATGTTTTAAGGGGAAAACGAGGCAAGTATAAGACAGAGAAGGGAATAGGGGAATAAGGGAATAGACAGAGATGGTAGGGTTAGATGAGGTAAGGAGGTGGAGCATAAATGTTCACATGACCTGGAATGGGCAGACTGATTGTGTGTCAATAAATCCTGTGGAAAATACAGTCGAGATTAGAAACTCATTCACAGGGACTGGGAAAGAGGGAAGTGGTCACGTGACAAGGAAGGTAAGATTGCAAGATGGAAATTTGAAGGGGGTTGGGGGTTGTCATGGCATCAGCTGACAGGAAGAAAGGGTTTTATTGGAAAATAAGGTGTTCTGTTTTACTGGAATACAATACTCCAGTGCATAAATTATCTGTGGAAGCCTAGAAACTGAGGAGTGAGTAATTGGGCTATAACTACCCGAGGGCTCAGGATGACATCATCAACCTTGCGAATGGAGCTCAGGTGGTTTATTGAGGCTGTGCGACCTTGAAGATTAAATTACCACTTTATACCCATTCTCGCAATCTGGAAGGCACTTTTATGCAGAGGCGGGGTGCTCCAATCTCGGTGAAAGGAAACTGCCATCAGAATTACTCTCGTTATCTGAGACTAACCATAGTGTGTGCTTGATAGACCACAAGTATAGGAGTTCCATTTAATCTTGTGTTCTCTTGACCTTCCAAGGCCAGTTGGGTTTTATTCCAATGTGGCTGACAAGGCAAAGACAAATAGAAAAAGTCCTTACTCAAACCAAAGACATGCTGGTTAGGTACATTGGCCGTGCTAAATTCTCCCTCAGTGTACCCAAACAGGCGCCGGAGTGTGGCGACTAGGGGATTTTCACAGTAACTTCATTGCAGTGTTAATGTAAGCCTACTTGTGACACCAATAAATAAACTTATACTTTAAAACTCTCCACTCCCAGTTCACACTATTATTCAGCAATTTGAAGGAGAATGCTTTCTACAATAGCATTCGGTCAGATTTTATGTATAATTACATTGAGTGTACAGTACAGAAGCAGATCCAGACCGATGTTCATACTCTGCACCAACATCCCCCTTCCCTCCTTCATCGCACCCCTTTGATTCCTTTCCCCCCTCCTAACTTCTTGTTAAATGCAGCAATGTTATTCCCCCTCACGCAGTCCCTGTGGTAGCGCAGAGGGGACATACTCTAACCAAAGATGTCCGGGTTAGGAGGATAAGCTAGGCTAAATTTCCCCTTAGTATCCAAAGAAGGGTTGATTAGGTGGATTGGCCATGCTAAATTGCCCCTTAGCATCCAATGATGTGCAGGTTGGGTGGATTGGCCATGCTAAATTGCCCCTTAGTGTCCAAAGGTGTGTATGTTAGGTGGATTGGCCATGCTAAATTGCCCCTTAGTGTCCAAAGATGTGCAGGTTAGGAGGATTGGCCATGCTAAATTGCCCCTTAGTGTCCAAAGATGTGCAGGTTAGGAGGATTGGCCATGCTAAATTGCCCCTTAGTGTCCAAAGATGTGCAGGTTAGGTGGATTGGCCATGCTAAATTGCCCCTTAGTGTCCAAAGATGTGCAGGTTAGGTGGATTGGCCATACTAAATTGCCCCTTAGTGTCCAAAGATGTGCAGGTTAGGTGGATTGGCCATACTAAATTGCCCCTTAGTGTCCAAAGATGTGCAGGTTAGGTGGATTGGTGGGGTTAAAGGAATGAGGCGAGGCCTGAGTAAGATGTTCTGTCAGCGAGTCACTGCAGGCTTGATGGGCCGAACGGCCTCCTTCTGTACTGTAGGGATTCTATGGTAACCACTCTGAGAAGGTTTCTCCGGAATTTCCTGTTGGTTTTGTTAAGTGGCCATCCTATATTTGTGGCTGTTAGCTTGAGTCTCTCCTCACAAGTGGAAAATCTTCTCCATGTCTACAAGACAAAACACCTTTCCGATTGTAAGGAGCTTTAAGAAGAGAAATGTTTTAAAAGCAGTTCAGTGAAGGTTCACTCCATTGATACCTGGGACGGGGGAATTATTTTGTGAGGAAAGGTTAGACAAGCTCCTGTGCCCATGGAGTTTCGAAGATTGAGAGGTGATCTTATTGAAACATATAAGATCCTGACGAGACTTGACAGGGTGAATGTTTCCCCTTGTGGGAAAGTCTAGAACTCGGGGACCCAGTCTAAAAATAAGGGGTCTCCCACTTAAAACTGAGATGAGCAGAATTTCTTTCTCTCGGAGGGTCGTGAATCTTTGGAGTTCCCTTTAAAGTTTAGTTTTATGTTTATTTATTAGCGTCACAAGTAGGCTTGTATTAACGCTGCAATGAAGTTACTGTGAAAATCCCCTCGTCGCCACACTCCAGCGCCTGTTTGGGTACACTGAGGAAGAATTTAGCATGGCCAATCCACCTAACTAGCACGTCTTGTGGGAGGAAACCGGATCACCCGGAGGAAATCCACGCAGACACGGGGAGAACGTGCAGACTCCGCACAGTGACCCCAAGGCCGGAATCAAACCCAGGTCCCTAGCGCTGTGAGGCAGCAGTGCTAACCACTGTGCCACCCCTGGAAATAATGCAGCACTGCGCATGGCCCCCACACAATTGGCCAAGATGGGAAGGGGGAGGATTGAATCCGAGAACTGGGTGCTACATTGTGCACATGTGGTGGTCTTGAGCAAGCTCTTTCTCACTCCACCACCACCACCACCCCCCACGCCCCTCTCTCCCCCTGCTCCCACCCCCAACAGCTCGCTAAAGGTTCCATGCTTCTGTGACAAAATTCAAATGCCATTAAACGATTGTTGGGCTGACTTTGAACTGACTGTACCCTGCGGTACTGTGGGGTATTACAGGGCACTGCACAGACTCCGCACAGACAGTGACCCAAGGCCGGGAATCAAACCCGGGTCCCTGGCGCCGTGCCAACCACCGTGCCACCCGGTACAACATAATTAAACATATTCGTAACCCTGGCCTCCACCGCTCTCTTCCCCAGCTAGGGTCACTGATCATATTTAAGGCAGAGGTAGATACATTCTTGACTGACAAGGGAGCAAAGAGCTATCAGGGGGTGGGGGAAAGGGGTGTTAGGGGAGAAAGTGGGGTTGGAGTTCCAATCAGATCAGCCATGATCTTATTGATGATGTGGAGATGCCGGTGTTGGACTGGGGTGGGCACAGTGAGAAGTCTCATGACACCAGGTCCAACAGGTTTATTTGGTAGGTGATTAACCTGATGAAGGAGCAGCGCTCTGAAAGCTCGTAATACCAATTAAACCTGTTGGACTTTAACCTGGTGTTGTGAGACTTCTTACAATGATCTTATTGAATGGGAGAGCAAGCTCGAGGGGCAGAGTGGCCTACTCCTGCTGCTATTTGCTATGTTCATATGTTCATCCTGTCACCCCTTCACCTACTCTTCTTTAAAGAGCCTGTTCAATCTTTCAACATTTTCAGATGATCCCCAGTAATGTGGTGCTAGCATGGAGGTGATTGGTACCATAGGAGATTAGGGCCAATGAAGCAGATGGGTTGAAAAATGGAGGATGGATTGCAGATAATGGTGTTAAGAACAGGAGCACTTGTTCACAGATCAAGGGGGTCGCCCATTTAAGACAGAGATGAAGAGGAATTTCTTCAGTGGTAGTTAATTTGTGGAATTCTTTACCACAGTGCGTTGTAGAGGCTGGGTTCAGTCTATTCAAGGCTGAGATAGACAGATCTTTAATCAGTAAGGGAATCAAGGGTTATAAAGATAAGGCAGGAAAGTGGAGTTAAGGGCGGTACAATGGCACAGTGGTTAGCACTGCTGTCTCACAGCACCAGTGACCCGGGTTCTATTCCAGCCTTGGGTTATTGTCTGTGTGGAGTTTGCGCGTTCTCCCCGTGTCTTCATGGGTTTCCTCACACAGTCCAAAGATGTGCGGGTTAGGTTGATTGGCCGTGGTAAATTGCCCCTTAATGACAGGGGCATTCGCAGGGTAAATGAGGGTTACGGGAACAAGGCCTGGGTGGGATTGTGGTCGGTACAGACTCAATGGGCCGAATGGCCTCCTTCTGTACTGGAGGGATTCTATGATTCTAAGGACTGTCACAGCAAATCAGTCATGATCTCACTGAACGTTGGGGCAGACCTGATGGGCTGAATGGCCTACTTCTGCTCCGACATCTTATGGTTTTATGGTCTTCTGTGCGTGTTGTTGGGTGTCCACCAGCACAATGTGGAGAAGGAAAATGATTGGCAAAAGGTTTTGCAAGCTGCCTGTCAATAACATTGATCCAGATGTGTGGTGAAACAGTTTGGTTATGTAAGATTGTTGCCGGAATTCGCCCATCCGGCCCACCACTGGAATTCTAGCGGGCAGGGGGCGGACCCGGTATAGGTCCATTGAAGTCAGGCGGGAACCTCCGGTTTTCAGGCGAGTGGCCAGAGAATCCCACCCTGTGCCTCTAAAAAGATCAAGTTAAGGGGTCATTAGAATCATAGAATCCTACAGTGCAGAAGGAGGCCCCTCGGCCCATCGAGTCTGCACCGACCACAATCACACCCAGGCCCTACCCACATACATTTACCCTAGCTAGTCCCCCTGACACTAAGGGGCAATTTAGCATGGCCAATCCACCTAACCCGCACATCTTTGGAGATGTGGGAGGAAACCGGAGCACCCGGAGGAAAACCCACGCAGACAACGTGCAAACTCCACACAGACAGTGACCCAAGCCAGGATTCGAACCTGGGACCCTGGCGCTGTGAGTCAGCAGTGTTAACCACTATGTCACTGTGCCACCCTAATTAATTGTTGGGTTTAGAACAATGAAGGGAACTGGTAGGGTAAGTAGGATAAGTGGGGACTGTATCTAGTGAAGGGAACCCAAAAACAAGGGTTAGAAGGGAGCTGGTTACACATGCTGTGGCGAATGGGCATGGAATTGAGGTTAAAGAACTATAACCAATAAAATGGCACAGTGGGCCTGAGGCCTAGTTCTCTTCTCATTTTCCTGTTTTTCTGGGTGATTGGAGCTGTCTTAGCAAGCACGACAGAATGAATCATCGTGGAGCAGTGAAGGAGAAGGATTTTATGTAATGGGAAACATTTACACCACAGAGGGCCATTCAGCCCATCATGGCTGTACCTGTTCTTTCCCAGAGCATTTAAGCTGCACCATTGTCTCTCTAAAGCCCTTGTCTGTCCTCCTACTTCCAATATTTAACCAATGTTTTCCATTAACCATTGCACTCACTTTTCACAAGCATTCTCTGTGGCAAAATCTTCCACACTCGAATAAATATTTAATTTACACAATTAAAAATGTATTAAAACTTTAATGTTACCTGATCCAACGGAAGATTGTTAATACATTATTCTATTCAATGAATAAAGAGGTTGGTGAGTGCGTATATAAAAAACGCCACTCTTCATTCTTGCCATTTTTGCTTGAATCAAAAAACACACTGTTGGGAGGCCCACCAATCAGGACCCACCACTCAGTGAGAACCCACCAATCAGGATCCACTATTCGGTGAGACTCCACCAATCAGGACCCACTACTCAGTGAGAACCCACCAATCAGGACCCACTACTCAGTGAGACTCCACCAATCAGGACCCACTACTCAGTGAAACTCCACCAATCAGAACCCACTACTCAGTGAGACTCCACCAATAAGGAACCACTACTCAGTGAAAACCCACCAATCAGGACCCACAACTCAATGCGACTCCACCAATCAGGACCCACTACTGAGTGAGAACCCACCTTTCATAACCCAGTACTCAGTGAGTCCTCACCAATCAGGACCCACAACTCAATGCGACTCCACCAATCAGGACCCAATACTCAGTGAGACCCCACCAATCAGGAACTCTTAAGTTAGGGAGACTCACCAATCAGGATCCTATTAGTTAGAGAGGCTCACCAATCAGGACCCATTTGGCCATTAGTAAGTGTAATGATGCACATTCGCAGACCTCTTTTGTGAACACAAAAAGGATTGATTAATAAGAAAACAGCAGCCTCATGGCGGCGCATTGCATGTCTCCTGCCTCAGAGAGGACACCACACCCTGAGGCAATTTCCTTCTCTGAGTTCCCATTGGCCTCCCTCCTACCCACAAACCAGGTGACCCTTACTCTGCTGTGTTTCCCTTAAAGGGACAATCACCACAACCCTCCCCCTTTAACTCCTTTATACAATCTTCAATAACTAAGTTGCTCAGAGTTAAATTTGAACTAAGCATTACACACAGGAGTTGGACAATTATAAAGCAGGTCTTTGAGGGGTTTTTTCTGTTTCTTGTCGAACTGTGTAATTCTGTAGTCTGAGATGCTTCCTTGGGATGAATCTTAACAGGAACAGTAATAACGGGTACCGCTCATAGCACAGGCAGTTCATCACTACTTGCTTCCCCGGAGAGATCAGCGATGTCTATAACAGGTCGATGAGGTACTTCAGTGCTTATGGGTTTGAAAACATTTTTTGACAGCAACATTGACTGGTGCAGCGTCTCTCGACTCCTCAAGTAGTCTATATGTTTATGAACAATCCATCCCTTCATGTCTGGGTACGGCACGGGTCTGGTCTCAGAGACAATAACTCCAGGGATCTAACTTCCTTCACGACCAACGTTTCATATTATGCATTTAATACGGATTTTTTTATTGTTGCCGTGCTGATGGCTCATTAATGAGATCTTGACGCGTGTGTGTTTAAAGATAAACACTTTTTTAAAAGTTTTAAAGTTTATTTATGAGTGTCACAAGTAGGCTTACATTAACACTGCAATGAAGTTACTGTGAAAATCCCCTAGTTGCCACACCTGTTCGGGCACACTGAGGGGGAATTTAGCGTGGCCAATGCACCCTAACCAGCACGTCTTTCGGACTGTGGGAGGAAACCGGAGGAAACCCACGCAGACACGGGGAGAACGTGCAGACTCCGCACAGACAGTGACCCAAGCTGGGAATTTAACCCCGGTCCCTGGCGCTGTGAGGTAGCAGTGCCAACCACTGTGCCATCCCACAAGGAAGATAAGACCATAAGACATAGGAGCAGAAGTAGGCCCTCAGGTCTGCTCAATGAGATCTATGTGACTATGTACAGTTCCAAATCTGGTCTTGCAAAAGGAGCTGTTCCAATCAGGGTTGCTGCTCACTGAGTTCAGTTACAGACTGTTCTCTGACCATCTGACTAGATACATTATCTGTAGGTGGTGCCACTCTCCATTCCCACATTGACACTTGCTCTGCCAAGCACCTTATATTATAATGCATGCAGCCACATATCATCACAATACAACAAAGTCATATGTCTTGACAGTTCTTTCACAGTCTCGGTCTGTCACGTGTGAAGGAATGGTCACGGTACTCAGTTTCTGGTATGTAGGTTGTGTGATAAAAATGTATTCTCTTTCCAGCATTTCAATTCACCGACCATTTTATCGTGGTGATTCTTATTGTGTTTCCATTCACGTGACCACCTTGTTCTGGTACAGTAATCTCAGTCTCTTTCTCTGTCTGAATTGCTGATTCTGCTCTCAATTTCAATGTTTTTACCTCTTTAGTTAATTTCTCGTTGTCAACCTTCCTTCTTCAAGCTCTTATTCTCCTGATTCGATTCTTCACCGGACTTGTTCTTATTCTCTAGTTGCTGCGTTCAGCTTATTCTCCATTGTCTCATTAACTTCTCTCTCCTAATTTCAATTTGTCAATTTTTATGCAACTTTTTTTCCAAGTTTGGGGGCCATTTCACCTTGTTGTTTTAATGTCTTCTCCGGAGCTTTCATTCCTTTTTGCTGATTGCTCTTCATAGAACAAAGAAAATTACAGCACAGGAACAGGCCCTTCGGCCCCTCCAAGCCTGCACCGACCATGCTGCTCGACTTAACTAAAGCCCCCTACGCTTCCGGGGATCATATCCCTCTATTCCCATCCTATTCATGTACTTGTCAAGACGCCCCTTAAAAGTCACTATCGCATCTGCTTCCACTACCTCCTCCGGCAGTGAGTTCCAGGCATCCACCACTCTCTGTGTAAAAAATCTGCCTCATACATCTCCTTTAAATCTTGCCCCTCGCACCTTAAACCTATGCCCCCTAGTAATTGACTCTTCCACCCTGGGAAAAAGCTTCTGACTATCCACTCTGTCCATGCCCCTCATAATCTTGTAGACTTCAATCAGGTCGCCCCTCAACCTCCGTCGCTCCAGTGAGAACAAACTAAGTTTCTCCAACCTCTCCTCATAGCTAATGCCCTCCATACCAGGTAACATCTTGGTAAATCTTTCCTGTGCCCTCTCCAAAGCCTCCACATCCTTCTGGTAATGAACAGAATTGAACACTATGTTCAATAGTTTCTAGTTTCTTCTGAGGTCTTTGATTTCTGCGTTTCTTGTGAGGTGAATCCACCATGTTCTTACTGGACGTATACATTTCACACATGGAATCTTCACTTCTACTTGCCTTAACTTCCCTTTTGGCTTCTCTGTTGGGGGGGTCTGCCTCCAACAAAGTGATTTGTTTCCATTCTGCACTTCTCTCATTGCCCTTCCTGTAGGGTCTTTCATTACCCTCTGTCTCAGGTCTTTCATTGCCCTTCCTGTGGGGTCTTTCACTGCCTTCCTTCTGGGGTCTTTCATTACTCTCCATCTGGGGTCTTTCTGCCCTTCTTGTGGGATCTTTCATTGCCCTCTTTCTGGGGTCTTCTTTTGCCCACTTTCTGGAAACTTCTCTGGGCTCCTATCTGAGGTCTTTGTTGCTTCTTCTTTGAGAACTTCATTGCTCCTTCCGTTGCCTCTTCCTTAAGGTCTTCATTCTTTATGGACAGTTTTTGAGAGCTGTCCTCTATCTGGGGTCTTCTCTAATTTCCCTGTCCATAGCCATTTGTTCTTCCTGTGGTTGCCGCTTTAAGCGCATTGCCGCTTTAAATGTATTACCTCTTTAAGGGCAGTTCTGCTTTAAGACTGTCACCCTTTTTCACTCAGTTGTCAGCAGCTGTCTGCTTTCTCTCCCTGCCTTCCTCCCACGGAGTTTTGGCATATTCCTGGCTGCCCTTTCTTGAATTCCCGCTTTTACAACTGAATGGTCATTTCAGTGACCTCTGGAATTTTTTTCTTTTCTGGCCATTTGAAGGGCCCGTTTTTCCTTTTGTTTTTTTCTCTCTGTCGGTGTTGGTTTTTGTCTATTTCACTGGCACTCCGGGTCCAATGAGGCCGTTGTTTTAAAAAACATGTTAACTTGTCTCCTTTTTTAAAAGGTTGAGAACTTCTGTGCTTGATTGGAGCCCAGCAGTGCAGCGATCACTGCCTCGGAACCCCCCCACAGTGTCTCCTCCGATCCGGCACATCGGGAGCCCATTGCAGCCTGTTATCGTCCGGGTCAGAAACTCCAAGGTGTTTTATAAAGTCCATCTAGATCATAACTTTTGCACTTTGAAGTTTGGCATGGGTAAGATGTTTCACTCCAAGTATGATTCAAATGACCCACTAGGGAGCTTTTATCAAACAAAGTTGAAATAAGAATACAGTTAAAATATAATAAGACAATTAGCAATAACTTTTACCAATTACAAACAAGAAAAAAACAATCATTATGTTGTATAAACCTTAATAGCTACGAATACTGTTTCAATATAAGCATCCCTACAAACATACACCCCCGTTCCAGGCTTAACACAGAAAGTAAGTATGGTCATATGATGCTGGATCTTGCAGCTTTGCAACATCTGCTGTGACTTAGTCTTTTAGATGGAGAATTGAAACTCTGACTTCCCCATCCTGGAGCTCCCAGTACACCTCGAGGTAGAGATAGAGCCATTGCTGGCCTCCAGATTTGAGTAAGAAGTTTAACAACACCAGGTTAAAGTGCAACAGGTTTATTCGGTACTCACTCCACTCACATTGTTTATATCTTAAAGACTTGATTAGCTGTAAGTATTCGCATTCCAACCATTATTCATGTAAATTGAGTTTGTGTCTTTAGATGCCCTGTTTGTGAACAGAATTCCCACTCACCTGAAGAAGGGGCTTAGGGCTCCGAAAGCTTGTGTGGCTTTTGCTACCAAATAAACCTGTTGGACTTTAACCTGGTGTTGTTAAACCTCTTACTGTGTTTACCCCAGTCCAACGCCGGCATCTCCACCTCTAGATTTGAGCCAGCAAACCACTTCAAGAGACACAGGCACTCCTTGCCTTTAGTTACTAGCTAGCCAGCCACTAAAAACTAGATTTCCAATACCAGGCAGAGACCCAGATACACATTGCTTGCAGTCTGAAGTCCAACAGCTTCTAATTCACCAAACTGAAAGTGAATCCTGGGATTCCTCTGTGAAGGATCCACCTGATCATGACCTGTCAATCAGTCTTCCCCCGATAATTCAAAAGGGTCGTAAAACTCCAGGACATTGCATTCAGCCCAAATCAAAAACAAACAAAGAGGCCCATTATATGCCTTCAACAAACATCATGGCAATGATATAACAAAAATGGCCTGCTTAAAAACACTGCAGAGAAACAGGATTAAAATACATTTCTTAAAGGCACAATAGCGTCACAAGCTCCTTGATTTTCCTACGTTTTTGGGACACCTCGGTACAGCGCACTTGGGTCATTTTGTTTTACCTAAAGCATTGCTCTCTGTGTTCCTTCTTCACAAAAACTTTTGCAACAACTCTTTTTTTTAACTTAAGTCTTATTTGTTTAAACTTAAAGCCACAGCTCTTGCTATTTTCACTTTTTTTCTATACTTTTGACTCTGCTGGCCAATTCAGGTTTGTCCTGCGTCTGTCCCTCAGCCCCTCCAATGCATTGAAGCCTCCTGGACCACCTTCTGGTCTACAATGTGAGTGGAGGTACGTTTCATTCACCCTTCTTGTGGATTCTGACCCAGGGGTCTTGCCGTGTTTTCTCTGTTGCTCACCCATCTTGTAACGTTTCTGATTCTACATTCCTCAGGGTCTGGCAATATCTCAATATCCCAAATGGGTCTATTTCCCCAAAAGAGAGACATTCACAGGATCATAGAATCCCTATAGTGCAGAAAGAGGCCATTCAGCCCACCAAGCCTGCATTGACAATAATCACACCCTGGTCCTATCCCTATAACCCCACGTATTTATCCTGTTAATCTCCCTGACACTAAGGGGCAATTTAGCATGGCCAATGCACCTAACCAGCACGTCTTTGGAGTGTGGGAGGAAACTGGAGCACCCGGAGGAAATCCACGCAGACACGGGGAGAACATGCAAACTCCGCTCAGACAGTGACCCGAGGCCGGAATTGAACCCGGGTCCCTGGTGCTGTGAGGCAGCAGTGCTAACCACTGTGCCACCTGATTGAGTACTGGTGAGTACATTTTCTTTTAGACTTCAATAAAAACAGGATCGGGCGAGAGGCCATATCTTGATAATTTTATCCTTGTTGCCAAATGCAATGATGCACGTTTGCAGACTTCATTTGTGAATACAAAAAGGATTGATTGATAAGATAGGAGCAGCCTCATGGCTGCACCTGATTCCCTACATAACTCCTGCCTAAGAGAGGACATCACTCCCTGGACTGATTCAATACTCCAGGTTTCCATTGCCCCTCCCAAGCCAGGTGACCCTTACTCTGCTGTGTTGCCCTTAAAGGGACAATCACCACAGCAAGGCAGACAAACCAATCAGGTCGCACTTATACAGAAGCTTGTATAAGATCTGGAGCCTCTGTGGAGTGCCTTGGGGTTTTTTTTCTACATTAAACATGTTGCATAAATTTCTGCTTGTTATTTTTTTTCATAGAAGGAGGCCATTGGGCCCATCGACTCTGCACCAACAACAATCCCACCCAGGCCCCATCTCTGCAACCCCACATATTCACTCCGCTAATCCCTCAAACCTACACATCCCGAGACACTAAGGAGCAATTTTAGCATGGCCAATACACCTAACCCGCACATCTTTGGACTGTGGGAGGAAACCGGAGCACCCGGAGGAAACCCACGCAGACACGGGAAGAACGTGCAAACTCCACACAGACAGTGACCCAAGCCGGGAATTGAACCTGGGTCCCTGGCGCTGTGAGGCAGCAGTGCTAACCACTGTGCCACCGTGCTGCCTGTTGTTGCTATAGTTGTTTTTGAGGTATGCTCAGCAGAAAACTATCTGAATCCACATTATCCAATCCCTTCATAATCATAGAAACCCTACAGTGCAGAAGGAGGCCATTCGGCCCATCGAGTCTGCACCGACCACAATCCCACCTAGGCCCTACCCCCACATATTTACCTGCTAATCCCTCTAACCTACGCATCTCAGGACTCTAAGGGGCAATTTTTAACCTGGCCAATCAACCTAACCCGCACATCTTTGGACTGTGGGAGGAAACCGGAGCACCCGGAGAAAACCCATGCAGACACGAGGAGAATGTGCAAACTCCACACAGACAGTGACCCGAACCGGGCCAACCCGAACCATAACTTGGAAATCGTTCCATCAAATGCAACGTGAGGGCATGTGGGATCATTAAAGACCTTTCACTCCATGTACCCAGTTCTTCCACACACCCTGTGACTGCACTGCCAGAAATTCCACACAACCTACTTAACCTTCAGACAAAGATATTTGATCATAGAATCCCTACAGTACAGAAGGAGGCCATTCGGACCATCAAACTGCACTGACCACAATCCCACCCAGGCCCCACCTCCATAACCCCATGCATTTGTACCTTAGCTAGTCCCCCGACACTAAGGGGCAATTTAGCCCGGCCAATCCACCTAACCCGCACATTTTGGACTGACCTTTCTCCCTGCCTCCCCTCCAGAACAAATCAAGGGGAACTCCAAAGTATCAGTTAAATGTGTCAGCAGGTTGCACTCTTGCCTCTGGATTCAAAGGTTGCAGGTTCAAGTTCTAAGACAAGGGCAAGGCTGACACTCCAGTACAGCACTGTGGGAGTGCTGCACTGTTGAAGGTGCTGGGTCGGTGAAACATTAAAACAGGGCCCTCATTTGTTCTCTCGGATTGAGGTCATTTTTAAAAATTTGATTTGATTTGATTTATTATTGTTTTCTATTAACATATGAATAATTAAGCATTGTTTATAACTCATTATGAAATATTCAGCGTGTATTAAACGTACAGGGCAGCGCGGTGGCACAGTGGTTAGCACTGCTGCCTCACAATGCCAGGGACCCGGGTTCGATTCCTGGCTTGGGTCACTGTCTGTGTGGAGTCTGCACATTCTCCCCATAACTGCATGGATTTCTTTTGGGTGCTCCGGTTTTCTCCCACACTCCAAAGATGTGCGGGTTAGGTGCATTAGCCATGATAAAACATCCTTTGGTGTCAGGGAGATTGGTAAGGTAAATATATGGGGTTACGGGGATAGGGCCTGGGTGGGATTGTTGAAGGTACAGGCTCGATGGGCCGAATGGTCTCCTTCTGCGCTGTAGGGATTCTATCATTCCATTCCGTGGGGAGTTTGCACGTTCTCCCCGTGTCTGCGTGGGTTTCCTCCGGGTGCTCCGGTTTCCTCCCACAGTCTGAAAGACGTGCTGGTTAGGAGCATTGGCCGCGCTAAATTCTCCCTCAGTGTACCCGAACAGGCATTGGAGTGTGGCGACTAGGGGGATTTTCACAGTAACTTCATTGCAGTGTTAATGTGAGCCTAACTTGTGACACTAATAAATAAACTTAAACTGTATTTAATCTTATTCACGGGGTCATGGTTGGTGAACAAGCCTGATTTCAATCTTGCGGCCCAGTGAGATGAAGGAGGTTACCCTCATGCGGCCCACTCGCCAGCCTAGGTTGTCCATCGCTGCACTAAAGGGTTAAATCAATATGGCGGATGGGGAAAATCCTGACATGTTTTATTTAATGCAACCTTTGGTTGCACAGATGAACTTCACCCCTCTCACAAATATCACCGACAAAAGCGAAGTGTTTTTCGATCCCAGCTCACCAGTCTCTCAGCCGTTGAATAATTACACACTCGCATTTTTACACTTTGCGATGAAGGGAAGGATTGAATTTTAAACAGGCTTTCTGTTTGTGTTTTTTTTTTAAAAACAAAAAAAATCATATCCTTGCTTCACTTGGTGTTTCACGCCGCCGTTATAATTACAATTCCCCCCCCCCCTCCAGATTATATACGCCTCAAAATAGTCAAGGCTGCCCAAGGACTCTCTGATCAATTATTAGCAGCACTCGCTGTGGTTGTCTGGGAAACGGCAAGTGGAGCAGGCTCCTCTGTCCTTTTGGGAAATTACAGCTCAATTTTCGCATTAGCAGGTGGAGTCGGAGTGAGTTTTGCAATCATTCCGTCTTCCGAAGGAAGCCTGCATCTGAGTCAATAGGGAGAGAGTCCACCCCAGCAGCAGGGTTTGCCAGTCCTCCAGGATTCTCCCCCCGGCCTCTGGAAATTAAAGAATCATTTCCCAGACGTTTCAATAAGCCATTCGGCAGAAAGGTCGGAGGGGCAGTGAAAACGTTTTGTGCCGTCTCCGCACTGTTTTCCAACACTTTCATTTCGGATATTGGAGATAGGAAGCCAGGCTGTTTGACTGGGTGGTGCAGGCAAGTGAGAGATCCCGAGACAAAACCTCCGGGAATGTGTGGCCAACCAGGGTTGGCCACACTCCTTTCCCAGGGAGCCGCACTCAATAAAGAAAAACAAAATCGATCAGGCAAGTTGACCTGGACAATGTGCACATCTTACAACCACAGGCTGCATTGATATACATGCCGGGGCGGCACGGTGGCACAGTGGTTAGCACTGCTGCCTCACAGCGCCAGGGACCCGGGTTCGATTCTGGACCTCGGGTGCAGGCCTGTGCGGAGTTTGCATGTTCTCCCCATGTCTGCGTGGGTTTCCTCCAAGTGCTCCGGTTTCCTCCCACACTCCAAAGATGTGTAGGTTAGGGGGATCGGCCGTGCTAAATTGCCCCTTAGTGTCCAAAGATGTGCAGGTTAGGTGGATTGGCCATGCTAAATTGCCCCTTAGTGTCCAAAGATGTGTAGGTTAGGTGGATTGGCCATGCTAAATTGCCCCCTAGTGTCCAAAGATGTGTAGGTTAGGTGGATCGGCCGTGCTAAATTGCCCCTTAGTGTCCAAAGATGTGCAGGTTAGGTGGATTGGCCATGCTAAATTGCCCCTTAGTGTCCAAAGATGTGTAGGTTAAGTGGATCGGCCGTGCTAAATTGCCCCCTAGTGTCCAAAGATGTGCAGGTTAGGTGGATTGGCCATGCTAAATTGCCCCTTAGTGTCCAAAGATGTGTGTAGGTTAGATGGATTGGCCATGCTAAATTGCCCCTTAGTGTCAGGGGGACTGGCAGGATGGGGTTACGGGGATAGGGCCTGGGTGGGATTGTTGTCGGTGTAGGTTCGACGGGCCGTATGGCCTCTTTCTGTAGGGATTCTATGATTCTAAGTCTCCGGTGTGGGGAAACTGCAACCTTCTAACTCGGATGCGGTAAAGAACGTCCCTGTGAAGGTGCTTTTCCAATGATTCTATCCTTGCAATGTTCACTCTTTACCACCCCCCCACTGCCCAGCCAGCACTGGTATTAAAGGCACTACCCCCTCCCAAACCACAGGGAGAACACTGTTCCACGGAGTATTTGTTCATCGGTGCCTGTTTCTAAATTCTTCCCATCATCAATCCCGCTGTAACTCCATCAGTAGTTAGCCTTTGTTTTGTCTTTAATATTGATGAATCAGCCTGTGGCTAACATCGTCGATTGAAATGAATGAAGACTTGGCATCACAATCTCGGTGCGGTGGTTAAATGTATTTCAGCTCCAGTGGCTGCGATGTCTGAGAGGCAGAGTGCACCTTTGTTGAATTTAATCTTGGTTGTACGTGTCTCACAGGGGGGCTGGCTGATCTATTCAGTTCACTGCAACCTGCAATCTAGGTCAGCCTTCCTTCCTTTCCGCATGTACAAAGAAAAAAGCCTTGGTGTTCTCAATCGTTTGACCTTGGCAAGTGCAGTAAGGTTGATTCTCAATGGGGGTAGTAGTGATGGGGGGGTGGGTGGAGGGGGATAGGCCAATGACTCAAGCTTCGATGCCTTGCTTAGCTTGTCTCCGCTCCCATTAACTACAGAGGGCAATGAATATTGTGGAGTTTGGCTCTGATTGTCAGAGACAGAATGCCGGTCTTCAAATCTTGCTGAAATATAATTGTACAATCACACATATGGCATAGTGGAAGGCCATTCAGCCCATTGAGCTGTGACGCCTCTCCTTTTTCGCCTTAGTCCCGCTATCCTTTTGCTCTTTAAGTATTTATCCAATTTCCCTTTTCAACATTACTTTTTTAAAAATTCATTTGTGGGAAATGGGCGTCGCTGGCCCATCCCTAGTTGCCCGGGGGTAGTTGAGAGTCAACCACATTGCTGTGGCTCTGGAGTCACATGTAGGCCAGACCGGGTAAGGATGGCAGATTTCCTTCCCTAAAGGACGTCAGTGAACCAGATGGGTTTTTACAACAATCGACAATTGTCCGGGGGTGGTGGAGGAGGGGGGGGGGAGGGTGGGGGGGGGGCTTCTGGAAAATTGCCTTACCTTGGCATTTCCCAAAGGAATTCCCCATCACTGGGATACCTTCCAAATGTGACCCTGGGGGAGCCAGGAGGTCCTGGCCCAATGTCTATTTTTGAATGGGAATGTAGATTGTAAATATAACCAATGTGGAGAAGGAACTCACTTTGCCACATACCCGGCTGAAAGAGATTGAGCTGTACTGCATGCCCCGTAATGTCCAATTTAAACGGTTACACAGTGTACTTTTGCAACATTTTATTTGAATACATTATGTGAGGAGAAAGGATTGGTGAAAATGGAGATACATCAGTCGCATACAGGGAGGAGATGTGGGGAATGGGTGCAAAAGACCCTTGTTGAGACAGAACAGAGGAAGCTTTGCTCTATATAACCTGCTAACCTGGGCAGCATCGACTGATTGAATATTCGGAATGGGAATACTTTCCAACTCTCACTCAACTTAATGCAAAAGCACAAGGTGTGTGTTCGATGCGGACTCCCCACCTGCACCGGCTCTGCAGTGAGCCAAAACAAACATCAGGGCACATAGTCCCAGCCCAGGCCACGTCTAGACTCATAATAGTCACTATCTAAGTAGCCAATGTGGGCATGAAATAAAAAATGCAGATTAGTTCAAACAATGGCTGAGTGTTTCACTCAGAGTTACTCATTGCTGACTCAGACTTGATGATGCTGCTGCTTATGATTCATTCATAATTTAACCATCTCCAACAAGAGAGAATCTAACCCTCTCCAACAAGAGAGAGTCTAACCCTCTCCAACAAGAGAGAATCTAAACCTTTCCAAATAGAGAGAATCTAACCATCTCCAATAAGAGAGAATCTAACCCTCTCCAACAAGAGAGAATCTAACCCTCTCCAACAAGAGAGAATCTAACCCTCTCCAGCTAGAGAGAATCAAACCCTCTCCAACAAGAGAGAGTCTAACCCTCTCCAGCTAGAGAGAATCTAAACCTCTCCAACAAGAGAGAATCTAACCCTCTTCAACAAGGGAGAAACTAACCCTCTCCAACAAGAGAGAATCTAACCATCTCCAACTAGAGAGAATCTAACCATCTTCAACAAGAGAGAATCTAACCATCTTCGACAAGGGAGAAACTAACCCTCTCCAACAAGAGAGAATCTAACCATCTCCAACTAGAGAGAATCTAACCATCTCCAACAAGAGAGAATCTAACCCTCTCCAACAAGAGAGAATCTAACCATCTCCAACTAGAGAGAATCTAACCCTCTCCAATAAGAGAGAATCTAACCATCTCCAACTAGAGAGAATCTAACCATCTCCAACAAGAGAGAATCTAACCCTCTCCAACAAGAGAGAATCTAACCATCTCCAACTAGAGAGAATCTAACCCTCTCCAATAAGAGAGAATCTAACCATCTCCAACTAGAGAGAATCTAACCATCTCCAACAAGAGAGAATCTAACCATCTTCAACAAGGGAGAAACTAACCCTCTCCAACAAGAGAGAATCTAACCATCTCCAACTAGAGAGAATCTAACCATCTCCAATAAGAGAGAATCTAACCATCTCCAACTAGAGAGAATCTAACCCTCTCTAATGAGAGATAATCTAACCCTCTCCAACAAGAGAGAATCTAACCCTCTCCAACAAGAGAGAATCTAACCCTCTCCAACAAGAGAGAATCTAACCCTCTCCAACAGGAGAGAATCTAACCATCTCGAACTAAAGAGAATCTGACCATATCTCCTTAACATTCAATGGCATTACCATCACTGAAGCCTCCACTATCAACATCCTGGGGGGGTTACCATTGACCAGAAACTGAACTGGACTAGCCGTGTAAATATGGTAGCTGTAAGAGCAGGTCAGAGGTCCAGAATCCTGCAGCAAGTAACTCACCTCCTGACTCCCCAAAGCCTGTCCACCATCTACAAGACACAAATAGGGAGTGTGATGGAATACCCTCTACTTGCCTGATGAGTACAGCTCCAACAACACTCAAGAAGCTCAACACCATCCAGGGCAAAGCAGCCCCACTTGAACGGCACCCTTCAACATTCACTCCCTCCACCAGAGACACACAGTGGCAGCCCTACGCGCCATCTACAAGATGCAGCAACTCACCAAGCCTCTTTTGACAGCACCTTGCAAACCCACAGTCCCTACCACCTAGAAGGACTAGGGTAGCAGGTACACTGAAACATCACTGCTTGCAAGTTCCCCTCCAAGCCACACACCATCTTGACTTGGTATTGCCACCTACTCCTGATAGTGGCCCCTTTTTTCTTATGTTTCGGAGTGTGGCCATACTCTTCAATATCGCCCTCATGATAGCGCAACCCAGGATTATAACAGTAGTCCAGTCTTGTGACCTGAACAATACATTCCGTCCTCTGAATCCCTTCTCACAGAGGATTCGGTAGTTTTCTGCTCGGTATTATAAATGTGTTGTTACTCTGAATTGAAAATCAGTTGTCAAATGTGTTTGCCTTACAAGCTTCAAGTACACATTCAAGGGAACAGTTATAAATAGATCAAAGCTTAATTCAGCTTGTTAATTGTGGGAAAGTATTAAATGTCAGTTATCGGTGGATAACACACAAAGTTCCTCAAATGGGCACAAATGGGGGATTCCCAAGGTGCCAGGGGATTGGAAGGGCAGTGAGATAAAAACAAAAAACAAAGAACAAAGAAAAGTACAGCACAGGAACAGGCCCTTCGGCCCGACAGGCCCGTGCTGATCATGATGCCCTGACTAAAATTTTAAAAAACCTCCTGCGCTTACTCAGACTGTATTCCTCTATTCCCTCCCTATTCATGTACACATCCAGATGCCTCTTAAATGTTGCTAATGTGCCTGCTTCCACCACCTCCTCTGGCAGCGTGTTCCAGGCACCCACCACACTCTGCGTGAAAAACTCCCCCGCACATCTCCCTTAAACTTTCCCCCCTCTCACCTTGAACCTGTGCCCCCTTGTAATTGACACTTCCACCCTGGGAAAAAAGCCTCTGACTAACCACCCTGCCTATGCTTCTCATAATTTTGTAGGCCGCTATCAGGTCTCCCCTCAGCCTCCATCTTTCCAGTGAAAACAATCCTAGTTTATTCAACCTCTCCTCGTAGCCAACACCCTCGAGACCAGGCAACATCCTGGGGAACCTTCTTTGCGCCCTCTCCAAAGCTTCCAGATTCTTCTGGTAGTGTGGTGACCAGAACTGCACGCAATACTCCAAATGTGGCCTAACCAAGGTTTTATATAGCTGCAACATGATTTCCCAACTCTTGTACTCAATGCCCCAGCTGATGAAGACAAGCATGCCATATGCCTTCTTAATCACCTTGACCAACTGTGTTGCTACTTTTAGGGAATTGTGGACCTGCACGCCCAGATCCCTCTGTATGTTAATGTTCCAATGGTTTCTGCCATTTACATCACAATTCACACCTAAATTTGATCCTCCAACATGCATCACCTCGAGATCTCGGAGGATGGAGAATGGTAGGACTCGGAATCACTGCAGGTCACTGAGTGCTCGAGTGGGTAGGAACATAGGAATTAGGAGCAGGAGTCGGCAAATTCAGCCCTTCGAGCCTGCTCCGCCATTCAATCAGATCATGGCCGATCTCTCCCTGGTCTCAAATCCACCTTCATATCCCTTTAACCCTTTTTTTATTAGAAATATATCTATCTCCTTCGTGAAACCATTCAACAATTCAGACACTACTGTGCTATCATAGAATCATAGAATCCCTACAGTGCAGAAGGAGGCCATTCATCTCATCGAGTCTGCACCAACCACAATCCCACCCAGGCCCTATTCCCGTAACCCCACATATTTACCCTGCTAATCCCCCTGACACTAGGGTCAATTTAGCATGGCCAATCAACCTAACCCGCACATCTTTGGAGTGTGGGAGGAAACCGGAGCACCCGGAGGAAACCCACGTAGACATGGGGAGGACGTGCAAACTCCACACAGACAGTGACCCGAGGCCAGAATCAAACCCGGGTCCCTGGCACCTTGAGGCAGCAGTGTTAACCACTGTGCCATTGTGCCACCCACTGCTATGGGGCAACGAGTTCCACAAATTCACCACCCTCTCCGAGAAATAGTTGCTCGTCACCTCAGTGTTAAATCTACTGCCACTCAACCTATATTGGGGCACGGTGGTTAGCACTGCTGCCTCACAGCACCAGGGGCCCGAGTTCAATTCTGGTCTCGGGTCACTTTCTGTGTGGAGTCTGCACATTCTCCCCGTGTCTGCGTGGGTTTCCTCCGGGTGCTCCGGTTTCCTCCCACCCTCCAAAGGTGTGTGGGTTAGGTTGATTGGCCATGCTCAGTTGACACTAGTGTCAGGGGGTTAGCAGGGTAAAGCATGGGATTACGGGAATAGGGTCTGGGTGGGATTGTGGTCGGTGCAGGCTCGATGGGATGAATGGCCTCCTTCTGCACTGTCGGGATTCTATGATTCTATACCTGTGACCTCTTGTTCGAGATTGCCCCAGAAGGGGAAGCATTTGGTCTACGTTTATCAATGGATGCGAGAGTGGATGCAGGCAGCAGAATTGCGGATGAGCCGGAGTTTTGGAAGGTGATGGGGCTCACCGGGAGAACATGGGGGGAAGGTGAGGCGGGAGGTAAAAAAAATAAAGGACCCGAGGAGAGAATAGGACAAAGGGAAAGCGAAACAGACCGACTAAAAGATTGGGAAATCAAAATGAATTCACATTCTTTGTTTAGGTAAATGTGCTCCATCTTCCAGTGTGGTGACTAACCCCATTCTTTCATCAGACTGAACCTACTCACCCGGGAGATGCTAGTACTCATACATCTTTTATTACAGTGTGCGGAGAATGTCAGATTTAAAACAGATTGGGAGGATGGGCTGGGGGGGGGTTGGGGGGGGTGGGGGGGGGCGGGATGCAGAAAGCATTTCTGTTTCTCGTGTTCACTTCCAGCTTCCCGAAGTGAGGATGGAGAACAGGGATGTGACCTCGGCGCGTCTCCAGTGAGAACAACACGTCAGCTCCAGAAGAAGCAGAGGCAGCCCGCTTGAATAATTCCCCACTGATCCTATCTGAATCCCCCTCCCCACTCTCAGCCTCTTTCCAGTGCAATTTTCACGATTGCCTCAACAGTGCTTCCTGTGGGAACGGGGTAAATGGCATGGCCACTTTTGGGGCAGCACGGCGACACAGTGGTTAGCACTGCTGCCTCGCAGCGCCAGGGACCCGGGTTCGATTCCCGGCTTGTGTCCCTGTCTGTGCGGAGTCTGTACGTTCTCCCCGTGTCTGCGTGGGTTTCCTCCGGGTGCCCCAGTTTCCTCCCACACTCCAAAGACATGCGGGTTAGGTTCATTGGCCATGCTAGATTGCCTCTCAGTGTCCCGGGATGCGTAGGTTAGAGGGATTAGCGGGGTAAATGTGTGGGGTGACGCGGATAGGGTCTGGGTGGGATTGTGGTCACTGCAGACTCGATGGGCCGAATGGCCTCCTTCTGCACTGCAGGGATTCGATGATTCTATGTTTCTGTGGCGGGAAAGACCGTTACACCGTTGCCAGAAGCAGGGCAGTTTCACGAGGAAAGAACAGGCTTGCATCTATGTAGCGCCTCTCACTCCGTCCCAAAACCACTCCCAGCCAATGAGGCACTTTTGTGGCACCGTCACCACTGTAAGGTGGGAAAGGCGGCAGCTAATTGGGCACAGCAAGATCCCACAAACAGCAGTGTGTGGCCATGATTCCCTTTCAGTGTTGACATCATGGCTGGGACCCGAGAGAATGCCCCTACTGGAAGAGCGATGGCCTAGTGGTGTTATCACTAGACTATTAATCCAGAAACGCAGCTCAAGTTCTGGGGACCCGGGTTCAAATCCCGCCACGGCAGATGGCAGAATGTAAATTCAATCTGGAATTAAGAATCTACTGACGACCATGAAACCATTGTCGATTGTTGGGAAAAACCATCTGGTTCACTAATGTCCTTTAGGGAAGGAAATCTGCCGTCCTTACCTGGTCTGGCCTACATGTGACTCCAGAGCCACAGCAATGTGGTTGACTCTCAACTGCCCTCTAAACAAGGCCAACTAGGGATGGGCAACAAATGCTGGCCAGCCAGCGACGCCCATGTCCCACGAATGAATAAAAAGAAATTGGTTCCCTGCCATGTTTTGTTGATAATTTTTTTAATGATTTTCTGGGATGTGGGCATCACTGACTAAATGAACATTTATTGTCCCTCCTTAGTTGCCCCTTGAGAAGGTGGTGGTGAGCTGCCTTCTTGAGCCGCTGCAGTCCATGTGGTTTACATACACCCACATTGCTTTTAGGGGGGAGAGTTCCAGGACTTTGACCCAGAGACAGTGAAGGAACGGTGATGGATTTCCAAGTCAGGATGGCGAGTGAGTTGGAGGGGAACTTGCAGGTGGTGGTGTTCCCAGGTATCTGCTGCCCTTGTCCTTCTAGATGGTTATGGTCGTGAGTTTGGAAGGTGCTGCCTAAGGAACCTTGGTGGTTTGTAGTGCATCTTGTAGATAGTACACACTGCTGCTACTGAGTGTTGGTGATGGAGGGAGTGAAGGTAGATGTGGTGCCAATCAAGCGAGGCTACTTTGTCCTGGATGGTGTTGAGCTTCTTGAGTGTTGTTGGAGCTGCACCCATCCAGGCAAGTGGGGAGTGTTCCATCACACTGCTGACTTGTGCCTTGTGAGACCTTCACTTTCCCTCTGAATGGAAAGGCAGCACTTTGCACACTGTAGCCCTCCCTCCCTCTCACACTGGCATTGTCATCTTTGATAATGTGTTTAAGAATCTTGAGTGGGATTTGAATCCACAACCTTCTGGCAACAGTGCTACCCACTGAGCCAATGCTGACACCGCTTTTCTGATATTGCATTATCGAGATTGATCTCACAATTAAACTTGTTTCCTTCTTTCAGGTCGGGTACTATCTTATCCAATACGGAGGCACTGTGGTTAGCACTGCCGCCTCACAGCGCCAGGGACCCGGGTTCGATTCCCAGCTTGGGACACTATCTGTGTGGAGTTTGCACATTCTCCACATGTCTGCATGGGTTTCCTCCGAGTGCTCCGGTTTCCTCCCACAGTCTGAAGGTGTGTGATTGGCCGTGTTAAATTGACTCTGGTGTCGGGGGATTAGCAGGGTAAATATGTGGGGTTATGGGGATAGGGCCTGGGTGGGATTGTGGTCGGTGCAGACTCGATGGGCCGAATGGCCTCCTTCTGCACTGTGGGGATTCCATGATTTACGGGGCGTCTTAGAGGAGGGGAGAGCAGTGAGGCGATAAGACTTTTTATTTTGTGATGGGGTTGTGGGAAATCCCGGAGCTAACGGAATGACTTCCCCCAGGTTGCTCTTGAAGAAACGTTTCTTTTTGCTGAGATTTCAATGGGGCTGAGGATCCACAGGAAAGGCCACTTCCCATCTCCTTGTTTGCTTGTGGAGATCCCGACAGGATGTTACCCTGGGGAGGAAGTGGGGGGCTGCAGAGGAGAAGGAAAAAGAGATCCTGGTACTTCACTATATTCCGAGGCTTGACTTAAATCCTCATCAGTAATCCTCAAGGATGTATTGAATCTGTGGAAAACTGTTTGGAGGCCATAAAAGAAAAAGAAACATAGATTTTCCTACAAAGCCTTAATTCCACTGAGCATGGCCTTCGACCAACAGAATCCCATTAGTGGGTCAGAGTAAAAAAAAATCCCCTTTTTAAAAAAATCTGAATGACACCATTCTTAAAGGCAATTAAAAATTTATAGAGTGGGAAAGGTTTGCTTAACAATTAATGTAACCTTTAGGGAACTCATTAACACTCAAGGAAGTGGCCATTATTTCAACTCAAACTGGTAAATAATTTCAAGAACACAAATGGGTTACAAATAGTCCTTTTGCTCCACAAATGGATTTAAATCGCCTATCAGGACAGGAAAATTCTAATTCTTTTAACTTACACTGGATCCTAATTACCGCAGATATTTTCCTGCTTCACTGTCATATTTGGAAAGGCAGAATGATTAAGGGCCTTAAAGGCCTAAAGATTCCAGATTTAGTTCCCAACCGACGCTAACCTCATCATTCTCGGATGAAAGCAAATTACTGCGGGTGTTGGAATCTGAAACCAAGAAAAAAAATGCTGGAAAATCTCAGCAATTCAGGCAGCATCTGTAAGGAAAAAAAGGAAGAGTTGAGGTTTCGAGGCTAGCTGTCAAAGCTGCCTCGAAATGTCAGCTCTTTCCTCTCCTTACAGACCCTGCCAGACCTGCTGAGATTTTCCAGCATTTTCTCTTGAGGGAGTTCCAGATGTCCGCTGCATTTCGGGGATGGGGGGGCGGGGGGGTTGAGTTCCAGATGTCTGCTGCCTTTTGGGGGTGGGGGAGAGTTCCAGATGTCCGCTGCCCTTTGTGTGAAGAAATGCTTCCCGAGTGTCCTAGCTGTCATTTGAAGTTGATGGCCCCTCGTCCTGGACTCCACCCCGGCCAGGGTAAATATCGATCTGAAGAGGAGGAAAGTCTCACATTTATGTCGTGCTTTTCATTGCAACAGAATGCCCCAAAAGCACACTCCAGCCAATGAGGGACTGCACAGTAAGCTCCCACAAACCACAACGCAGAGGCATTGGCCAGATAATCTGCATTTGCGATATTAATGGAGGGAGAAATATTGGCCAGAACACCTGGGGCATCTCTTTAAAATAATGCCATAGGATCTTCCAATCATAGAATCCCTACAGTGCAAGAAGAGGCCATTCGGCCCATCGAGTCTGCACCGGCCACAAACCCTATCCCTGTAACCCAGGCATTTACCCCAACCTGCACATCTTTAGACACTTTAGCATGACCAATCCACCAAACCTGCACATCTTTGGACTGTGGAGGAAACCGGAGCACCCGGAGGAAACCCACGCAGACATGGGGAGAATGTGCAAACTCCACACAGAACAGTGACCCAAGCCGGGAATTGAACCCAGGTCCCCGGTGCTGTGAGGCAGCAGTGCTAACCACTGTGCCACCATGCCAGCAGGAAGGACAGATGGTGCCTTGGTTTAATGTCTCTTCCAAACGAAGGCCTCTTCCGCAGTGCAGCTCTCCCTCGGTGCTGAGGCAGAGAGAGAGCTTGGATTTTTCTGGTGTGTGCGGGAGTGGGACGTGAAATGGGGACGTAGCGACTGGGAGCATGGCGGAGTCAGCTCGACACGGAGGAGCAGGCTGCTGCTTCCGGTCACCGGCTGAGGACAAGGCAAGGCCACGATTCCACTCACGGTGGAATGACCTTCCTCCCGGCCTCAGCTTGAGCTGGGGACAGGGAAACCCCTTCCTGTACTGAACTGTCCCGCAGAGCTGCAAGTATCTTTAAACAAGACGTTATCACACCCGTGTGCTGAGCCGTCACACGATTATCTTTGTCATCATGACATTGAGTAAAATATAAAATCTAAACCCCCACCCCCACCAATCTACTGCCCTTCAGACTGGGTACCATTCAACACTATTTCAGATACAGCGAATGGCACATGCTTCCGAGGGAAGATAAAAATGCTAATTGAATCTCACTGTCTAGACACTGTCCATAAAGTATTCAAGATACGTCTGAAATGCCATTTGGATTCTCCAATTAAATTATTGCCTACTGCATGTCTCGAGCGTGCCTGCTTAGATATCAGGGCGTGCAGTCTTGTAAAAGCATTAAAACAGCTTCTGAATGCTAACACAGGAATATCAGTGGCAGAATGTGGTTCCTCGGTGTTTTATTACATTGCAAGTGGATGCAAAACAGTTAACTCTATCAACAGGAACCGGATAAAGGCAACAAGGAAATTCGGCATGTTCGCTACAACTCTCACCAACTTTTACAGATGCACCATAGAAAGCATTCTTTCTGGTTCTATCACAGCTTGGTATGGCTCCTGCTCTGCCCAAGACCGCAAGAAACTACAAAAGGTCGTGAACGAAGCCCAGTCCATCACTCAAACCCAGCCTCCCATCCATTGACTCCGTCTACACTTCCCGCTGCCTCAGAAAAGCAGCCAGTATAATTAAAGACCCCACACACCCCGGACATTCTCTCTTCCACCTTCTTCCGTTGAGGAAAAGATACAAAAGTCTGAGGTCACGTACCAACCGACTCAAGAACAGCTTCTTCCCTGCTGCTGTCAGACTTTTGAATGGACTTATCTCGCATTAAGTTGATCTTTCTCTGCACCCTAGCTATGACTGTAACACTACATTCCGCACTCTCTCCTTTCCTTCTCTATGAACAGTATGCTTTGTCTGTATAGCGCGCAAGAAACAATACTTTTCACTGTGACAATACATGTGACAATAATAAAGCAAATCAAGGCTAAATGATTGGTCTGGACATTTTTATGGATGTGGGGGATTGTGATTGGTTACCTATGTCCATTCTGGCACAAGCTGCGTGCTATCCCCTGATTAGTGCTGACTAGTTGGCCTGGCTGTAGGCATAACAAGGGGACATGGTGGCACGCGAGGCAAGGGCTGCTTGCAGCTAGGTTCCCACTCTTAAAGGTACTCTGCCCCTCTTAAAGTAAAGCCGCACTGAGTCGTAGGAGGTTGCTGTTGAATATACCTGAAGCAATGGCACCCAAGGAAGATGGAACAATAGGGAAGGTTCTGCATTTCAGGGGTGCCGGGGTGGAGGCCCTCAGCATGGAGGTGAACTGAAGGAGTGAGGTCAAATTTACCCAAGTGGCCATAGCGTCTTGAAGGACGTCCTTCCACATGGGATGGAGATAAGTTCCTGCAATGTGGCCCTGAGTTCTGGCAACAGGACCCCATGAGGTTTAATGACCTGACGTGGGTAGCCAAGGTCAGTGAATGGTATTCATCCCAGTACGGAACAACTCAGACAGCTCACGTTACCGACCCCTCCGCATTCAGTAATCCAGCCTAACATCCAGATGCTTCACATACACCCGAGTGCTGCCAACCTCTCTCCCAACACTGGCTTTTCAAAGTTAAGTTAATGTTTATTTATTCGTCACAAGGCTTACATGTGAAAATCCCCCAGTCGCTACACTCCAGCACCTGTTCGGGTACACCGAGGGTGAATTTAGCACGGTCAATGCACTTAACCAGCATATTTTTCAGACTGTGGGAGGAAACTGGAGCACCCGGAGGAAACCCACGCAGACACGGGGAGAATGTGCAGACTCCGCACAGACAGTGACCCAAGCCGGGAATCAAACCTGGGTCCCTGCCGCTGAGAGGCAGCAATGCTAACCACTGTGCCACCTTGCTAACCACTGTGCCACCTTGCTAACCACTGTGCCACCTTGCTAACCACTGTGCCCCTAGGAGTCAACTGAAACGTCCAAAATCAAGATTGATAGGAGTTAGTGGGTATTAGCGGGTAGGAAGCCAAGATGGGAGGTGACGTTAAGATACAGGACAGGATCTAGCTGAATGTCTGAACAGGGGCTGAATGGCCCAATCTTGTTCCCATTCTTGCCCTACAGATTTTCCCTCGAGTTTGAATCATAGAATTCCACACAGTGCAGAAGGAAGCCATTGTGTCTGCGCTGACAACAATCCCACCCAGGCCTTATCCCCGTAACTCCATGTATTTACCCTGCTAATACCCCTGACACGAAGGGGCAATTCAGCATGGCCAATCCACCTAACCAGCACATCTTTGGACACTAAGGGGCAATTTTAGCATGGCCAATCAACCTAACCCGCACATCTTTGGACTGTGGGAGAAAACCGGAGCACCCGGAGGAAACCCACGCAGACACGGGGAGAACGTGCAAACTCCGCACAGACAGTGACCCGAGCCGGGAATCGAACCCAGGTCCCTGGCGCTGTCAGGCAGCGGTGCTAACCACTGTGCCACCATGCCGCCCCTATTTTGCTCACCACATTAGTTAGATCTGGAGACTGCTTGCACCCGCATGCCGAGGAAAGAATTGGCAGACATTTCTTCAGGAGAGGTTGCAGCATTGTTCGCATTTTTTTTTAATTACATGTTCATAGTTTGCACATGAAAATAAAAAAACCACAAGCCGTAGATCCCAGGCTGAGCATATGCTACAGTATTCTACACATAATACATTCTTAAATAAAACTGCTTCACATAACAAATTTTGCATAGATATCTTACAATACCAATTTAAAAAAGAATTAGGAAACAGACCAGTAACAAAAATAAATTCTTCTTCTGTTAATAATCTTGTAACATTAACGTACTACCATCATATATAATACAAAGAATGTGTTTTTCCTTTAAGACTCTTTGTACAGTAAAACTGACAAACAGCAGAACAGAAAATAACAAAAAAACAAAACAAAAACGGAAGAGAAGGAAAAATAAAGGAACAAAACCCAATTTGTTGTCCCCCAGGGGCAGGCGTGTGGAATTCTGTACAGGCCTGACTCAAATGGCGTCCTCTGCATTGAGTAGACAATTGTTAGCACTTGGGGTGAGGTGGGGGCCTGAGTGATTCTCAATAAAGGCAGATGTGCATCCCCAACATCTGTACCCCCAAACAAACCAATGTCTTGGCAAACTAGCCAAGTTTTCCTGACCAAAACCTTCCTGATGCCTGGGGGATGGGGTTTGACAAATGAGCTTGTGCGTCTTCAGGAAGAATAGAATTTCACAGAATCATAGAATCCCTACAGCGCAGAAGGAGGCCATTCGGCCCATCGAGTCTGCACCGACCACAATCCCACCCAGGCCCTATTCCCATAACCCCATGCATTTACCCTAGCTAGTACCCCTGACACTAAGGGGCAATTTAGTATGGCCAATCCACCTATTCCTGGAGAGATCAGTTCAGGGATGTGGGTGTGAATTTTTGGGACTGTTGATGCAGGGCGAGTGGGCCCCACCTTGCTAAACTGCAGGGGGCAGGTCAGCAGACTTTTAGTTTATTTATTAAGTGTCACAAGTAGGCTTACATTAACACGCAATGAAGTTACCGTGAAAATTCTCTAGTCGCCACACTCTGGCGCCTGTTCAGGTACACTGAGGGAGTATTTAGCACTGCCATTATGCACCTAACCAGCGCGTCTTTCGGACTGTGGGAGGAAACCGGACGCAGACACGGGGAGAACGTGCAAACTCCACACAAACAGTGACCCGAGGCCGGAATCGAACCTGGGTCCCTGGAGCTGTGAGGCAGCAGTGCTAGCCACTGTGCTGCCCAAGCAGCACTGTGGGGTCAAAAGGCGTGGCTCACCCCCCCCGAGTCACAACCAACAGGTCAGACCGGGGGCCCTGTGGGAAAAGTAAGTTATAAATTATAATTTATAAATCCACTTCCAAGAGAAGGAATTATTTCAACTGCCACATATGGGGAAGAGCATATTATGGGTTGGGAAGGGTTACCATGGAAACTCGGTGGCAGGCACAGGAAGCGCCCCGCACCTCCAATAACCTCCATCGCCACAGGTCGGTTCCTTGACTTTGTGGCCACCATTATCTCGGGGTCCCCGGGAATGAAAAGATTGAATCTCCCGGGATACGGTTACGAGGAACCGGAGACGAGAGAAATCGCATGCACACTTCAACACCTATCGACACAATATCATTACCGCAATCCAGCCATAGCACAGGTCAGGTGATCAGATCTCCAAACTAATGCCCCTGTTCCCCTCCAACACACACACACAAATAAATAAATAACAAAAAAAATAGTAACAGGACAGAAGAACAGAAAATGGAGAGAGGGGGAGTGGTAGGTCAGAGTGGAGTATGTGTAGGTACCCTGTATAGAACTGACCCCTTACCCCTTCCCCAATTGAAACAAAAAACACACAGTTAAACAGCAGAAAGACATGGATTATGTTTGATCCCTTTGGGCTTGGAGAGCCGGGGGGCGGGGGGGGGGGGGGGGGGGGGTGTGCGGGCGGTAACGTGACACCATGAATCATATTGTCCTTCAGGATTTGCATCTTAGTCGGCTGGTGATAGGCCGTTAGCTGGACATTTGTGTGTTCCAATAGGAGGGAGGAGTCTCCATGGTTACCATGGGCTTGGTGTTAACAGTCTAAATCCGGGAAATCTAGAGGAGGGGGGAGATATAAAAGGCGGCACTGGTGTGGTGTTTATACAAGATTATCTTTTGCCCTCAATTACTAAGATTGCAAATTGTGATTTTTAAAAATCTTACATTCGCAATGCCTTACCCACTCGGTCCAATTTTTAAGACCATGGTTTCTCCATTTGTTGTGCATGCCCTCTACCCAGGCCCCTGCCACCCTTGCTGGGCTCACTGCTGCTCGGGAAGGGAGGGGCAACTTTGCCAGCTTTGTGTCATCTCTCTCTCCCCCCACCCCAACCCACTACTCCCTCTCGCCAAGGGGGAGAAATACCACTCCCTTGCGCCCCCCCCCCTCCCCGAGTCTCCCATGAGGGTTACGGGAATAGGGCCTGGATGGGATTGTGGTCAGCACAGATTCGATAGGCCAAATGGCCTCCATCTGTACTGTAGGGATTCTAATGTATGTTTCATCAGGTACCGATGGTCCTGCTTGCTTTCCGGTTGGCGTGGAAAGCCAGCGTACCACATACATGCGTGTGGCACAGGAGTGTGAAAAGGGGGAAGAGGGGGCTGGCGATCGGCGGATGGGAGGCGAGTTCAGGAAATGGCACCTCCAGGAAAAGGCAGAACCCAGGGATACCATCCATCGGTGCCACACCTGGTCGGAGGTTCAAATGACATGGAAGAGTTGTTCTGCTTGCTTGTTCCAATGGAATCCCAACCTCAGTGAATACACAATCTCCACCATCAATGGCAAAGCCCCTCGGTGAGGGGCAGGTTGGGTGGGCTCTCTCCTCCACGACCAGCAGAAGACTAAACTGGGGATTGGAAATTGTGGTTGAGTCTACAGCCATTCCTTTAAACTTGCAGGGGCTTGCAGACTGGTGAGCTAAACACTGTCACAAATACCTTGGGATCTATTAATGTTATTGTTACTTACCTGTGCACCTACTATTGGACAGGGAGGGAGGTACTAGCAACGCCTATTAGGCTGGGCAGGATATGACTCAATGCCACACAGAAATCCCTGGCCTAGAGGTGAACTATATCACTTGTAGACTCGGAGTCAACAAATGCACTCTGTGCTCCTTAACAGTGCAAACCCTCCTACACCCTGCACACCTCCCATTACTTAGGTTACAAAATGTGGGGGGGGGACAAGACCCAAAGGTTGAAGGACCTTATAGAATCCTGACAATGCAGGAGGAGGGTATTTGGCCCGTTGAGTCTGCACCAACCCCAATCCCACCCAGGCCCTATCCCTTTAACTCCATGTATTTACCCTGCTAATCCTTCTGACACTAAGGGACAATTTAGCATGGCCAATCCACTTAACCCGCACATCTTTGGACTGTGAGAGGAAACCCACGCAGACATGGGGAGAATGTGCAAACTCCACACAGTGACCCAAGCCGGGAATCGAACCTGGGTCCCTGGCGCTGAGAGACAGCAGTGCTAACCACTGTGCCGCCTTGGAAAGCTTTTACAAAAGAAGTTGCGTAAATGTAACTGGTGTTTCTCTTTTTTTTTGGAGAGGTGGGTTTGGAGCGGAGGGGAATATCGTGACGCAGGTTAGGCTGATGACACTGTAATTGGCTGAACTCTTGGACTCCCTACACCCCGCAGAGTTCCTTTCGATTCAATGTCAGTCATCAGGAATGGCCAGAACGAGAGATTAGACAACGAAACTGAGGCGGCTGGAAAGCAGGACATTGCTGGTGACTAGAATGTTCTGTGAGGGAGGTAGGGTGTGGAAAATGTCAGCGATACTTACCGTCTTGGGGTGAGGGGGGCGGTTTATTGGCAGTGACTAGCCACAATAAAAAGGTCGAGGCCATTCTGGCACGATTAGAAACTTTCCCAAACCCAGGGAAGGCCAAAACGATTAAAAAACCCACTCAAACATGTATCCCTGGTTCCAATTACCAATCCTCCTTTCTAAACCCCACACCAAAAAAAAGGACAAACTCAAGAAGCGAGTTACGACTGGCAGCTCCTCTGGAAGTGGCCCAGATGGGTACACCCAGGATATTTCAGTATTGTGCCCCTCCGCGGGCAGTTCACCAGTATCGGTGCCATCAGTTTGTTGGCACTGTGCAACGGCAGCCCCGGAGTTCACGCCAAATCAACTGACTGGGATTGCACAGGAAAGGAAAGACACCCAAGGGGAGCGTACGAGGCGGTGAGCCGGTTGGCACGGGAAGTCAAGGAGCTAGTGATTCGATTGGGCTCTTTGCAACGGCAACAGACTTTGGGCTCCAGCTATCTGGGGACGAGTATTCCAGAGAAATGCCTGGGCGGACCGAGGATCCGCACTTACCCAGAAGGACCATGCTAAGAGACGGGCACGGATGTGACCCAGATACGGGAAAGACCCCCCCCCCCCCCCCCGCTGCAGAGATTAGACAGGTAACAAAGGAAGGGGAGGAGGGGGATTGGAACAGGGAGAGGGTTTGGATTTGATAGACTAGCAATGCCCGCAAATCATTCCCAATGAGGAACCTTTCAGTCAAGACTGGCAGACATGTTGGGTGAGGGGGCGGTGGGGTGAGGGGGGGAATCATTTTATCCCAGCTGTATCTTGGGCAATATGTTAACATTAGTTTGGCAGAAAATAGCAGAGGGAAGAAACATGCAGCATGACAGAGATAATGTGCGAGAGAGAGATGACACAATAAATATTCAATCTATACAATAAACATTGGAGTTCCAATTCCGAGGCCACTGAAAATGTCAGTGAGACAGTTCTAACCATTGTTCATCCGAAACAGTGATACTTAAACAATAATATATATTATATATATATATATAAAAAAAACTAGCCCCGTATGGATTTATTCAGCTCGTTACAAGTCGCCACTGGGCTAGCTGAGTGTAAATTTAAATAAAAAATTGCCAGCGCAGTTCCTGCCAAAAGAGTCCTCCCCCTCTCCCCATTCCCTCCCTCCCAAACCTCTTCCACAAAAGGGGAATGGACCTTTGCCGGAAAAGATTAGTAATAAATGATAGAGCCATGTTTGATCTGCTTTAACAGTCGCTGACCCAGGTTGAGAAGGTGAGGCAGGGTGAGGTACTTCGGAGGTGAGGGGGGGGCAAGGGTTTGTGGGGAACAAAATGGAGGTCACCAGGTGCCCCGTAGCTCGACGCTTCCAAGGGTGAAGCAGGGATGGCCAAGGCATGGGCAAGCAGCTAGGTAAGGCACGATGACACGATTCCCCGAGTGAGCCCAGGCCTCTGAGCACACACTCATAAATCAGCTGGGCCAGGTAAGCGGGTGGCATTGGATTGCGTCAACTCTCCCTTCAGCGGCACGGCAAACTGCCGTCGCCCGTGCCACCGCCAACAGCGTAAGCCAGCGGCAATTTGTGCGAGGAAGGCGAGGGCAGTGACTGTTACTCAGTGACAAGGTTGTAGGTGTCAATCTTAAAACGCTTCAACTCATTCTTCCAGCTGTGTCCATATCCCCGCCGCCTCAGGCCTCCCTCCTCTTCCTGCCAGCTTCTAGTGCTCTCCTTCCAGATCAGTCCACATCTACTGCGCACGCCCGGTCCACAGAATCTCTACAGTGCAGAAGGAGGCCATTCGGCCCATCGAGTCTGTACCGACCACAATCCCACCCAGGCCCTATCCCCATAATCCCATGCAATTTCCCCTCTAGCCCCCTGACACTAAGGGAGAATTTAGCACGGCCAATCAACCTAACCCGCACGTCTTTTGGACTGTGGGAGGAAACCGGAGCACCCGGAGGAAACCCACGCAGATGCAGGGAGAACGTGCAAACTCCACACAGACAGTGACCCAAGCCAGGAATTGAACTCGGGTCCCTGGCACTGTGAGGCAGCAGTGCCAACCCGTGTCGCCCCCGCCACCCCCAAAGTCAATGCTGCCCGCGAATTGTTTTTTTGGGAATGGAGGAAATGTGAAAGTCTAAACTTTATTTACCCCTACCAGTGCCCCGTGGCACTCCCTCACGTGGCCAGCGAGCCTGTTTGAGAAGGAACCCTATAATCTAGGTTGGAATGAGTGCCCGACTGAAATGGGAAGGTGTGCAGTTGACTCAATGACCCCCCCCCCCCCCCCCCCCCGTTACCCATGGTTGTACCCAATAGCAGGTCTAACTAACCCCTCACCATCAGATGCACAAATTACCTGGCATCTTTCTGCGAGCCACCTTCACGTCTCTGCATAAAGTGACCCAGGCACAGGGCATCTCCAACGCCAATTCCCTTCAGGGTGAACCCAGTGCAGGAAGTTGCGTAGAGGTGGCCAAGTCAGACGCCTGCCTGACCGAGGCGGGGTCAAGCGGTGAAAGACCTTGGTCGGCCTTCGACGGGCAAGGTGGTCCCTTCAACACTTGGTAGAGGCGAGTGAAGCAGACATTGATAGGCGGCTGGGCATTGGTCCGCGAGTAAATCCAGCCCTCGGAACTCAAGAGTCAAACAACAGTTCCCTCCCCCTAACACCAGAGGCGAGGGAAAGGGTTAAACCCAGATGCGTCGCCATGGAAATGCTCTGATGAATAAACTTCCTATGGGGGGGGAAGAGGGGGAGTGAGTTAGCGGGCGCTCTTTAGCGTCAAGTAACGGCCCCCCTCCCAATCTTTGGTTTGTCTCACTGGCCACGGATTGTGCACTGAGGGCGGTCGAGGCGGTCAGCTGGCGAATGCTGGGGACTTTGCGGCGTTGCCAAGGCAACCAAGCCAGCAGAGACGCTTCCTCCAGAGCGAGAGGGAGTTTTACAGCTGGGAAAAACATGTGACTACCGAATGGGAGAATGGGGTGTAGAGGGGAGGGGAGTGGGGGTGTGGGGGGGGAGTGGGGGGGAAACTTCGCCACCTTTAAACCAAATTCATCAATTGACCATCGCAACAGGCGAGTCCACGAGGAGGTTCCAGCAGAAATCGCCATTTACAAACAGACGATGACGTACAAAACTCCCATGAGCCTTTTCAGCAAAAACAAACACCCACTTCCCTCCCCGCCCCCCCCCCCCCCCACCCCCACCCTCTCAGGTCCGGTCAGTCAGTCAGTCTGCATAGACCAGGCCTAAGCGAAGCTACATAGAAATGAGTGAATTCACATCAATTCCAGTCCAGTTCAACAGAGAACGTTTTGGAGAGAAGCATGTTGCAAAGGGAGGGGGGAGGAGGAGGTGGTGGTGAGGGGGAAGAGGGGAGGGGTGGCGGTGCGGCCTCTCTCCGGCTGCACCCAGCCTGTCCAAAATGGTGCCAGCGATCGTTCCAGCGTGTGCGGCAGGCCCACGTCTGTCCCCCGAATCGTTCAAACCTCCCCACGCTTTGGACATCTCCTCTTCGACAGGTGCTGGTTGCCCCAGCCGAGCATTGCTCCCGTTTACCAAAAACAAACCACCCCCATCCCCCCCACACAATTCCACTTGGCTACACAGCAGGACCAGGACGAGTTGGCGTGGCCTTGACCTGACGATAAAACAGCAGTACAGTACAGAATTCACAGGATTGGAGATCCCACCAACGTTTACTTGTCCTCGTATCATCTCAACATGTCCTCCCCAACCCCCCCCCCCGCCACAACCTCGCACCAACCCCAAGGAGCAGAAACACCAACAAGATGGAGATGATCCCTGGCGCGGGTCCGTGTCCAAGGCCGACCGATCTGCGAGTGGACCAACTGTTGTCGCGGCGAAGGCTTGGAAGGTTTGTAATCCCCTTTGGTTTCCATGGCAACAGAAATCCAAATGCTATTCAAATCAGTAAATCATTTGGCAGTGTCTAACTGACCGATAGACTGGGTAAGGCATATCCAAGATATGGAGTGTGTATGTATACACATCTAGTATGTGTGTGTGTACATGTGTGTGCATGCACAAACATGTATGCACACGCACTCAATGCAACATGGCAACAAGTCAACCAGCGATCTGTGCCCTCCCGCTAACAGTCACGCCATGGGAGTTGTGTAGGGCCGAACATCGTCTCAAACATGTCTCTTCATATGAAGGGCGAGGTGATCCGACCGGGAGAAACACCTGGAATTAAAAAGAAAATATAGAAAATTTGATCCCATTGGAATGCAAGCTGCGTGGACCCGTCAGCGTACAACCCCCCCCGCCCCCCAAATCACCCAGGTTCACACACAAAGCACGACCATCTTGTCTCCTCCCACACAAGAGGCGGCCATTTTGTCCCCCCCGACCCCACCCATGGCATTTCTCCAGGAATTTTGAGGTGAATTTACACAAATGGGGGCGGCACGGTGGCACAGTGGTTAGCACTGCTGCCTCACAGCGCCAGGGACCCAGGTTCGATTCCCGGCTTGGCTCACCGCCTGTGTGGAGTTTGCACGCTCTCCCCGTGTCTGCGTGGGTTTCCTCCGGGTGCTCCCGTTTCCTCCCACAGTCCGAAAGACGTGCTGGTTAGGTGGACTGGCCATGATAAATTGACCCTCGTGTCAGGGGGATTAGCAGGGTAAATATGGTTATGGGGAGAAAGCAGGATTAGGCCATTGAGTTGGACGATCAGCCATGATCGTGATGAAAGGTGGAGCAGGCTCGAAGGGCTGAATGGCCTCCTCCCTCTCCCATCTTAAATGTGGGCTTACGAGGATTGGACCTGGGTGGGATTGTGGTCAGTACAGACCCGATAGGCTGGATGACCTCCTTCTGCACTGTAGGGATCCCATATTAGCGTTATGCCACTATTAACACTGGCTTTAGTCTTTAACACTACCATTAACACTCCCTTTGTCTTGTGCCATGACAACGTTATGGTTCTCTTCTGAGCTTCCACCTATCTCTGACCTTCTATTCCGCCCCGCCTCCTCCTCCCACCTCCCCCCCCCCCCCCCCCCGTGCCCCGTCTAAAATGATATAACCCATCACAGTTCCCTCCCTCTTCACTTCTGAAGAAGTCACATCGGACTCAAAGCGGGTTCCTCTCTACAGATGCTGCCAGACCTTTTTCCAGCACTTTCTGTTTGTATTTCAGATCCTCCAGCAGGTGCATTATTTTGTTTTCATAAACAGGAGTCGAGGATCAGCTGGCACAACTTGCAGAAGACGAGGCTGTCTTCAAAGAGATTGGGCTGGGCGCAGTCACCCAGGCGGGCAAGCAGGGTGCCAAGGAGTAAAGGGAACCTTTATTAATTGGGACATTGAGTACATGAACGAGGAGTTATGGGAGACTTTACAAGACACTAGTTAGACCCCCAGCTGGAATATTGAGTACAGTTCTGGGTACCACACTGTAGGAAGGATGTGAACGCCATTGGAGAGAGGGCAGAAGGGGTTACAAAAATGGCTCCAGGCATGAGGACCTCAGTTGTGAGGATAGGTTGGAGAAGCTGGGACTGTTCTCCTTGGAGAGAAGGCGGCTAAGAAGAGATCTTCTGATAGAGATGTTCAAAATCATGAGGGGCTGGACAGAGTAGATAGGGAGAAACTTTTCCCCATCGCAAAAGGATCGAGAACGAGAGCGACACAGATTTAAAGTGATTTGTTAAAGAAGTAAATGTCATGAGAAAAAGCTCTCTCGCGCAGCGAGTGGCTCGGGTCTGGAACATTCCGCCGGGCAGTGTGGTGGAGACAGGTTCAATCGACACATTCAAGGGGACATTCGATGGTTACATAGAAACGAGAAGCAGGAGGAGGCCATTCGGCCCATTCACTTTGATCATGGCTCATCATCAAATTCAATATCCTGATCCCACCCTTCCCCCCATATCCCTTTAACCCCAAGAGCAATATCTAATTTCTTCTTGAAATCACACTATGTTTTGGCCTCAGCGACATTCTGTGGTTTAGTTGGATAGAAATAATGTGCCGGGGTAAAGCCACCAAGTCTGTGATGCACGTTTGGAGAGGCAGTACAGCCAGGATGGGCCGAGTGGCCTTCTGCCCCGTAACAATTGTGAGATCCTGTGTGGTATCTGAGCACAACTCCTCACAGGGGGCAGGCCAGATTGAGAAGATGATAAAAAGGCCGAAGGGATGGTGGCTTCTACAGAGGGTGGTGTGGAGCGCAACAGCCAGGGAACTGCTCCTGTCACTAATGTTCTTGGCAGACAGGATTAAGGAGAATCCCAAGGCATTTTATTCATATGTTAGGAACAAAAGAGTTGTCAGGGAAAAAGTCGGACCTCTCAGGGACAAAGGAGGGGAATTATGCTTAGAACCCAAGGGAATAGGGGAGATCTTAAATGAATACTTTGTATCGGTATTCACGAAGGAGAGGGACTTGTTGACTGGGAGTGTCTCAGAGGGAGGTGTTGACCCATTAGAGAGAATCTCCATTACAAGGGAGGAAGTGCTAGGTTTTTTAGGTAACATCAAAACTGACAAATCCCCAGGACCTGATGGCACCTATCCTAGACTGCTCAGGGAAACAAGAGATGTAATTGCTGGCCTCTGACGGAAATCTTTGTCTCTTCTTTGGACACGGGTGAGATCCCTGAGGATTGGAGGATAGCGAATGTGGTACCGTTATTTAAGAAGGGTAGCAGGGATAACCCGGGTAATTATAGGCCAGTGAGCTTGACGACCGCGGTAGGGAAGTTGTTGGAGAGGATTCTTAGAGACAGGATGTATGCACATTTAGAACGGAACAATCTCATTAGTGACAGACAGCATGGTTTTGTAAGAGGGAGGTCGTGCCTTACAAATTTGGTGGAGTTTTTTGAGGAAGTGACAAAAACGGTTGACGAAGGAAGGGCCGTGGATGTCGTCCATATGGATTTCAGTAAGGCATTTGACAAAGTCCCTCATGGCTGGTTGGTTAAGAAGGTTAAGGCTCATGGGATACAAGGAAGTGGCTAGATGGGTAGAGAACTGGCTTGGCCACAGGAGACAGAGGGTAGCAGTCGAAGGGTCTTTTTCCAGCTGGAGGTCTGTGATCAGTGGTGTTCCGCAGGACTCTGTACTGGGACCTCTGCTATTTGTGATATATATAAATAATTTGGAAGAAGGTGTAACTGGTGTTATCAGCAAGTTTGCGGATGAGACGAAGATGGCTGGACTTGCGGATAGCGATGAATATTGTCGGACAATACAGCAGGATATAGATAGGCTAGAAAATTGGGCGGAGAAATGGCAGATGGAATTTAATCCAGATAAATGCGAAATGATGCATTTTGGAAGAACTAACGTAGGGGGGAGTTATACAATAAACGGCAGAGCCATCAAGAGTATAGAAACACAGAGGGACCTAGGTGTGCAAGTCCACAAATCCTTGAAGGTGGCAGCACAGGTGGAGAAGGCGGTGAAGAAGGCATATGGTATGCTTGCCTTTATAGGATGGGTATGGAGTATAAAAGCTGGAGTCTGATGTTGCAGCTGTATAGAACGCTACTTAGGGCACATTTGGAGTACTGCGTCCAGTTCTGGTTGCCGCACTA